>NW_022437011.1:198982-476232 GCF_009761245.1 Sapajus apella | reverse complement strand
GCCAAAAGTCCAGGCCAGGCCAAAAGGCCATGCGAAAAGGCAAGGCAAGGCCAGGCCAGGCCATAATTCAAGACCAGGCCAGGCCAGAAAAAAGGCCAGGCCACGCCCAAGATGAGTCACATGTTGGAATCATCTGCCAAGAATTTTTAAGCAGTCATAAAAACCAGGCTGGGTGCAGTGGCTCACGCCTGTAATCCCAGCACTTTGGGAGGTTGAGGTGGGCAGATTACCTGAGGTCAGGAGTTCAAAGCCAGCCTGGGATACATGGCAAACTCCTCTACTAAAAATACAAAAATTAGCCAAGCGTGGTGGTGGGTGCCTGTAATCATAGCTACTCAGGGAGGCTGAGGTACGAAAATTGCTTGAACCTGGGAAGTGGAAGTTGTAGTGAGCCAAGATTGTGCCACTGCACTCTAGCCTGGGTGACAGAGCAAGACTCTGTCTCAAGAAAAGTAATTACAGTTTTTTAAACAAGTAAAAAAAAATAGAAAATTTAAGCAAAGAAATAGAAGTTATAAAAAGAACCACGTGGAAATCATAGATCTGAAGAAATAGAATAAAATGATGTTATATCTTCTGCTGGACAGACACACTGATGGAATGGAGTTAACAGGATCATCGGGGAACTTGAAGATAGAGCAGTAGAATTTTCTTGATCTGACCAACAGAGAGAAAGTAGATTGAGAAAAAAATGAGCAGAGTCTCAGAGATCTGTGGCACAATAATTTGATTCATCAGTGTCCCAGAACAAGAAGAGGAAAAGTGCGGGGCTAACATTGCTGAAGAAATAATGGCTGAAAACTCCTCAATTTCAGTGAAAAACATAAACCCACATATTCCAAAAGCTGAACAAGCCTTCGTAGGATAAGCCCTCCAAAAACCCATACTAAGACATATCACAATTAAACTTCTGAAAACTAAAGACAGAGGGAGGAAAAATACTAACTTCCAGAGAAAAACACCAATTTGAATGAAGGCAGATTTCTGAACCAAAACCACAAAAGGCCAGAGGGAAGTGACACACCATTGTTCAACTGTAAAAAGGAAAGAGCTGTTGACTGGGAGTCCTCTACCCAGCAAAACTATCCTTCAGGAATGGAGGAGGAGTAGAGATATTCTCAGACAGGCACACTAATAGAATGTATTGCTAGGAGACCTACCTTTAAGGAATACCTAAAGGATACCTTGTAAACAGAGAGATAATTTTAACAGAAGAGGACTGGGGCCTCCAGAAAGTTGAAAACAATGGAATGGATAAAAATAGAAGTAAATGTCACTGACCATCTTTCACCTATTGAGTTTCTTTAATCATATTTGATGGTTGAAGCAAAAATTGCAACACTGATATGTATGCGGAGGAAACACCTACAACCACGTATTTAACAGAGAGAAGGGTAAGGGACTTAAGTGGAAGTAAAGTTTCTACACTCACTTGAGGTGGTAAATCATGGATGCCGTTAGACTGATGAATTGCATATGTAATAGTGATATCCTCAAAAACATCATAGAGTGGAATTCTGAAAAATATTCTAGTATCCCACAGTAAAATATGAGAGAACAAACACAGATGATTAAATGGCAGGTGTAAGCCCTGATATATCACTAAATGTAAATGGCCTAAACATATCCATTAGAAGAAAGAAGTTTGCCAAATGGCTAAAACCCAACCTAACTATATGATGTCCACTATATGCTAAAGCTCACTTCAAACATAGCAACATAGGCAGATCAAAAGTAAAAGGATGGCAAAAGTGTATCATGTAAACATTAATTTTAAAAAGCAGGAGTAGCTGTTGAAATTCCTCCCGAAAAAGAGGGACATTACATGATAAAAGAACCCATTAGGAGGATAAAGCAATCCCAAATGTGCACACGGCAAACAACGGACCTTCAACATGCATATAGCAAAAACTGACAGAGCTGAAAGGAGGATGAGACAAGCCTGCTGTTGTAGTTGATGACGACAGCAATTGGTAGAATGATGAGGCAGATAGTCATCAAGGTGTAGCCGAGCAACACCATCAACCAACAGGATCTAATTGATGTTTACAGAACATACCACTCAACAACCGCAGAATTCACATTCTTTTTTAGTGTCCTCAGAACATAGACCAAGATAGACCATATCCTGGGCCATAAGGCAAACCTTGGCAAATGTAAAAGACTTGTGCAGAGGGCCAGGTGCAGTGGCTCACACCTGTAATCCCAGCACTTTGAGAGGCCGAGATGAGTGGATCACCTGAGGTCAGGAGTTCAACACCAGCCTGGCCAACCTGGTGAAACCCCTTCTCTACTAAAAATACAAAAAATTAGCTGGGCATGGTATCGGGAACCTATCATCCCAGCTACTCAAGAGGCTGAGCCTGGAGAATTGCTTGAACCCAGGAGGCGGAGGTTGCAGTGAGCCGAGATTGCATCATTGCACTCCAGCCTGGGGAAAAAGAGCAAAACTCTGTCTCAAAACATAAAACGAAAAAGCTTGCACAGAACACCTTCTCTGACAATAATGGAATCAAACTTACATCAGAAGCATATAGCAGGAAAATCTTCACAAGTGTAAATTAGACAATTATTCTACTCAGAAATGGAAACAATTGCTACCTGCAACAACTTGAACGAACCTATGAAAGATTATGCAGATGAAAATCAATCCCAAAGCGGTATGTTATGGTTTTGTTTGTATGATATCCATAAAATAACAGAGATAGAGAACAGATGACTGATCTCCAGGGGCTAGGGATGGGATGGCGTGATTATAAAGGGTCACTAGGAGGAAGCCTTATTTGTGGTGCCACTGCAGTTAGGTACCTGGATTGTGGTGGCAACTGCATGAATACACAGAGGGGTCATGACCTCTCCGCTTTCCCAAGACACACTGTCAGACCGAATAGTTATAACCTGGATTTCAGAAGCAGGGATAATAGCCAACACATTATAACAAATGAAACATGCCTTGGGATGTTGAGATGGGGAAATCACTTGAGGCCAGGAATTCAAGGCCACCAAGGCAACATAGTGACACCCTGCCTCTACAAAAAATAAAAATAAAAACTTAGCTGGATGCAGTGACTCACAACTGTAGTCCCGGCTACTTAGGAAGCTAAAGGGAAGCTAAAGTGGAAGGATTGCTTGAGTCCAAGAGTTTGAAACTAGCCTGGGAAACAGTGAGATCTCCATCTCTACAAAAAATAGTTAGGGCTAGGCACAGTGGCTCACGCCTGTAATCTCAGCACGTTTGGGAGGCCAAGCGAGGTGGATCACCCGAGGTCAGGAGTTTGAGACCAGCTTGACCAACAAGGTGAAACTCCATTCTCTACTAAACATACAAAAATTAGCCATTCATGGTGGCAGGCACCTGTAGTCCTAGCTACTTGGGAGGCTGAGACAGGAGAATAGCTTGAACCTGCGAGGCGGAGGTTGCAGTGAACTGAGGTCGTGCCACTGCACTCCAGCCTGGGTGCCTGAGTGAGATTCCATCTCAAAAAAAAAAAAAATTAGCTGGGTGTGGTGGGGTGCACCTGTAATCCCAGCTTCTCAGGAGGCTGGGGTGGGAGGATCACTTGAGCCAGGAAGGTTGAGGTTGTCAAGAGCTATGATCATGCCTGTATTCTAGCCTGGACAACAGAGGGAGACTTTATTTAAAAACAAACAAACAAACAAACAAAAAACTTATAAAAGAGATGAAGTTCTATATCTTACCAAAATGAAACAGGAATAAGAAGGCTGTAAGAGAAAAGGTCAGGGATTTGGACAGCAGAAGCAGCAATGCTAATATCTGTTTAACAGATGTCCCAGGAAGGCAAAATAAAAGTAGGGAGTAGGGAGTAGGAGGTATTTGAAGGGATAATGAAGACACATTTTCTAGAGTTAAAAATGGGTCAGGCCAAGAGTAGTGGCTCAAGCCTGTAATCCCAGCACTTTGGGAGGCTGAGGCAGGTGGGTTGTCTGAGGTCAGGAGTTCGAGACCAGCCTGGGCAACATGGTGAAACCCCATCTCCACTAAAAATACAAAAAATTAACCAGAAGTGGTGGTGAGTGCCTTTAGTCCCAGCTACTTGGGAAGCTGAGGCAGGAGAATCACTTGAACCCAGGAGGTGGAAGTTGCAGTGAGCTGAGATTGTGTCACTGTACTCCAGCCTGGATGACAGAGCAAGACTCGCGTGTGAAAAATAAAAAAGGAGGCTGATGGAGAAGGGTGCATATACATATATATGTATGTATATATATGTATGCATGTATGTGTATATAGGTATATATATATATAAATATAGAGAGAGAGCTTCCCCTAGTGAAGGCCTGGGGCCAGCTATCTGTGGGTCAGGAGTCTAGACATGGCTCTACTGGGTCAGCTGAAGGCTGCAATCCATGTTGGGGCTGCATTCTCATCTGAGGCTCGACTGAGGAAGGGTCTGTTCCCAAGTGCACTTGGTCGTTTCCAGCATTTACTTCTTTGGATGTGGACTGGATGCCGCCCTCACCTCCTGGCCACGGGGTCCTTTTACAGCTGCTCATGTGCTCATGACATAGCAGCTGACTTCCTCAAAGCCAGCAAGGGAGAGAGTCCTGCAGCAAGGCAGATGTTAGCATAAGTCATATGTGATGCTCACTCTTCACCTCTGCTGTACCCCACTGGGCAGGGCCGAGCCTCAGAACCTGCACACACTCAAGGGGAGGGTCCCCCACAAAGCATGATCACTGGGAGGTGGGGACCCTGCAGCCATCTGAGGGTGCCCACCACATCCAGGAGCCATGTGTCTAGAAGACCATTGAAGTTTTATGGCAACTTTTTTTGTTTTTTGTAAATGGAGTCTTACTCTGTTGCCCAGTCTGGAGTGCACTGGATCGATCTCGGCTCACTGCACCTTCTGCCTCCCAGGTTAAAGCAATTATCTGCCTTAGTCTCCCGAGTAGCTGGGATTACAGGTGTCTGCCACCATGCCCAGCTAATTTTAGCTGATACATAACTGTTATCCTAAATATTTCTGCCACCATGCCCAGCTAAAATTAGAGTAAGCTAAAAATCAGCTGGGCTAATTAGCTGGGCTAAAAATTAAAAGACAGAGTAAGCTAAAATTAGCTGGGCATGGTGGCAGACACCTGTAATCCCAGCTAATTTTTTGTATTTTTAATAGAGAAGGGGTTTCACCATCTTGGCCAGGCTGGTCTTAAACTCCTGACCTTGTGATCCACTTTCCTTTGCCTGCCATAGTGCTGGGATTTACAGGTGTGAGCCACCGAGCCTGGCCTGTGGCAAAATTTTCTGTGAAATGATGCATCCCTTACCTACATAGTGAACAATGCAAAACTTGAATATTAGAGAGCATTGTGTGTGTGTATGTGGGGGGGGTGTGTTTTGAGGCAAGATTTCACTCTATTGTTCAGCCTGGAGTACAGTGGCACGATCATAGCTCTCTGCAGCCTTGAACTCCCAGGATCAGGTGATCCTGCCACCTTAGCCTCCTGCATAGCTGGGACTACAGATGTGTGCCACCCTGCCTGGCTAATTTTTGTATTTTTTTTGTAGAGACAGGGTCTTGCTCTGTTGCCCAGAGTGGTCTTGAACTCCTGGGCTCAAGTGATTCTCCTCTTTTGGCCCCCAAAGTGCTGGGATTGCAGGCATGAGCCACCATGCCTGGCCACATTGTTTATTTTTATTTTTTATTTTATTTTATTTTTTTGAGACAGGGTTTCACTCCCGTTGCCCAGGCTGGAGTGCAGTGGCATGCTCTCAGCTCACTACAACCTCCATCTCCCGGGTTCAAATGATTCTCCTGCCTCGGCCTCCCGAGTAGCCGGAACTACAGGCGTGCCACCATACCTGGCTAATTTTTGCATTTTTTGTAGAGACAGTGTTTCACCATGTTGGCCAGGCTGGTTTCAAACTCCTGACCTCAGGTGATCTGCCTGCCTAGGCCTCCCACAGTGCCAGGATTATAGGTGTGAGATACTACACCCGGCAAGAGAATAATAATTATTATTGTTCATGGTTCCTAGGCTCCTACTACGAGCTGTGTGCTCCGTGCTCAGCCTCTCATCCCTCAGTCCTCGTATATCCACCCAGATTTGAGGATTAGTGGCCTCTCCCGTCAGCCACGATCACCTGCAGTATCTCCTCCATCCTCAGCTCAGAGAGCTCATGAACGTTGCCCAGTGAACGCAGCTGGCTAGGCGAGGCTTAGCAGCCGCATCCAAGAAGCCCACCTACAGAGTTTTAGGAGTTCTTGAAATATTTAGGATAACAGTTATTTATCAGATGTGTCTTTTGTAAGCATTTTTCTTCCAACCTTGCTTCTCATTTGCCTATGTTTATATTTAATTCATCTTATTATATATATTTCTTTCACTCTAAGCCCTTTGAAATCCCTTTTAGGAAAGGTAGCATGTCAAGAAAATAAATAGTTAAAATAGTTAAATTCTTACTAAAGTCAAAATCTCTCATTCTGGCAGTTAAGGATGTCCACTGTTTAGTCCAAGATTGTTTCTAGTCTTATCAAGTATCAGCCACTTATACCACTAACACTTTAGTGTCAGCCAAATAGACCTTTCTTTCCTGGAACTCAGACTGCTGGAAAAAGTATATATCAGTGCAGCAATTCTGGTTGAAAATTTGGCACTGCATAAACAAAACAAAGCACACACAACTTCACATTTTAAAATATTTCCTTTACTCCAGCGATTTATTCTTCTAGGTATAAAGGTTGTATACAACCTCATAATCTCTCTTTCTTTTTCTAATAGTGTTTGTTGTATTGTTATTTATTGTAATGAAAACCGCTGGTTGCTTATCCCATTATCTCCTTTCCAAGGATTTTTCATTTACATTCATTTATTCATGTCCCCCATATTGATGCGGGGCTAACATTTTCTTGCCCCTAGGCCTAAAGGTGAGCCTCACTGGTCTTAGGAAATTCCACTTTTTTCCAGTCATTCATTCAGAAACATCCACCTACACTTACCCATTGAGAGCTTTCCACCAGTCACAGGAAATGGTTCAGAAATGAGGATATGAGACATAAGAGGGCATAAGCTGGGGTCACTAGAAGAGGCAATGTCTCTTCTGGATGTTGCTGTGTTTGAATGTGAAGCCCAGAACTGATGATCTTTTTTTTTCACCAGCCAAAGGATAAGCAAGGCCTTTGAGAAGAGTAGGGCCAAGAGAATTTCAGAGAAATGGAGCCCGAGCTCTAAGTGAACCATCACTCACCAGTGCCCTACCTCTGGATTGTAATCAGCTATGTGAGCCCTAACAAGCCAGCCAAAGCTGTTTAAGTGGTTTCAATTGCCTCTTCTTGATCTTTTGGTTGAATTCATCAAAACTGATACCTTATAAAGGAAAATACTACAAACTCCTAAATATCCGCCAACAGAGAATTGGTTATATAATTGCAACTATAGTGGAATAGTAAGAAGGAGATAAGGTTGACACTGTAGAAGAAGCTATAATAACATAGAATAATATTCATACTACTTATATGTACAAATAAATTTTAAAATATACGTACTATAACCAATTTTTACTCACAATATATATTTAAAAATTATGTGAGGACCAGAAGAGTAGTAGTACACTATGTGGAATATAGTAAATGTGCTGTAAATGTTTGCTATTATTGATTTGATTTAACAAAATATTAGCAGTTGTATTTAGGTGATGGGATAATGAAAAACATTTTCTTATCTTGGCTTAGCTGTATTTTCTCAATGAAACTCACTTCATTTTTTACCAATAGGAAAAAGCAGGTCTTTGAAAATGATTTAAATCTTATTGCACTATTGTATCTTCATCATTATTTTTAAAGGATCAATAGATCACTATGATCACCTCATAAATAATTCCTTTCCCCTGCTTTCCTGAGGTATAATTGACAAGTAAAATGACATATATTTAGGTGTACAATGTGATAATTTGATATATTTATACATGGCGAAATAGTTACTATAATGAAGTTAATTAACATATTCATCATCTCACATAGTTACCATTTTGTGTTGTGGTGAGAACTGCTCTCTTTGTATAAAATGCAACACTATTAACTTTAGCCAGTATGCTATACGTTAGATTCCCAGAGCTCATATATCTTATAACTGAAAGTTTGTGACTTTTGACCAGTATCTCCCTATTTTTTCCTCCCTTCTGGCTCTTGGCAGTCAGCCTTGTACTCTCTGCTTCCATTAGTTTCACTTTTTTAGATTCCACATATAAGTGAGATTATACATTATTTGTCCTTCTGTGCCTGGCTCATTTCACTCAGCCTCATGTTCTCCAGGTTCATTCGTGTTGTCACAAGTGGTAGGATCTCTTTTTTTGTGGTTGGATAGTCCTCCATTATGTATATGTACACACACATTTTCTTTAACCATTTGTCCATCAAAAGACAGTATTTCCACATAAAGAATTCTAAAGATGTAGTTTTTTTAATGAAAACACCTCTCTGCATTCTAAATAGATTTTCCAGCTCTCTTTTTTCAAATTTTTCCTCCTTTTAAAATCCTTATTTTTCTCACCATCCTTTGAAAAGTTTTCCAGCTTTTTAAGACACAACTAAAATATTGTGTTTTGTATCCAGCCTTTCTAGGTCATGCTGGTCAGATACAATTTCTTCTTATTTTGAAACTATATAGATTTGCAAGCTGATGTTTTTGTTCTTGCTCTTTTGTTTTTGTATGTTTTTCAAAGCTTACATGGTGTTTTAAAAAATCTATAGGTGATGCTAATTAAATTTTGGAAGGTTTCTGCATAAAAATATGGATTTTCTTTTGAAAATAAGAAAACCTGACAATCTTGGACCTGATATGATGTGGTCCAGGTTACGTTAGCCCAAAATGTGGCACTTTGACATATTGAGCATTTTAACCTGAAGAAGTTTGAGAAAATGGCAAAAACGGGAAGGTCTCTTATTTTCAACCCATCCTTTTTTCCTAAGGCAGGTCTTAAGATCCTCATGTGAAAGGTGCCCTCCTCTACCTGGAGGGAAGAAATATCTTTATCTCAAGAGGGTGGAATACTGAGAAGGATCCAAACAAGTAGGCCTTGCTAAGTTTCCCTCAGTTCCTTCACGTAATGGAGCTCATACTGTGCACCCTACCGTATTTCTCCACAGCTGTCCACTCTTTATCAAATCTAGCATAAAAACACTCAGGCTTAATAATTTCTTCTGATCTTTGTTCCCTTGTGAAGTCTCCTGTGTCATGTAAAACTTACATTACAAAAATTATGCCTTTATCTTGTTGATCTGTTTATTTGTTACAGGAGTGCCAGGCAATGAACCTAAGATGGGTAGAAGGAAGATATATTTTTTCTCCCCTACAAATGTTTGGATGATAACGATTAGCTTAGGTTGGGTGGCAGCTGCCCTTTTAAAAGGGTATTTGTTTCCTAATGCATTTTGTTCATATCTATTACCTGCTGGCTGCTATAGACATTTGACCTTTACTATAACTTGCTGCGACTTGGTTATTTGGGGACTTGTTTATCAAACACGAGTTGGTTTTTTTATACGCAAATTTCCTATATAATACATTTCTAGGGACCAAGGTCCATGCCTCACATATATTTGTAAACTCCTAGTACCTTACGCACAGTAAGCTTGTAATATATTATTTGTTAAACGAACTGAAGCAATAAACAAATAAAACCCTTGCCACATTCTATAAATTCCTTACTTAAGAAAGGGTTTTGGTAGTCTCTTTGATTAGTTGACTAAAGAAATACCTTTAGAAAACCACATTTGTAGACAAATAAGAAAAGAGAGTTATGGATCATCATTACTAAGTAAGTCCTGGGTCATCGTTGAATTTCAACAAAGTGGCCGATTTTTAAAGATGATTTATGAGATCTGATCTGGCATTGGGCTAAGAAACATTATTGCTTACTAAGAATTTTAATGTGTCTTCTTCTGTCCTTTTACTAGTAGAAATGTGCTTTACCATCTGTGAAGACAGTGACAAAAATGTTCTAACCTTGTGGTAGGGCCATAGCTTCCGATAAATGCTAGTAGTTGTGTCAAGCTGTGACAGTGAAATTTTGGAAACTATTAACAGAGGTCATTTTCAACTTCTATGTTTAATTTTGCAAAGAAAGAAACTATGATATCATTTTAGCTTTCTCCACAACATTATTTAAAATTTTGGTTGCTTTAAGTAGGAAAAGAAAACAGCTGGGATAACAAGTGAAATAATTTTTGGTTGTGGAGAAACTTTCAAGAAGTAACTACTACTTGTGGTTATTTTCTATGAAATCTCACACTGTCGAAAGATAGGCTAGATTCTAAAACACATTCAAGTTTCCTACATATATTAAATTAAACTTATTTATATGTGCGGAATGATGAAGTGGAGATATCTAGATGTATGCTGTAAAGTTGAGTTTGCCATTTTTTTGGAAACAGGGTCTCACTATGTTTCCCAGGCTGGTCTCCAACTCCTGGGCTCAAATAATCCTCTCACCCTGACCTTGTAAAGTGCTGGGATTACAGGAATGAGCCACCACACTGGCCCAGGGTTGCCCTTTTAACAAGGATTGCCTAGTTAAACAATTTCTTTCCTTTATCCATAACTGGCAGCTTTGTGGAACAATGAAATGGGAGTGGCAGAGTATCTAACACAGAACTGTGTTGATAAAGTCAATCTCACCTTGGTCTCATAGTCTGAACTTTGGAACTATATTATGTATCATTTAATGATGAGAATGTGTTCTGAGAAATGTGTCTTTAGGGGATTTTGTTGTCAGGTGAACATCATAGAGTGTACTTACACAAATCTAGATGGTATAGTCTACTATATACCTAGGCTAGATGATAAAGCCAAGTGCTCCTAGGCTACATACCTGTACAGCATGTTTCTGTACTGAATATTGTAGGCAGCTGTGTATTTAAATCTAGGAAAGGCACAGTAAAAATACAGTATAAAATATTTTTGGAACAGTACATCTGCATAGGGCACTTAGCATGAATGGAGCCTTGCAGGACTAGAAGCTGCTCTGAGTGAGTCAGCGAGTGACTGGTGAGTGAATGTGAAAGGCTTAAGATATTTCTGTATGTTACTGTATAGACTTTCTAAATACTGCATGCTTAGGCTATGCTAAATTAAAAAATATGCTTATTTTTTCAATAACAAATTAAACTTAGCTTATTGTAAATTTAATTAATTTTTAAATTTTTAAAAATCATTTTGACTTTTGTAATAACATTTAGCTTAAGACACAAATGTATTTTATAACCGTACACAAATATATTTTTTTGATATCCTTATTCTATAAGACTTATTATTTTTAAAATATTTGTTTTTTTTTTTTTTTTTTTACTTTTTAAACTTTTTTTTTTTTCCTGGTCCACAGAAGATGTTTATTTGATGTAACAAAACAATACAGTTAGTGTTAGCTCCAACCACAAAGAGCAAAAGGAATGAAAAATTTGTACAATGTACATAGAAAAAACAAGATATTTATGGTGACAACTATATATTACTAAAATAATGCTTCTAAAGTTACTCAATTATTGAAATCTACATGAAAAAAGAAGGACGTTAATAGCGACAAAGAGCATAAAATCAAACATTGTATTTTGAGCAAATTAACATACGAGGCAATTTTGCTAAGAATGTATGATTTTTTTTTTCTTGTTTACAGTCTGCTCAAAATATCTTTATATCAACAGGGTAGGCAGAACATTTAGGTTTAATATCAGTTACACAATGTTAGCATACACTTCCACAACTACATACGGTATTGTTTTCTTTTGAGCTGGCAAAGTGACTATAGAAACATCAGATGATTTCTCTGAATTGAGAATTTTACCCAAATCAATGCCACATACCTTCTAGATATATGCATATCTTTCTATATCATGTAAATGGCTTTACCCATTTAAATAATAAACCATACAGCATTTAAGAATCATTATTATATGATTAACAATGTCATGTTCCAGGTTGAACAATTTCATAGGCCCAAAAAAATTTCTTCTTAAAAACTAGTTTTATAAACACAGAATATATTCCATGAGTAACTGCTGGTATTTTTTAAGAAAATATATTGTGCAATTGTGGCTACCACTTACTGCTGGCAAAGCATTATTGTTTATGTAAAATGTGAAAAAAAGATGTAAAAATTTTTTCACTGCCTATGATCATGATGAAAGCTTACTGCCTTCTTACAAAAATTATATTGGCATCTTATTAAAATAATTCAAAAAAGGGATAAACTCCCTAGCCAAAAATAAATAAATAAAAAGGTGCATTTTTAAAAATGATGCTACTGCAATGCAATGGTTTAAATACCAAAAAACTGAGAAAATGAGCTGTCTGTGATCCAGCATTAAAGAACATACTAAAAAAGGGCATTAATGTAAATTAAGTAGAAAGGGAATCAAAATTGAACTAACCAAGTTTGTGCAGTATTGTAGCCAGGCTTCTAAAATTAGATGTAGAAAATATAAATAGACTGCTTTAGGTAATGAGCCACCAGTGTCCAAAAAAAGGAATGAAATTATGAAAAAGCTCAGTTAACTTGATCCAAAGCTCTGAGTAATTCTTCGCCCTGCAGTAGGTTTCTGCTGCCTTGTATAGGAGCATTAACTTCACAATCATAACTGGTCAGCTGTGGTAATCCACTTTCATCCATTGATTGCCCCAGCAGTCTACATGCTAAATCAGAGGATATTAAAATAATTGTCTTTTGCTCCATTCCATTCTGTTCACTAGATTTGCATCCTTTTACACGTTTCCAGGAAAGTGATGTAGTAGTTGCATGATCATCTGGCTGCTGATAATGTTCCAATTCCTACTGCTTGAAAAAGTGAACCATCATGTTCAATGTTTCGCTTTCTCTGAGCATTCTGCAAAGCTAGTATCTTTGGATTTAGTTCTTCCTCAGGAACTGTAGTTCTCTGACTCAAAGCGACAGATAACACGTTAGCGCTTCTTGGATGAGACTTTTCTGTCTGTTCTATGACTCCTTTTCCTGCTCTGTTTGGTGAGGCTGTCGGACTTTGAGTATCTCTATATGGTGATGATGTGGCACTAGTAGTTTCTTTATGTATGTGGGTAGGAGATGGAGATGCAATCAATATTTTAATGTCTTCCATACGGTCTTTTGTCCCTGTTTTTAATTCATCAGTAGTGGTAGTGGTGGCATTAGCAGTTAAGTTCTTGTATCTGAGTCTGCTGGAATACTGTAACGGTGCTTTGAGGGCTTGCGCTTTCAGGGCTTGCAGAACTGCTTTCTAACAGTGACAACTGATCGAAGGAGCGTAACTGAAAGTCAGCATCCATTGGGATATAGGGAGCTAACATCTCCAAGTCTAAATCGGTGTCCTGAGTACAAAATGGGTTTTTCGCTTCTGTGTCTTCAGCAAAAACTTTTTCTACCAATTCCAACTTGAATTCATTGACCGTATCACTATCCACATAAAAACAATATTCACTGGGACTGTTAGGCTCAGGTGAACTTTGTCTAGTGCTTCCATCAGAAGGACTGGGTGGCTGATCCTGAATCTGGGGCATAGTAAAAGAAAGTTCCAGTGACTCTGGATTTGGTTCTAATTTTAATGCAACTTCTTGATTCAGTGCAGGGTCAGCACTACTTCGAAGTGGCTTTGGAGTTTCAGAGGTGCCTAATGGAGACATTGACAAATTGATATTCTGTAATTTTTCATTGCATGAGGGGAGCATTACATCATTATACAATGGTACTTCCTCAAGTTGCTGGTCATCAGTTTCTGTGTCATTGCTGCCAAAATCTAAAGATATGATTGTGTCTCCAGCAGCCGGGGCCAGCAAAGTTAAAGCATCAGGTTCCTTCTTAAGCTTATCAAAGAGGCTACTTGTATCTTCTGATTCAACTTTGGTGAATAGCTGAGTCATTTTCATATCTGAAGATTCAACCAGTTTAAGGACACATTCTGTTTGTTGAAGGGAGAAAATCAAGTCATGCTGAATAATACCACTCACAACATAATTTACACACACAATGTGGTTGAGAGTTCTTGGTGTTATATATGACAGTGGCTTGAGTTTCAACCCAGACATATCCACCTCTTTTGGCAAGCATCCTGTACTGTCCTGTGGCGACTTGTCCTTTAGCAAACATATCGTGATGAGTTTTGGTCAGATGATCAGAGTCTAAAGCATGATAATATTTGTAAATTGAGCGGCCTAAAAGTTCTTCTGGCTCATATCCCATCAATTCGGTAATTCTTTCATCACAGTAAGAAAATTTCATATCCAGGCTGTGTCGACTGAGAAAAGTCTTGCTATCTAAAGAAATTTCAATATTTGATGGGTGAGGAATGGGTTCACAAATCAGCACCAAACAGGTCATAGGTGGTTTCTTACACCCACACGGAGGTTGGTTACTGTTGGTATCAATACGTGAATATGGCTTGTGCAGTGTCATACCTTCCATGTTGCAGACTTTATGTTCATAGTTCTCCCTCGGCTAGTTAAGGTACACTTCATTCTGAGAAAAAAGCTTCGCCGTGTGTTTTGTTCTTTACCCTGTTTCACAGGGCCATTTCTGTGTAAGCATTTCTCTCATTTCCCCTTGGTCACATGGATGAGTAAAATCAAACACCCTGTGTCCAGTGAGTTCAAACTGAGTTAATCCCACGTGTTTGCTCACATTATCGGAAATGTAAATCATGTCACCCTCATCTGTGAGAACCATAACAAAACCATCCAAGGCTTTCAAATAAAAGCAATTCATTTGTGCTTTCATTTCATCTTCAATATCCAAATCACCAGCACCCAGCAGTTTCCTCACACGCAAATAGCTGATGGTAAATCCCATAACAGAAGCCTTATCAAGATGTGAGCTCACATTATGTGGACGTGGCAACTGATGAGCAAGCTCATAAAAAACTTCAGATTCTAGGCCGGGCGCGGTGGCTCAAGCCTGTAATCCCAGCACTTTGGGAGGCCGAGGCGGGTGGATCACGAGGTCAAGAGATCAAGACCATCCTGGTCAACATGGTGAAACCCCGTCTCTACTAAAAATACAAAAAATTAGCTGGGCATGGTGGCGCGTGCCTGTAGTCCCAGCTACCTGGGAAGCTGAGGCAGGAGAATTGCCTGAACCCAGGAGGTGGAGGTTGGGTGAGCCGAGATCGCGCCATTGCACTCCAGCCTGGGTAACAAGAGCGAAACTCCGTCTCAAAAAAAAAACAAAAAAACAAAACTTCAGATTCTTTACTTCGGCGAGATCTGGCTGCATCTCGAGACTTTTCGACGTTCAGAACTTATCTTGTTCTTGTGGTTCGCGCCGCTGGCGCCCTCCATGGTGACTCGGTCCCCGCGTGCCTTCACGGAGGGCAGCCCTCTGGCTCGCTCCGGCGTAAGCGCTGGCTCCCTCCACGCGCGGAGAGAAGGAAAGGCAAGTCCAGAGGTGGAGGTGCGAGGCGGGAAACCGCTGGTGGGAACAGAAGGAAGAGAAGTGGGCGGCAACGCTGGGGTACGAGCCAGGCTCGGAGCCTGTCTGTCCTTGGGCGGCTTGTCAGGGCCCAGCCCGCGGCAGTGGCCGGAGCGACAGCCAGGGTGATCCTCGCGTCCCCTCAGACGAGGCAGCTCTGTGCCTACTGTTTAAACTTTTGTGTTAAAACCTAAGGCACAAACACAGACATTAGCCTAGGCACACAGGGTCAGGATCATAAGTATCACGGCCTTCCACCTCCATATCTTGTCCCTGGAAGGTCTTCATGGCTGTAACACAGATGAAGCTGTCCGTGACTTCTTACGATAACAACGCCTTATTCTGGAATACCTCCTGAAGGACCTGCCTGAGGCTGTTTTACAGTTAACTTTTTTTTAATAAGTAGGAGTACATACTAAAATAATGACAAAAACTATAGTATAATCAATAAATAAACCAATAACATAGTTTATTGTCATTATTGAGTATTATATACTGCATATAATTATATGCGCTATATTTTTATATGACTGGTAGCACAGTAGGCGTGTTTACACCAGCATCACCACAAACGTGAATAATGTGTTGCACTAAGACCTTAAGAGAGGTATGATGTCACTAGGCCATAGGAATTTTTCAGCTTGTTACAGTCATATAGGGCCACCAAGGTAAATGCCATTTGTCATTGACCAAAACATTCTTTTGTGCTGCATGGCTGTATATAATTTGGACATATGTATTTCCATCTGAATAAAAGTTTTACTACTTGATGTTACTTGGCTTCTCTGAGCTCCATTTTATCTATAAAATTAGAATAAATACATTTAAAAAAATGAACTTCAGCATGGTTGGGAATAGTATACAAAATGATGGAATTAGTGGACCCCCAAACCTCTCTCCATTCCGCTCCAGGTTTTAGAGATTTTTATACTTCCTCCACCCTCCTTTTTTCAAAATTTGTTTAAGGGGAAGGATTCTAGTCAGATCACTCATACTTTAAGACTTCAAGATTCACCTGCCCAAGCATGTGTTTACCAGGAGTCAAAGGTTTTAAGTCAAAAGAATGAATCTTTAACTGTGGAATTTTAGGAATTACTTACTTATTGGGGGAGATATTTATTTGCTCAGATATTCACTTCCCTATGCTTCTGAGTTCCAACCACAGAAGTGGTAGACAGTCTGCTAGCTAGACTATAAAACAACCAACTGGGCGAGGTGATACTAAGGAATATTAAAAAGAGAGTTTTCTACATAGTCATGTTTTTTATTTAAACACACACACACACACACACACACACACGCCCCACACACACACATTCAGGCAAGTTTCTTATTTCTTCCATGGCTACCTAATACAAAAGCAAGAAGTACCTAATATTTGCCTTGGAAGAGCAGAACTTCCAAATAGAATATTATTGCCAACAATGGCTTTGTTATACAGTCATTCAACCCAGGGAAGCACCAGCGTAGGAATTAAGGTAGCACTTGCACATTTGCATTTGCCATGTAAATATACACAACGGGTGAAAGGGCTTTGCTTCTTTTAAAGGGAAAGAACACCTTCTTGCCAAGGAAGAGAGGTCATAAAAAATGCATTCAGTTCAATTTCTGAGCCTTATTTTGAAGTATCTAAGGATAATTTCTCAGCACCATTAGTAAGATCAGCATTCTGAGCTGAAATGTAAGCTTTGGATCACGGCTTGAGATGGAAAGATAGAACTTTGGACAAATGATTTCCTACATTCTAGACGTCTACTAATCTTGTTCCACTAGTACTATTTAGACTAATAGGTAATATTTAAGTCAGTCCCTTTAATGACCAAATGAGGTAGGCGCTGTTAGAGGTTTATTTCATAGCTGAGAAAATGTGGCTTAGGTGACATCCATCAAAAAGTGGTGGAAACAGATCCTAGCTCAGGTGGTCTACCGAAGTAAAAAGGAGGCTTAAAATCTTTAAACTTGAAGGCCAGATGAAATTTCCGCTTCCTGGCCCATCCTACTGTCTCTAATCATCATTACTGTCAGCTGATTCTCAGTTTCTTCTTTGTACTGGATACTTCAAATGTGTTATAAGTTGCATAACATCAAATCCTTCACAACATAGATTAAAGACAGGCATTACCATCAAGCTTTCATACTCTAGGCAGTAAATGCCAAAGGGTTAAAATTGTACTGGGCAAGAGCTCATAAACCCCCAAAATCTTTCCATCCTCCTGTCTCACTAGTTGGAAATACACTTGAATTATCTCAACAATCAGAATTTACATTTTTTTAATTAAAAAATTTTTTTTATGGAGACAGGATCTCACTCTGACCCAGGCTGTTCTTTCTGCCTCAGACTTCCAAGAGCTGGCACCTCAGGCATGCACTGCCATACCCAACTAATACCAAGAATTGAAGTTCAGTGTCATCTCTACTTTTGAAAATCTTTGGGTGATAACACTATGGATGAAAAGGACACAAGTTCCCTTTTATTTAGGAAGGTCTACTCTAACCACTGCCCACTAATTTAATATTTTTTTCAACTATGTTTTTATAAAGATTGTAAAGGAAATATCAACTTGTCCATTGATATTTTGCTAGTATACGTAGGCAGCTGAAAGAATAGCTTCACTTTACACAGGCACATACACGTGCATGGTGTTGAGTATGGATATCTCTCTATATATGTGGATATATATATCCATCCTTGCATAAGTTCCTATTTTTGTGATTTGCTATCTATTGAGAATAAAATATTGCCACCTGGTGGAAGTTGGAAGTTGAAATATCAGTGCCTTCAAAGTTCACTCAGCTTTGTTCAACTTGGTAAATATCCATTTGCTTCCATCCTGTCTGAGGTCATCTGCAGAGTATCTGGTCACAAAAATAAGTAAGACATGGTTTCTGCCCACAAAGAACACAATATCACAAGCATGAAAGTGTGAAAACTACCAAGGTTATGCCTTGGACAAACTGCAGTGCAGAGGACCGCACCCAGCAAGGGCATGAGGGAAGGCTACCTGGAGTGAATGACTCTTGCCTGGTGGATTTCTGAGAAGTAGCTAGGTGCAGTGGGGAACAGTAGATGAGTGGGAACAGCATGAACCGTAGCCTGGAAGTATGAAGAAGTGTTAAGTTTTTCAGAGAAGCAAACATTTCATAGACTTAGAACTTAAAATTTGGGAAGAGGAAGAGACAGAAGATGAGATTGCCAAGCTGTCACAGACTGGTCACAGAAGACTTAAAATACCATGCTGCGATTGTACTTTACTCTGTTAAGTGGGTCAGGGAGATAGTTAAGATTTAGTAGATCAAGCCTTGGAAGAGAGGAGCATAATTTGAAGGAATGTAGATAACTATGATGGATCTGGCTTAAGTTCTATCAGTGAGAGAGAGGCAGGACAGTGGAAGTTACAGAAAGGCCATGTGGTATTGGACTCACATTCAGAGAGTCTCAAATATCAACATTTAATATTATCTTCAAATGAAATTGTGCATTCAGTCTCAGATACACACTGAGAATTTTCAAAGAATATATTATCAAGTGATTTTAAACTTGTATTCTAATATATTGATACATCCTGTAACACAGTCTGAATTTTTTATAAGTCCTATAATTTTCTCATGAATAACACCATTTTACTTGTATTGAAACCATTAGTTCATTCAATTTAAGTATTTAATACATATAGTGACAAGTAATTTAGCATTTTTTTTTTACTGTTAACATACTGAAAGTTTCATGAAATGAAAGTGTCTTAGGCCTTTTTTGAGCATTGCAGAGGTCTAGTTAGCCAGTGGTGAAAAATTAGATAAAGAAGAGAATTGAAAAATAGTTTTTGAAGATTCCTGAGCAGACATGTCATGTATTCATTATAAACACGGGATGGCCAACTGGTAGATTAAAGAGAAAGGGGGAATCTAAATAGACTTCCTGGTTTCTGCTGAAGTGTCTCATAGATGGTAGCACTTTTAGCTGAGGCACAGGTAAATGAAGGATAGGGCATGTTTTATGGGAAAAGAAATAGTTCCATTTTGGATATGTGGAAATTGAAAGTCTTGAGAGCTAGTCAAATGGATTTTTCTAGGTAGCAATTAAATATGTGAAATTGAAGCTCATGGCAGTGTCTAAGGCTGAATTTAGGAATTATTAGCCTAGGGAAGGTAATTAAAACTATGAAAATGGTGAGATCACTTAAGGAGAGCTTGTAACCTGCAAAGAGCAATAAACTCAGCTTGCTTTCTTGGGATTCTTCTTAAATCTGAAAGATGTTTTCACAAGGGCAGGTGAGTTAACCTTTCTTGTGCAAAGTGTGACTAACTAAAGCCATCTTGATTACGAAAACATGTAAAGAAAAGAAGAGCAAACCAGTAAACAAACTAGGTTTAGAGGAGGAATTTGAAATTCTCTGCTAATTGATGAAACCAAAATGTCTATCACAGAAGTACTCAAAGTAGAAACACAGCATAAAATAAATATTCCATGGAGAGAGAAGAAAAAATAATTGGACAGTAGGAAATTTCAGGAAAGATTTATGAGGTTAAAGAAGAATTCTTCAGCCAGTTTTCCAGTCTTGATTCAGTGTCTTCTGTCATTGCCAGAAAACTAAGGATAAATTTTTCACGCAGTTTGATGAAGAAAAATGAAGAAGTTGGAACTGGCCTCATTTGTATCTATTGGTAATAACTGAAGCTAATTTCTCAAAATGGGCACACAAAGAAAATATTTGTGGTGGGCTGAAAAATGACCACCAAAGATATTCCGATCTTAATCCCTGCAACCTATGAATGTTACCTTATATAATAAAATGGACTTTGCAGATGTGATTAGATTAGGGATTTTCAAATGGAGAGATTATCCTGGATTATTTGGTGGGTGGATCCTAAATGCAGTCACAAATTTTCATATAAAGTGCAGATGGAGGGAGATTTGACAGAGGCAAAGAAGGCCATATGACCTAAGGAAATGTAAGCAGAGTCAGAGAAGATGTGATTCTACTGGCTTTGGAGATAGAGAAAGGGCCATGAACCAAGGCATGCAGGTCTGACACTTTCTCTAGAAGCTAGAAAAGGCAAAGAAAGGACCCAAGAGAGTACAGGCCTGACCATGCATTGGTTTCAGCCCAGTGATTTTGTAAAAGCTTTCAGAACTAAAGAAAAATAAATTTGTCTTGTTTTAGGCCACCAGCTTTGTGATGATTTGTTACAGTAGCAATTACAAAACTAAAACAGTGCTTTAAACTTATAAAATAATGTTGCTAGAGATCTCCAAAGTTATTTAAAAAAACTTTATTTAGCAGAAGTAAAGTTATTTAATGTTTTGACAAAATAAAGTACAAAATAAAGCCTCAGAAAAGGTTAGCACTATTCCAGTCTTATTCTCTGGAGAATGCTGACAGATGAAATTTAGTCTTGAACTATGAGAGTGACATGATCAGTCGGGTTAGTCCAACTTGAGTAGACTAAGATTTGGTGCCTAGGAAATGCTAATAATTTGTCAACCATCCAAACAGAAAAATGAATAAATATTCATCCATTACAGTTGGCAGGGTCACTTCCATCATGGCATTTTTTGTTTTGTTTTAGTTTATTTTTAAGTTCCTATCTATGATCAGAGAGGGACCTGATTCTGTCATAATTGGAAAGCTTTATCTGTGAAGTAATTAGAGTCATTTTTCTGAATTTTCCAGTGGTCTTTTTCAGGCCCTTCTCAGGTTCCAGAGTAATGATAGAGAGATGAGACATAAAGTGCTCTGGTTGGGTCTTTGGAGGGTAGAGATTGTCCTGGCTTTGAAGTATGAGCCTTGAAAAGGATCTCAAAGATCCTATCAACTTGACATTGCTTCCTGATTGCCCTGTATGTGATTATCTACCTGATCCAGATCTCCAGCCTTTCTTGGGGACTACGGTCATACCAGCAGGAATTTAGACAAATACCTCTGTCCATATACCCCTTGTGTGTCATGTAAGAATTGGATTGAGGACTTCATGGAAAAATGGACAGAGCTACCTACATTACACGAGATTTTGATTAACAATGATTTCTATGATCTCCTCAGAAAGATGTTTTACTTAAATGACATGTCATGGTATTTATTTGGAGAAATACAATGTCACAAAACATTCACAACTGTTGAAATAACTGAAGTATTCATTGTTTTACTTTGCTTTTTCAGTTTACTGGGGCTTTGACAGTTTAAAAATAAAGCTTGGAGAAAAGTTACAAAGTAGGGTGTAATACATTTCTGAAATACACTAAGACTATAGGTGCAGGAGTATCACTGTTACTTTCCTGGTTTGATCATTGGGAGGCATCCAGTTGATATACAACCTTCTGAGGGAACTTGATTTGGAGAGAAGACAGAGAAGGATTCTCTATGGTTGGAGGAATGTGGATTACATTGTTTTAATAGAATACATGTTATGATAAATGTCAGTCACACACTCATTAATATAACTTAAGGCTCCTCCTAGGCTTTGGTGACCTCTGGAACCCCAGGGAAAGTGGGAAAGAATTTAGGAAGACCCCGATTTCTCACTGGGCATTGGGGTGAAGCCGGTGGCCCTAACCTGTGGGAGTCAGCTGGGGGAGGAGTGCTGGGCCCACCTGGCCACCCCCTTCTGGCCCTTAAGTGAGAGCGAGATCCCAGGGAACAGGCATGCTTGCTGGGTACGGGTGTCCTATAGAGGCAGGGATGTGACCCTCCCAGGTGTGAGCAGCTCAGGCGGCTGCGGTGGGCGTGAAGGTGTGTGTGGGGGTGCCCAGATCACCACCTGGCAACCCCACGGCCTGCACCAGCTGGGGTGGGCGACTCAGGGTCTGAGTGGAGGGGGCGAAGGGTGGCAAGAGCGGGGGTCCAGGCCGTGCTGCGTATGAACCTGCGCCGGTGGGGGATGGGGCGGGGGCGGGGCCCGGGCCCGGCGGGGAAGGGGAGAGTCTGGGTGGGCCGGGGTTGCGGGGGGGGGGGGGGGGGGGGGGGGGGGGGGGGGGGGGACGGGCTGCGGGCCTGCCTGGGCGGCGGGGCGGGTGGCGGCGCCGCTGCAGTGCGGGTACCCGCTAGCTCGCTTACCCGTAGTCCCCGCGCCCCGCGTACCGGCGCAGCCACTTCCTGGCCTCGGGCGCCGCGCATCCAGGTACGTGGGGCTGGGCTGGGGTCTGTGTCGGGATCCCCGGGCCTGGGACTCCCCTCAGGCATGCGGGCATCTAGGAGGGTTCGGCCCCCAGGGAGTGGGGGGACGCGCGGGGCGGAGCCGGTCCTGGGGCGCCCAGTCAGGGGTCCCCGGAGCCTCCTCACCGGCGCAGGGGCCGGGGCTGGGGCTAGGGCTGCGGGATCTTGGGGTGGAGGCCGCTTTCCCCGGTGGCGGCTCGGCTGGGCTGTGGTCCTGCGCTCTGCGTTGCGGGGCGGGAGCGGCCGGGCCTGGCCTTGGTGACTTCGCCTGCGCAGCCGCCGCGTTTGTTTCCCCCCATTTCCCCCGCCCGGCTCCCCTTGTTTACCTGCGTTTCTGCTTTTTCCTGTGAAAAGGCCCGCCCAGCCCATCCACAGCTTTATCCTCCTCTCTCCCTCCCCTGAGGCCGCGCGCAGGGCCCCCCCCAGCATTCACATTTCACACGAGTGCCCCCAGAAAGGGGGGATGGAGAAGGGCGAGGCCCTGTAACCCCCGGGATGGACCCACAGGGCGCCGGGCCCCCCTACTCCTCCCACCGCGGAATCCTCGGAGCCGCAGAAGGGACTTCCCAGCCGCGTGCGCCTGTGTCCGAGCCCCTCACCCCTGCCGGGTCTGTTGAGAGGGAAAGCTCTGGGGGTCGTTACGTTTAACAACTCACCTGGCCCCCCGGAATGAAAGATCTTTGACAAATGAGAAATCAGTGACTTTCTTACCCGCTCCTTGGAGAAGCCTGATTCACGCCGCCTGAGTTTATCCGGCGCGCAGCCCCGGGCCGCTCTCAGGCCTCGGTGATCTGTTTTCTGGACAGGAAGGAAGCAGCAGCACTCGCCATGGCCTCCCCGCCCGCCTGCCCCTCGGAGGAGGACGAGAGCCTGAAGGGCTGTGAGCTGTACGTGCAGCTGCACGGGATCCAGCAGGTCCTCAAGGACTGCATCGTGCACCTCTGCATCTCCAAGCCCGAGCGCCCCATGAAGTTCCTCCGGGAGCACTTAGAGAAGCTGGAGAAGGTGAGTGGCCCCCACCGTCCCGCCGTTTCCCTGTTTTCTGCAGTAGCTGATAGGGACAGGCCTTTGGGGAGCTTTGGCGAAGTCTTTGAAATCTCATGCATGTTCTATGTGTGGGTGTGTTTAACTGGGAAGAATGCCCCTTAGCTTGCAGTGGCTTCTCAAATGGAGCTGACATCCCAAAATATAAGCCACCTAACAGGGCCCTAAAATTCCACGGGGGTCTCATTTTCTGCTGCGTTCTGTTGACCAGTGAGGTGCTATGGAATGCTTGCAATAGAACCAGGAGGTGTGTCTCTGGGCAGGGCGGCAGCCCTGGTGAAGAGGGGCAGAGTCTGAGCCACCCCCTCGAGGCCAGCCAGGGCTGAGTGGCAGGAAGAAGCCTCCCATGGAGGGTTTTTCTCCACTTGTATGTCAAGCGGGGTGCATGTTTGTGAGGCTTTCATAAAGCACCTGGGATAAACCCACACAGACCGGCAGGGATGGCCCAGCTCTCAGGGTGCCATCCAGGCCAGCTGGGCTTGGCCTCTGGTGCTCCGGCCTTTGTGAGTAAGTTCTTCTGTGGTGGTGACTTAAGCTGACAAACTGTTCCTTATTTGATGGCAAAACACAGCATGGGAGTTTCCTCAGCAAGATGTGATCTTTCAGAAGATATGCAAAATGACAACATCATCAATCTTTTTTTTTTTTTTTTTTTTTTTTTGAGACAGGGTCTGGCTCTGTTGTCCAGGCTGGAGTACAATGGCATGATTGCAGCTGACTGCAACCTCCACCTTTCAGGCTCAAGCCATCTTCCCACCTCAGCCTCCTGAGTAGCTGGGACTACAGGTGCACACCACTATGCCTGGCTGATTTTTGTATTTTTTGTAGAGATGGGTTTTTGCCATGTTGCCCAGGCTGGTCTCGAACACTCCTGAGCTCAAGCGATCCTCCCTGCTCAGCTTTCCAAAGTGCTGGGATTACAGATGTGAGCTATGGCACCTGGCTCATCTGTTTTTTTTTTTTTTTCTTTTTTTATTTTTGAGATGGAGTTTTGCTCTTGTTGCCCAGGCTTGAGGGCAATGGTATAATCTCGGCTCACTGCAACCTCTGCCTCCTGAGTTCAAGCAAGTCTCTTGCCTCAGTCTCCCGAGTAGCTGGGATTACAGGCATGTGCCACCATGTCTGGCTAATTTTGTATTTTTAGTAGAGAAGGGGTTTCACCATGTTGGCCAGGCTGGTCTCGAACTTCTGACCTCAGGTGATCCGCCCGTCTTGACCTCCCAAAATGTTGAGATTACAGACATGAGCCACCGTGCCCGGCTCATCTGTGCTTTTTAGCATCAACAGGTCCTGTGTTTTTATTGCTGGGCAGTGTTCTGTTATATAGATGGATTGCAGCTTGTCTGTCCTGTGCCTGGTCTAGGAACCTTTCCAGTTTTTGCTGACTACAAATAAAGGTGCTATAAATACTCATCTTATAGGTTTTCAGTGTGGAAGCAGGTTTTTATTTCACTTGAGTAAATGGTTAGTAGTGAAATTTCTGGGTCATAGGGTAAGTGTATGTTTATAAGAAACTGCCAGGCTGTTTTCCAGAATGTCTGTCCTATCTTGTGTTCCAAGCAGCCGTGTTTCTTGTTCCTCAGTATCGGCACCCTTTAATATTGTCAATTTTTAAAAAAATGGTTAGCCATTTCTAATAGATATATGGTGGCACTTAAAGTGTGTGTGTGTGTGTGTGTGTGTGTGTGTGTGTGTTTTAGACAGAGTTTTGCTCTCTTGCCCAGGCTAGAGTGCAATGGTGTGATATTGGCTCACTGCAGCCTCTGCCTCCTGGGTTCAAGTGATTCTCCTATCATAGCCTCCCTCAGTAGCTGGGATTACAGGCACCTGCCCATCACCACGCCTGGCTAATTTTTATATCTTTAGTAAAGATGGAGTTTCACCATGTTGGCCAGACTGGTCTTGAACTCCTGAGCTCAAGCTCTGCCTCCCACGTGCTGGGATGCGTGAGCCACCACAACTCACTCTAAAGTGGTTTTGTTTTACATTTCCTGCTGATGAAAGTTGTTGAGGATGTTTTCATATGCTTATTTTCCACTCAAATATCTTCTTTGGTGAAGTGTCTGTTCATATCTTTTGTCCATTTTTCGTATTAGGTTGTCTGTTTTCTTACTACTAAGTTTCAGAATTTTTTAATAAACTGTCAGATATTTAATTTATAAAATATTTTCTTCTAGTGTGTGGCTTGTTTATCTATTTATTTTGAGATGGAGTCTTGTTTTGTTGACCAGGCTGGATATGGTGCTTTGATCTTGGCCCACTGCAAACTCCACCTCCCGGGCTCAAGGGATTCTTTACCTCAGCCTCCTGAGCAGCTGGAATTATAGGCGCCTGCCACCATGCGCAGCTAATTTTTGTATTTTTAGTAGGGACGGGGTTTTGCCATGTTGGCCAGGCTGGTCTCAAACTACTGACCTCAAGTGATCTGCCCGCCTCGGCCTCCCAAAATGCTGGGATTACAGGTGTGAGCCACTGTGCCTGGCCACAGTTTGTCTATTTCAAGGACTTGTTTTATTTCACTTAAGTTGTTAAATTTATGAATATAGAGATTTTGGTAATGTTCTCTTACCCTTTTAATGTCTGTAGTGCTTGGGTTATTTCATTCCTTAGATGGTAATTTCTGGATTTTCTTTTTTGCCCGATCAGTCTGGCTAGAGGTTTATCAATTTTACTGATCTTTTCAAAGGGTTAGATTTTAATTTCATTGATTTTCTCTATTTTCGTTTAGATTTTATGGTTTCTCCTCTTATTTCTGTTATTTCGTTTCTTCTGAAGTCTTTGGGTTTTATCTCTTCTTAAAATTTCTTTGGGTTTTAGCTCTTCTTAAAATTTCTTAAGGTGAAATTTTAGATGACTGATTTGAGACTTTTTTTTTCCTGACAGAAATATTTAATGCTACATATTTTTCTCTAAAGCTTTGTTCTAGCTACAGCTCACAGTTGTGATATGCTGTATTTCCATTTTCTATTTAGCCCAAAATATCGTCTGTTTTCCCTTGAAATTTCCTCTTTGGCTTATCTTATTTAGAAATTTGTTGTTTAATTTCCAAATATTTGGGGATGTTTTTTGATATCTCTCTGTTATTTATTTCTAGTTTAATCCCATTATGGTCAGGGAACATATTTTGTATGGTTTTAAATCTTTATTTTGTTAAGGTGTGCTTTTTGGCTGATAATATGCTTTATCTTGGTGAATGTCACATGTGCCCTTGGAATCAATGTGTGCTGCTGTTGGATGGTGTGTTCCGTAGATGTTGGTGAGGTCTAGGTGAGTCTTTTGCATTCCTGCTCATTTTCTGGCCTCTTGCTATACTTACTGCAAAGAACAGCATTGAAACTTCCAATTATAATTGTATATTTGTCTATTTCGCCTTTAATTCTACCAGTTTTTGCCTTATGTCTTTTGAAGCTCTGTTATTAGTTGCATATGCATTTGGGATTATTACTATATTTTCCTGGTGGATAAACCCTCCTATCATTATTCAGTGTTTCTCTTTGTTCCTTGTAATTTTCCTTGTTCTGAAGTCTGCCTTATCTGATATTAATATAGCCACATTATTAGGATTTATGTGATTAATCTTTTTCTATCCTCTTATTTTGGCTATATCAATAAAATGTGATTCTTATAGATAGCATATACTTGGTTTTTATTTTTTATATAATTTGACAGTTTCTGTCTTTTAATTGGTGTGTTTAGACTATTCACATTTTTTAAAAAGAAAATACTATTTATTGCTATATATGTAGTACATATAGTATATATACTAGAGTATATGGTATGTCTTAGTATGATTTTTCTTTGAGTTTGTCTTGTTTCCCTTTGCAGATCTTGATATACATTTATGTCTTTCAGGAAATTTGGGAAGTTCTTAACCATTATTTCTTAAGATCGTTACTTTTATATATATTACCTCATTTATAAGTCATATATATTTAATGTAATTATTGATATGACTGGATTTAGGTCTCCCATTTAATTATTTTTCTATTTGTTTTCTCTGGTTTTTCTTCCTATGTTTCTTTTTTCCTTCCTTTCGATTATTTGATTATTTTTTAATACTTGTCTTTTTTACTGTTTTTCTTTAAGTGATTGCTATAGGCATTACAATATAATAATAACCTTATATAGACTTTTTAGAGTTCCCCCTTGGTAGCAATAGTACAGCCTTGCCTGTGTGTGCATATGTGTGCATCTGGGCAAGTGTTTGTACATGTCACTCACACACACAGCACACTCACTCCATCACCTGCCATGGCAGCTGTCCCCCCACGCCACCTCTCCCACGGCAGCAGCAGCATCTGAGGATTCAGCCTCACCCTCCTGGAGGACATCACCCCAGCTCCAGCCTGCCACACACAGGGGCACCAGCCTTGCAGGGCAAAGGCGGAAAAGCCTGAGTTCCTAGGAATGGAGGATGAGAAAGAAGCAGAAGGCAGGGGGTCCACCATCAGAGCCAACCCCAGGAGAACCCCACACCCTGCCCCAGCACGCCAGGGGCCAGGGCCCACAGGCAAGGAGGGAAGGGTGTGGTCTCAAAAGCATGTGTGGGTTTGCACCCAGCTCCATGATCTTGGCGAACCAACATTCTCCCTCTGAACATCCATTTTCTCATCTGTGAGATGGGAGTATGAACATCTCATCTGGCTAGGCCTGCATGAGAATTCAATGAGATAAAGTATGCAAAGCACCAAGTGCAGTGTGTGGGTTCCTACACTGGGAGGGACTGACTCCAAAGGCAGGAAGGCACTGATGGTGAGGTCCCCTCCCAACACAGGAACACCCGGGGTAGGAAGGACAGAGAGAACAGCTAGAGGAAGGGGTAGGCAGATACCATCTCAGGACATCACACAGTGTCATGCTCACTAAGTAGTGAGCTGGGAGGGCCAGAGGACACTAAAGACTCTCCCTTCCTGCAAAGCTGGGACTTGGGGTAGGAGCTCAAACCTAGATCTCCTCCTCTGAGCTTGCCCAAGGCAGGGTTGTGGTGAGAGGCTCTCTGAGGAGGCAGCCTTGGCCCTAAAGCAAGTGCTGAATAGTGGCCCAAATGCACACACATGCACACACAGGCAAGGCTGTACTATTGCTACCAAGGGGGAAGGTACATGGAATTGTGTGTGCACATGCATTAAAACACGTGCACTTACCCAGATGCATAGCTGTGCACACACCTGGACATGCTCAATTTACTCCGAGGTGGTGGATGTAAGGGGTATGTTTGCATGCACATGTACATGCTCACACATATGCTCAACTGGATGTGCACACACTTATACACATACTTAATATGCACATGTCCACACGTGTACTTACCTAGATGTGCACATGCACACACATGTACTTACCTGGATATGTACATGTTCATATGTATGTACACATGCTCACACATGTACTTACCTGGATGTGTACACGTTAACACATATGTGAACATAGTCGCACTCATGTTCTTACCTAGATGTGTACATACTCACCCACATGTACTTACCTGGATGTGCACACACACACATATGTACTTTCCTAGATATGTACACATTCACACGTATGCACATGCTCACACACGTGCTTACCTAGATACACACACACTGACATATATACTTACCTGGAAGTGCACATGGGCACACATATGGACATGCCATTTGCTTCTGAAGGTGAGCAGGGGCCCTCACCTATGCTCACACCCTCCTGTGTAAACTCTGTCCCTAGTCTCACTGGGATGTGCATCTTCATCTTCTGTTTTTATCTTATTTTATTTAATTTTTAATTTTCTTAATATTTTTATAGAGATAATATCTCCCTATGTGGCTCAGGCTGGTCTTGAACTCCTGACCTCAAGTGATCTGCCAGCCTTTGCCTCCCAAAGTGCTGGGACTACAGACGTGAGCCACCGTGCCCGGCCCAGCCTGTTAATTTCTAATTATTTTCTTTTCTTCTTTCCTTTCCCTTTTCTCTTTTGTTTGTTTTACTCTCTATGTGAGGGCTGGTACACAGTAAGTGCACAGTAAATGATCAAGATCTGTGTTTCTCTTCCAGCCTTGCCACTGAATGGTTGGGTTCCCCTGAACAAATCCTTTACCCTCTCTGGGCCTGTTTCCCTGCATCATGGCTGGGGATGATTTGCCCCTGCGAGGTGGGTGTATGGGTCCTGGTCTCAAATACAAGTGGCCCTTGAGACTTAGGGTTTCACAGAGTGCGGAGGGGATGTCTTAGGGCCACTCATAGAATTGCTCCAGGGAGATGGTCCAGAAACACCTCTCACACCTGCTCAGCATGCAGTGGATGGCCCCGTGGAAGTCCAGTTTTATGTTCACAGCAAAATTGATGGAAAGATACAGAGATTTTCCATATACCCTGCCCTCACACAGGTATAGTCTTCCTCTTTATCAATATGCCTCGCCAGGCTGGTACACTTATTACAATGAAGAAAGCTACATTGAAAAAGCATAATCATGCAAAGCCATAGTTTACATCACTCTTATTCATGTACATTTTGTCAGTCTGGATAAAAATGTAATAACATGTATACATCATTATAGTACCATAGATTTCCACTACTTAAAAAATATTCTGTGTTCTGCCTATGTGCCCTTTTCCTGCCCTTCCCAAACATTTGGCAGCCACTGATCTTTTTTACTATATTCATAGTGTATGAATATAGTAAATATTCTTTTCAGAATGTCATGTACTTAAAATCATATAGTAAGTAGCCTTTCAGATTGGCATCTTTCACTTGGTAATATACATTTAAGTTTTCTTCATGTCTTTTAATGACTTAATCACTCATTTCTTTTTAGCACTAAGTAATAATTCATTGTATGCCTGTAGCACATTTTATCCATTTACCTATTGGAGGTCATCTCAGTTGCTTCACAAATTGATCGAATTTTTATATCCATGCTTATGAGGGAGTTTTTTTGTTTGTAATATTACTGTTGAGTTGCGGTTCAGGGCAATGCTAACAATATAGAATTGGTTGGGATATAGTTTTTCTTTTTATTTGGGGGAAGGGGTAAGAATTGTAGTGTGTAGAATACCATCATTTCTTTCTAAGATGTTTGGTAGAATTCACCAGCCTATCTGGCTGTACCTGGAATTCTCCTTGTAGAAAGGTTTTCCTATGACTCTTTTATTTTATAGGTCTAGGGTAATGCAGGTTATTCTTGATTGAGTTTTGATAATTTTCATTTTTCAAGGAATTTGTGAATTTTATTTGTCATGCTTATTAACATAAGTTCTATAATACTGCCTTTTTGTAGCATCTGTACAATCTGCAATAATGTCACATTACTCATTTCTGAAGTTAGTAATTTGTATTTTCTCTTTTTCCTGGGCAGTCTAGCAAGATAGAGGTTTATTGCTTTTATTGATCTCAAAGTGTTTGGTGTTATTGACTTTCCTTACTGTTTTAATGTTTTACTGATTTTATTTTTGATATCTTGGTCCTTTAGCCCCATTGTTTTTTAAAAAAATTATAGCCTGGGTAGTTTAAAAACAAATAAATTGGTTTTTCACAATTCCGGAAGTTACAAAGTTCAATATCAAGGTGTTGTTAGGCTTGATGTGTGTTGAGGGACCACTTCATGATTCATAGATGAAATATATTTCCTTGTGTGCTAACATGGCAGAAGGGCTGAACAGGCTTTCTGGTATCTCATATATAAAGATATTAATCAATTCGTAAGGACGTAGTCCCCATGACCTAATTACTTTCAAAAAGCTTTACCTCCTAATTATATCACCTCTGTGATTTAGTTTCAACATACAAATTTTGAAGAGACCCAAACAATCAGACCAAAGGAGATATTTATGATTTTCTTTCATCTGCATCCGTTGGGTTTTGTGTTCTCTTCTTTTTTCTAATTTCTTAAAATAGAAGTCAAAGTAATTGATTTGAGACTCATCTAATATAGACATTAAGTGCTAAAAATGTGTGTTTAAGCATAGTTGTAGGGACATTCAACAATTTATGATATGTTGTACTTTTATTTTTATTCAGTTCAAAGTATTTTCTATTTTTTTATTATTTCATTTGGGGTTATTTAGATTTGTGTTACTTAGTTCCCAAATGTTTAAGTACCACCTACAGCCGTTTTTGCTATTAATTTCTAATTTGATGGTTTTGTCGTCACAGCACATACCTTGTATGACTTAAACCCTTTTCACTTAATTTTTCCATTGAAAGTTATTGTATGGCCTAGAATGTGGTCTGTTTTGCTAAGTGTTCCGTGGGTACTTGAAAAGCATGGTGTTCAATTCTACTCTATTCTCATTGATTTCTGCCTCCTAGTTCTATCAGTTATTGAGTAAAGGTTATTGAACCTTCAGGTTACTTTGAAATTTTCTGTTTCTTTCTGAAGCTCTATCCATTTTGCCTCATATATTTTGAAGCTGTTATGTTATTCAGGGCGTAAACATTTAGTATATTTGTGTCTTCTTGACTAATTGAGCCTTTTATCTTTGTGATACGGCCTTGTTTATTGTGGGGACTATTTTTTGTTGTAAAGTCTACTTTGGTAATACACAGCCACTCCTGCTCAGCTTTCTTCTGTCAAGTGTTGACATTAGCCCTATCCAACTTTTTAATCAATTAGTACCTTTACATGTAAAGTGCATTTCTTATAGGCAGCATATAATTGAGTCTTGCTTTTTAGTTGAGCCCTAGAGTTTACATTTTTTTTCTTTTTCTTTTCTTTTTTATTTTATTTTACTTTAGGTGCATACTATATCTGGCATTTCTCCCCATGTTATCCCTCCCTACCCCCTGTTGTCTCTCCCCTACCCCCCAACTGTCCCCTGTGTGTGATGCTCCTCTCCCTGAGTCCATGTTTTCTCATTGTTCAACACCCACTTATGAGTGAGAATATACGGTGCTTGGCTTTCTGTTTTGGGTCAGTTTGCTGAGAATGATGGTTTCCAGATTCATCCAAGTCCCTACCAAGGACACGAACTCTTCATTTTTTATGGCTGTGTAGTATTGCATGGTGTATATGTACAACATTTTCTTTGTCCAGTCTATCATTGATGGGCATTTGGGTTGGTTCCACGTCTTTGCTATTGTACACAGGGCTGCAATGAACATATGTGTTCATTGTCTTTATAGTAGAATGATTTATAGTTCTTTGGGTATATAACCAGTAGTGAGATTGCTGGGTCAAATAGAATTTCTATTTCTAGATCCTTGAGAAATTGCCACACTGTCTTCCACAATTGAACTAATTTACACCTCCCTTGTTTACCCAACTGTGTAAGAGTGTTCCTATTTCTCCACATCCTTTCCAGCATCTGTTGTCTCCAGTTTTTAATGATCGCCATTCTAAATGGCGTGAGATGATGTCTCAGTGTGGTTTTGATTTGCATTTCTCTAATGACCAGTGATGAGCATTTTTTCATATGTTTATTGGCCTCATATATGTCTTCTTTTGAAAAGTGTCTGTTCATATCCTTCACCCAATTTTGAATGGGGTTGTTTGTTTTTTCTTGTATATCTGTTTTAGTTCTTTGTAGATTCTGGATATTAGCCCTTTGTCAGATGGGTAGATTGCAAAACGTTTTCCCATTCTGTTGGTTGCCGATTCACTCTAATGATGGTTTATTTTGCTATACAGAAGCTCTGGAGTTTAATTAGATCCCATTTGTCTATCCTGGCTTTTATTGCCATTGCTTTTGGTGTTTTAGTCATGAAATCCTTGTCTATGCCTATGTCCTGGATGGTTTTACCTACGTTCTCTTCTAGTGTTTTTATGGTGTTAGGTTTTATGTTTAAATCTTTGATCCATCTGGAGTTAATTTTAGTGTAAGGTGACAGGTAGGGGTCCAGTTTCTGCTTTCTGCACATTGCTAGCCAGTTTTCCGAACACCATTTATTAAACATGGAGTCATTTCCCCATTGCTTGTTTTTGCTGGGTTTGTCAAAGATTAGATGTTGTAGATGTGTGGTGTTTATTCTGGGGTCTCTGTTCTGTTCCATTGGTCTGTGTCTCTGTTTTGGTAATAATACCATGCTGTTTTGATTACTGTAGCCTTGTAGTATAGTTTGTAGCCTGGCAGTGTGATAATTGAGGTTTTCAGACTAGTGAAAATGCAAATATCCCATGATTAAAACCAGAAATACATTAGCTATAGAAATAAAAATATTTCTGTGCTATTGATAAATATCTACTTTGCTTTGTTCCTGTGCCTTAAAGTAGAGCTCTTAAAATATTCAAAATCTATCAAGTGATGAGCTTTTTTGTATACTAATGAGATGACCATTAGTTGGAGGTTGCCACCAACCATTGATTGGCATGGTTGCCAGGTGAACCTACCCTGTGATTAGAGGGTTGGAATGTTCATCCCCACCCCAAACCTCCCTGGAAAGGATAGGGACTGAATCTCTCACCAATTGCTAATGATAGGATCACTTGGAGGTTTCTAGAGGGTGATGCACTCAGAGAGAGCACAGAAGCTCCATGCTCTTTCCCACATATTTTCACTGTATAGCTCTTCCATCTTCCTGTTCATCTGTATTTTTTGTAATATCCTTTATAGTTAATGGGTAAACAAGTAAATCAGTCAAGTATTTACTCATAATCAGTAATAAGTAATGGGTTTACTTGAGTTCTATGAGCCACTATAGCAAATTAATTGAACCTGAGGTGGTGGTCATGGTAACTCCAAGGTAGAGCTGCTCAGTCAGAATTCGCAGAGGTCCAGATTTATGACTGGCGTCTGAAGTGGGAGTGAGGGGCATCACGTGGGCTGGAGACCTTAACCCGTGGATCTGATTTTATCTCCAGGAAGGGTCTGAATTCAGGTGAATTAGAAGACACCTGCTGCTGTCTGCTGGAGAAGCCCCTGCAGAATCCTTTGGTTCTGATGTGTGGAAAGAACCATACAGGTCTGTCACAGAAGTATTTTGTGTTTATTGTTGTGTAGGAGTATGAAAATTACTATTCTTTTCTATATTCTTAGAGAATTGAATGTTCATAGATTGATGACCATATTGTTAATACATCTAAACTACCAAAATGATCTACATATTTAATGCAATCCTTATTAAAATTTAAATTACATTTTCTTTCAAAAATATTTTTTAAAATCTTGAATTGTTCCTCTGTGTTTTACTGATATATTCTTTGGAGTTTTCTTAAAACACATGTTTTCAAGTCTTTGACTATCAGACCACATATCTTCATGACTTTAGTGTCAATCTTTGGTGCTCTGTTTTTCAAATCATGGTTTTAAGAATGCGTTTGATGCTTGTGGGCATAAAATAAGCACATTAAATGATTAGATATTTAGTACAGCTTCAGCAATCTGGCTTTGTTTGTGCTTATTCTTTCAGAGATTCTAAGCAGGTTGGTTATTGTGTTCTCCTGTGGTCACTGCTTCTTTTTCAGCATTAGGGAGCGCTCTAAGCCTAGGTTTGCCACATGTTCAAAGCTGCTGTGTTGTTCTGGCATGAAAGAACTAGAGGGCTTGAAGTGGCTACTCCAATCCACTGGCTTTGCAGGTTTTCCCACGGGACTGGGACAGGCCCAGAGATTCTGTTTATGGTCCCCTGGCTGGGATCAGGCACTTCAGTGCTCTGCACAGTGCAGGGCTCAGCACTGGGCTTCAAGGCAACATGTGCCTGCTTCACTTCCCTTCTTTTAAGCAAACAAACACTGCCTGTGTCTGTGCTGTGCTTCCTGGGGCAATGAGAGGAAGAGAACAGCAATCCCGTGGCTACCACAGCTGCTGTAATGCTGGGTCACACCCAAAGCCCGCAGCCAGAGATCAATACAGCACAGGGTGATAACTGAGGCCCACACTGCTACAGCCTGCCTGCCACTGAGGTTTATTTGTGTCTCAAGGCTGCTGAAGAGCATCAATGGTGATGTCGGCTGGTACACAAGACTGTCTCACCAAGGCTGGGAGTATCTATCTGGCACAGTGGCAGGTCCAGTAGCTCTGTTCACAGGCAACAGCCTGGAGTCAAGGCCACTAGGTTTTGCCTTGTGTTGGATTTCACCGTGGTCAGCCTGGCACCGGGTTGCCAGGCAAAGCTTTGAGCTCATGGTCCTCTCATTTCCCCTAGTGGATAGAGTCACTTTCTGCACAGTGCTGCTGAGGAATGGTGGGGCAGTCCCTTGCTCATAAATACTTAGCAGGGCAATGCCCAAAGCTCATGGAAATTAGGACTAGAAAAAACCTGGAACATGTCCCAGACCCATGCTGATAATGTTCTGCCTGCTGCTCAAGTTTACTCATGGCCAATGCCACTGGAGAAGGCCAGAAGTGACATGTGTGTATTGGTGTGTGCATTTTTCGTTGTCCATGGAGACACAACATGCAAAGTAACTCACTTTGGGATAATGCATACCACAATCCTAGGCAACTTTACATTTCTGTGGTTGAATGAAGGTTCAAAAACTCTCTGATCTAAAGGGACTACTGATCTAGGCCCTCTGAGAAGTGAAACTTTTAAAAAATACAAAATAGGAAATTGTGATCAATAATGCAGAGTTTCCACTGTGACGTTCCCTGTGTATGGCTTATTCAGAGCTCAACAGAAAAGAACACAAGTAAGCTGGTGGCCTCTGAAGCTCCAGCCCCATGCTCTTCAAGGCTGCAGTCCTGTGAGCTATTCTTGCAGTGTCCTTTGATGCAAAATAATGAAAATATTGGATTATCCTAAGAATATCATTTTAAAAGGAGGAATATCTGGGATTACCGTTTTTCTATTGCTGACCCAGAAAGCTGCCAATCCGTGGGCTAGCAGATTGAAAAAAAGTGTGACAAAACCATCAGAGATTGTGTAGTTACAGTGAAGGACATGGAGCCACCCCCATTTTCCACAGCAGGAATAAAACACAATTCTAGTTCATAAGGCAGGAATCAGTGAGGGAAGGGGAGTTGGACATGGATAAAACTGTAGAGCCAATTCACTGTTCCAGTACCGCTGGGCTACTTTTTCACTAAAGAATTCTTTTCTACAACCATTTACTGGTAAACACACATAAAAGACATCATTGTCTGTGAATGCCATTTTTGAAATATACATGTTCTGATCAAAGACCTGACCTACATTAGCTCGATTAACTTACATATGTGTTCCTTTCAGTGCTGTGGGCCATGTGATGTGTTAGTCACTATCCCTGAAAGTTTTCCAATTTAATGTTAGTTGCAATCAATGCCTTGGGTTATTCATTCTAATGCACTTTGCCTTCAGCCCACCTGTCCTTGGTCACCTGGTCTCTGCTCACCCATAATATGTCTGTTTCATTACTTCAACAATCATCTCCTGGGCTTTGCTTTAATAATCACTTAAAGCAAAGTGAGTTTTGCTTTCTGCCCTCTCTTGGGATATGGCCTGAAGACTGCTCCTCCTCACCTCTGAGAGACAACCAAGCTGCTTGAATTGATTTTTCAAACCAGCTCTTTGCCTACATGGTCCATTTTGATTCTATCAGCATAGGCTGAGAATATAGGATACATGTTCTTCAGTCCAGTGTCAGTTCCAGTCCATTTTATTCCCCTGTTTTAGCCCAGCATGGCTCCTGCCTCTAAACTTTTATTGCCTTTCCTTCTGCCATCACAGCTGGTTGCTGTTCTAGAGTTTTATCTCCCCCACTGACTAAAGTACAGATTGATTTCTGCATTGGGAGGAAAGAATTTAATTGGTGAATAGCAGTAACTTTTGTTCCCTTGCATTGAGCAAATTTACAAGCTACCTCCGTATTTCAAAAAATAGGGCCTTCAGGCAGAAGTAACACTTGAATCTGAACATCACCCATCTACCCGCAGCACTTAGCACCCAGTGAAGTGAAGTCGTTACTTGGAAAGCCTTAATAGGCACCATGGGACCCTAACAAACTCACGATTGGATGTGCATAAGCAGCCTGTCAACCATTAATATCTAAAGAACAAAGACGCAATCCAGCAGCTCGCCCCACTTTCCTATCAAGCTCAATTCCTGCTCACTTAATATTTGTTTATCCCAAATTAAATTATTTAAGGCATTTTCTCTATTAAAATCACAGCTAAACTACTATTATATACAATGAAAATATTTTTAGTCTTTCTCAGAAGTATAAGAATTAAATATCAATACTTTTAAAAGAATAAAGGTATTGTGGACTACTGTGCCCCAAAATTCAAACAGCAAACATAGCTCTTATGGAAAGATGAACAGAGAGAGCCCCAAAAGGTCTTGCCTTTCTGTTTTAATATTCTCAGGAGGTGATGAACTGATACAAGTTGTGTCCCAGGTCACTGTATACATCTGCCACAGCCACAGGGCCCACTTCAGCTCTGCACTGCAGAACTAAACAATAGCTCTGCATGTTGAAACTGATCAAAGCAAGCTATGCATACTAACGTATTGAAATAAATCAAATGCCATAGGATATACAGTCATTGAATAAGGTAACGGAAGAATTTATTTTGCTCATGAGGTAAAAGGAGAAGAAAACTCACTCTGAAATTCTATTAGGAGAGAAGGTGAATCATATGACTGGGGGATAAAACGAATGGAAATCTGAGAAGCCACAAGTAGAAATCAGAACACTGAGATCTTTAGAAACCTAAAGGTCTCTTTCCAAGCCCTCACTCCCACCCTCACCCCATTCATATGTAATTTGCAAATAATACCAAACTATGTATTTGGTATACAGAATTATCCAGAGATGGATTTTCCCTTGTACAATTTTTGGACATTTAAATTAAAATTTCTCCCCAAAATATCTTTCAGCTGCTGTCAAGAGCACATGCTAAAAATGTCTACAGGCTATTGCTGCTTCAACACCCATAGAAACATAATTAATTATATGTAAGAATAATAAAGAAGTCACACAGAGGTGAAAATGTTCATTTTGATTGACCGAGAATTTTTCTTTTTCAGATCTTAAGGATGATGAAGTAGTAAGCTAATTTTATTTTTTGGAGGACACTAGGGCTATTCTTTTTTTTTTTTTTTTTTTTTTTTTTTTGAGACAGAGTCTCACTCTATCACCAGGTGCCAGACACCAGGCTGGAGTGCAGTGGAGACATCTTGGCTCACAGCAACCTCAGCCTCCGGGGTTCAAGCAGTTTTCCTGCCTCAGCCTCCCGAGTAGCTGGGATTACAGGCTTCTGCCACCATGCCCAGCTAATTTTTGTATTTTAGTAGAGACGAGTTTTCACCATGTTGGACAGGATGGTCTCGATCTCTTGACCTCATGATCCACCCGCCTCGGCCTCCCAAAATGCTGGGATTACAGGCATGGGCCATGTGCCTGGGCATTCTTTTTTTGATTCTGTCACTCAGGCTGGAGTGCAGTGGCACGATCTCAGCTCACTGCAATCTCTGCCTCCCAGGTTCAAGGATTTCTCCTGCCTTAGCCTCCCAAGTTGTTGGGATTACAGGTGTGTGCTGTGATGCCCAGCTAATTTTTTGTATTTTTAGTAGAGAGGGGGTTTCACCATTTTGGCCAGGTTGGTCTCCAACTCCTGACCTCGTGATCTGCCTGCCTCAGCCTCCCAAAGTGCTGGAATTACAGGCATAAGCCACCACGTCCAGCCAGGGCTATTCTTAAAGAAAAGATGAAAAATTATTGTAAATGACTTTGATAATCTGTGGACTGTGCTATTAGAGATGAGCAACATTACAGGAAAATGGAAAAGAGATTTGTGCTTTATTTGTGAAGGAGGGAACATATTAGAGAGAGCTTTGGAAATCAGGTTGCATTGGGACTAGGCAGGTCTTCAACACTGAGCAGGATTTTAACAAATAAGTGGTGGGAGTTGGAGGGCAAGGGCCAGTGTTAAATGCAATAAAGATTAGTAGGCCGAACACAGTGGCTCATGTCTGTAATCCCAGCACTTTGGGAGGCTGAGGCAGGTGGATCATGAGATCAGGGGTTGGAGACCAGCCTGACCAATGTGGTGAAACCCTGTCTCTACTAAAATATGAAAATTAGCCAGGTGGGGTGGCACATGCCTGTAATCCCAGCTATTCAGAAGGCTAAGGCAGGAGAACTGCTTGAATTGGGGAGGCGGAGGTTGCAACGAGCTGGGATCACACCACTGCACTCCAGCCTGGGTGATAGAGCAAGACTCTATCTCAAAAAAAAAAAAAAAAAAAAAAAAAAAATTTGTCAAGGCACAAAATCAAGAAAGCATGAAGCATATAGACTATCCCTGCTTGCTGTCAATGTTATTAAGGAAACAATTCATTTCATTCTAATTATTATTTTTTGGTTATAACATAAACTTCTAATCTTTAATGCATTCTTCTGAAATCACCTTTCTATTACAAACTAGCCAGTGGGGCAGAGGATATGGATGATATCTTCTTAATGGAGGTGACAAACCTGAACCAAAGCAAAGCAGTAACATTAAGCAACGTCAAATGTCCTGACACAAGCTCATGCCTTTTTCTGCTTACAGTGTACATTATTAAAACTGGATCAGCCTTACAGATAATTTTATCTCTTATGAGGCAGAAACCACAAGAAAAACTATCATTCTAAATTATGTGACTTAATTTTGACCAACAGAACTGACAGAATACAAGGGAAAGTGCCGATATTTTTAGAAGAGGTAATTTTAGGTTTGTCAATTTAAAAATATGTAACTTTGGGTAAATATTATGAACCTAAATTTTACCATATGTTTAATAAAAGAAAAACAAACTACTTTACACATATATGTGTGTGTATGTGTATACACATACATGCATATGTGTGTGTATGTGGAAAGAGAGAGAGACAGAGAGAGACACACACACAGAGAACAGCATTACAGCATTTATGGTTCAGAGTAGACATCCAGTATATTGTAGGCATTATTATTGAATACAAGGGTGTGAGAAATATTGGGGGAAGGTTACTAAGTAACTTAAAGGGCACAAGAAACAACTACGGGTTGGGTGTAGCCTAGATTTCAGAAAAACGTTTATATAAAAGATGCATATGCACATATCTTCATCACTGGGACTCTGAAAAGAAATAAATAGAGAAATAGAAAAATTGCTTTAAAAAATAAATTCTAACTCTACAGTCTTGACTCAGTTTGGTCCATATGTTCATGCTATTTCCTTTGGCTGAAATTTTCTTTTTCACGTATTCAAATTGTATTATTTTACAAGTTAGAAAGCAATTGTCTCTCTATGTCTAATCAAATTTTTCACCTGCCTGCATTATATGCAGCCATGTTTTCCTTTCATTCTTCCATGGTCCTTCTTTCTTCCTTTTAAATTTTCCCCTTTTTATTCTTAGGAACACCAGTAGTTAGCTGAATCAATGGGAAAAGCACAGAATGCTGGCAACTAATATTGCACCCTGCCCCTGATAGATATGTCATTACAGGTGTCACTGGGGCACAGAAAGATGGGTGAGGGTAAGAACAATCCATTATAAATGACCTCATTTGTGCTTCTCCATTCCAACGGGTCCTAACACTAAGACCTGCAATTCATGAAGCTACACAATCAGCACCCTTATTTTCTTCAGGGCAAAGACCATAATACCCATTATGGAAGCAAGAAGTTAATTCCATTTTGTACGTTAACTCTCTTAATGTATATAAAAAGGAAATATGTAAACAACTAAGAGATATGTGCTCTGTTTTACTGAAGAGGACTTTTGCATGAATTATCTCAGGGTAGCTCAGTGCAGGCCTGCAGGTGCCCCTCAGCATGGACAGCTGGGGCACTGTGGACAACATATTGATGGCAGCATGAGGCAGACAGGTTTCTGGGCAGAAAGGAACAGGTATCCAGTGAAACCCCACCTTCAAGCCAGGTACTGCCAGAAGCCAGGGAGCTGAGCTGCCATTTCTGCAGATTGGAGTAAGAACGTTTTTTCCTTTTCCAGGCCTGCCCATGGACAACCATGGACGAATCAGCACATACTTCCTCCCCTCTGAAGCCCATAAAAACCCCAGACTCAGCCAGACTTGAGCAGGAGACTGGACGACCTGGCTGTGGATGGGAGCTACCCATTGTGGGTTTCCTCTCTGTTGAGAGGAACAACCTGTCTGCAGATAAAAGCTACCTACTCCAGGTATCCTCTCCGCTGAGGGCTGCAGAGACATCAGGACGACCTGCCTGTGGAAAGGAGCTATCCACTTTGTGTCTTCTAAGATCTGTACTGTTGCTCAATAAAAAGTACCTCCTCACCTTGCTCATCCTCCAGTTGTCCACATGCCTGGACACAGAACAGGAACTCTGGACCCACCAGATAGTGGGACTGAAGGGGCTGTAACACAAGCAGGGCTGAAACATGCTGCCCTCTGCTCTCCATGTTGCCTGTGATGAGAAGGAAAGAAGAGAAGGAGAGGAGAACTGCAGCCCATCAGGGATCCCAAACTTAGGAGCTCTCAGAGCCAGGGCTGTGACATCCTTTTTGGGGCTCTGTGGTTCCTGGCATCTCCGAGATTCAAGGCACCACCATGTTTCCTAGTGACTAAGTGGAAGCTGCTCGTGATATGTCTGGTCCAGCTACAGCAGGGAGCCAGTGCCCATGACAGCACCTGGAGCTGCCCACCCTGCCATAGCCAGTGTGCCTGACTGTGCACAGTGGCTGGACCCCACACTCAGTCACTCACACACTCCTCACTGCTCCACACCTGGCTTGCCCTTGGCAGGTGTAGGATCTGGGCTAGTAGCCAAAGCCACACACAGCCTACCAGGCCAAGAGGTCAGAACGAGCCCAGCAGGCCCAGCAAAACTTGGGCAAAGGCACCACTAGCCACAGAGGTTTCCAGCTGGCAAAGTGACACCCTAAGGATCCTGTGACAATATCATAAAAATATTGATTTTATTCTTTCTTAAAATTAATGTGTGCCTTTCAAAAGGGTATCACTGTGAAAGATAAAATGGATATACAATGGGGAATAAAGCGAAACAAGAATAATCAAATATTAAGGTTTATAGCCTGTACTCATATTTAAAAACAGAAAAAGGAAAAAGAAAAAACTTTTATTTTCTTAGAAATCATTGACTTCCTTCCCTTCCCTACACATGCTCTGAGTAGCTCAGTAGCAGTCTTTTTCTCATCCAAAGCCTTCAGCCTGGAAAAAGTACTCATCTCTAGGCAAAGCAATTAGGAAAAAAGTATGCTCTGCGTAAGTTAGGTTCTCAGTTATGATGCTTTGACCATCCAGAGCAACATGGAAAGGAGACAGGCATTAATGAGTCAGGTCTGCTGGAAGTAACACACATCTTAGAAATAAAAGGCTTTGAGATAAGGGGCAACATTCCATCTCTGAAGGCCATGGAGTCCTTCACGTTTGCTTTATTTCTGAATATAGTATGCTGAAATTAGAATAGTCCTAAGCTTGGTTAGTGTCCGCTAACTCAGGCTAGCAAAATGAAATTGACTTTAACGTGATCTGAAATTCTAATCATCTCTACATGGTCATTACTTTCAGAGAAATTATTGCAGGAACATATACCTGTTTAAGTATGTTTGTTTAATTTTGTTTGTTGCTCTTAAGCTATGAGTAACCCTGAGGCAATTTACCAGAAAAACTAAAAATTCCAAATTCCTCCCAAATATGACAATAAAGTTAGAGTAGTGTCTCAAATAGATTCACAAAACAAGGCTTAATATAATTATTTATGTTTAAATTTTATAATCCTGAACCATAATTTAATTGAAATTTCAAGATACCCACTATGGTTGATTGTATCTTCCTCAAATGGCCATGGTAAGATTTTGAGTACCATAGTTTCTTCCAGATCTTCACCACTAACCTTCACCTAACACCCTACCTTGAAATTGGATGGGGCTTCATGACTGTCTTGACAAACAGAATACAAGAAGTGATGCTGAGTAACTTCTGAGACTAGATCCAAAAAGACAATTCAGCTTTTGCTGGCTTTCCATACACACCACCTCTTCTAAGTACAAGAGAATTGGGAGCCAATGAGTAAAAAAAATCTGGTTACCATGAAGCTGCCAATTTGTCAAGATCACATAGAGACTACAGAGACATAGAAAGACATGCTTAGAGAAGCCATCAGATAATTGTAGCTTCCAGCTGAGGACCTAGGCATTGTAGTGAAGAGATGAGCTGATACTCTTTGCCTTAACAATGTCTTCACCCCACAGAATCTGTGAAGAAAATAAAGAGCTGTCTTGTGCTACTAGGTTTGGGAACATTTTTTCTTTTTTTGTGGAGTCTTGCACTGTTGCCCAGGCTGGAGTGCAGTGGCACATTCCCTGCTCACTGCAACCTCTGCCTTCTGGGTGCAAGCAATTCTCCTGCTTCAGCCTCCTGAGTAGCAGGATTACAGGCATCTGCCACCACACCCAGTTAATTTTTTGTATTTTTAATAGAGATGGGGTTTCACCTGTTGGCCAGGCTGGTCTCGAACTCCTGACCTCGTGATTCACCCTCCTTGGCCTCCCAAATTGCTGGGATTACAGATGTGAAACACCATGCCCAGCCAAGAAGGAACCAACTCTTACAGCACCTTGACTTTGGGTTTCTGGGCTCCAGAACTGGGGGAAGATAAATTTCTGTTGCTTTAGGCAATCAAGTTTGTGATCATTTGTTATGGCAGGCTTAGGAAACTAATACAAGGGTGTTGAAGCAGTTGTATATTTCTTCTTTAAGTTCTACCAGTTTTTGCTTCATATATTTTACAGCTTGTTTTTTGGTGAATTCACATTTAAGATTGTAAAGTAGTTGATATTAGTATACAATTCCTGCTTTAGCATTATTCGTATTTGCATAATATATAACTAGCAACTCAACTATATTATTATATTTTAAGGGATTTTTTTGTAGACAGGCTTTTTAATACATTGTGCAAATCTCTTCACCTTTTAGTTGGTGCACTTAGGCCATTTACATTTAATGTAATTATTGATATGTTGGGACTTTGGTATTCCACTTTGTTTATTTTCTTTTGTTTCCTGTTTGTACTTCATGTCTCTGTTTTATTTTTCATGTCTTTGTTGGCAAGGTTAGAAGTTAGACTATTGTTTTCTCTATGGTGTTTGGTTTGAGTATAGCAGTTATTGTCTAAAAGTTTTCATTTTGCCAGTGTGTCCCTTTCCTGTGTTTTACCTAGAAAGAGTAGGCTTTTGTGTTAGTGGTTATTTTTTTTCTGTGCCATTAACATTTCTGGATTTCTGGTTTTTTCCACTAATTATGGAATATATAAAGTAAAAAAAAAAAATCTCAAAGAACCTACAATGGTGTTATTTCTTGGGTCCTGAGGTCATTTTTTTGCCTTTTTATCTCCATCTTTCAAGGTCTTCTTACGTTTGTTTTTTATGTAATATTTTTAGATGTACTTAATTGGAAGAATATTTAAAAGTTAATCTACATCATCTCCATGGAAGTAGAAGACTCCCAATTCCATATAATTTTTATTTGTCATAATATAGTATTATTTTTCTTTTCATTTTTTTCAATCATTTAAATCTGTAAAACCCTTCTTAGCAGTCAGGCCATATCACAATACATGGTGGGCTGGATTTGGGTTATAATCTGTAGTTTCCCTTGATGCAGATTAAGATTTCTGAACTGCAATTCTCTTTGTTGGTCACAACAGCCTGCCTTAAAAAAGGGAGGTGATAAAGGTAGACACTGGGAAGAAAACAAATATGCTTTCCTTTTCTCTGAAATCTGAGAACTTGGAAAGAAGAGCAAATACTGGTTAGGGAATGCATGAGAATAATTAGATTAAAATTATTAAACATATTAAGCATTATGAGAGATTTCATGGGGCCCTTCAGATGTAATTTTAAATAAAACAATGGTAAATCATTAAATGAACACTAAAAATTTCAACAAAAGTTTTTATTTTTCTCATTATGACGACTTTTATGTTTATATGTGAAATATCTATGACTTCACACAAAATTTTGAGTGATTCCCTTCTTTGCTTATGACTTAATCATATATGTAAACTGTTTGTTGAGTAATCCAAAACTTCACAGTAAGTACGTAAATGTGGTAATTTCCCCTTAAATATAGGCATTTATTGTATTAAAGAAGTAGAAGAACACATTCAAATAAATCCCATTCCAAATAGCAAACATGTAAAACTAAGTCACAGAAAGGAAAGGTAGCATGAAAGCTAATAACTGTTAAAACAAAAAAAGGAAAAAAAATAAACATCTAAGAAGCTGAAGAATATCCAACAAAATAACCTAACAGGAGAAATTCAGACAAAATCCTACGATGGAAAATTCTTACAGCTGCAGAACATTTCCAATGAAGACTGGGCAGAGGTGAGGCAGGGGAGGAGAATGTTGAACTCATATGGCACGTGAACACACTGCCGCATACTATTGTTCAGCTGAGCCAGCCTGAAAATTCATGCAAAGTGCATAGTTAGTATACATAATTTTGTTCTAAAGCTTTCTTTCTTGAATTTCTATTAAATGTTAAGTAAATAGAGACATGAGGATTTACTAAAATCATTATGATTCCATCACCCATGACACACAGATCTGTCCCTTTCATGCCAGACGCTCTCTGGCACTGAATTCTATTCAAAGATTTCTCCTTTTTATTTATTTAGTTTGCAGATCTTCAGTAAGAAATACTCTGTGTCATCTGAAAAGACGCATATTGCAAGACACTAATTTCCTCCCTTTCTGGAGCTCCGTGATGTGTGACTTCCCCATTGAGTACAATTGCCAACAAGGCACAGGTGTGTGCCAAAACAAGAGGTGAAAATGTAATTACAGAAAGAGAGATGCTGGGATTTTGTTCCTGTATCTGTAATCCCGTAATGTAATAAGACCCAAATGAATGTTTTTTTTTTCCCTATAGTCAACATCAAGTGTAGCAAGCAGAAAACCCAAAAACTTTTGTCATATCCAGATTCATAACTATTGTAATTGGATGTACAAATAAGAACAAAAGCTCCTCCTTTCATTCATTGACACTTTGATTTCCTATAGAAAGTTATCCCTCAAATTCCTTTTCTTTTTATATTCTCATGCTACTTTAGTTGAATAGGTAAAAACATAAAGTGAACCAGCAATTTAACATTGTATTCTTTGAAATATAGTTCAGAAAAAATAATGACTGTCCCTTGTTTTCAGTGAGGAAAATGTTGTTTTAATTGGAAGTGCTTATACATTTAACTTAATAAAAGGAAAACTTACATAAATTGAATTATGAGGCAATGCACTAAATTATTACATCAGAGTCAAAGATTACAGGTTGAACAGTACGATTTCGACTCAAATGGGTAGCAAAAAACATATTCAGGGTTATTCAGTGCAGCATTGTTTGCGCTAGCGTGAGTTTGGAAACAATCTACATATCAATTAATAGAGGACTAGCTAAATTAACTATGGCCTATCTATATGTTGCATTTATAGTAAAAGGATAAGTAAGATCTTTATGTACTGATATGAAATAATGACCTCTCAGACGTATGAACATAATATTCCACCATTTGCTTTAAAAAGACTAAACAAGGACAGTTATGTACTTGCTTATGTATGCATATAAAATTTCTGAAAGGACATAAATAAAGGGATAACTTTGGATTCTTGAATGGAGATCAACCAGGTGTCTGAGAAACTGGTTTGTGGTAAACTGTCTACCATTTTAGAGTTTTTGAATTTTTGAGCCATGTAAATGATTATCCATACAAAAATATATTACATTTTAAATTTTAAAATTATAGAAAGAGCTATTGAATTGCCAGTATGTTAAAATGTGATGTGATCAATAACTCTATTGTACTCCATAGATAGATTATCACTAATTTGGGGTTGAATGCATAATGCATCATTGCAATTAAAATCTCATGAGGTAAGCATGATCAGATTCAGTTAATGCAGATGAGCCCCTAACACTGAAGTCTACTCAACAGAACTGATTTTACTTATGGAAAGACTAGGCAGACAGAGATGCATTATGATTTGGAGAACATAATATATAACCACATGACCAGATTTACTCTTCAACTCTTAAGTCATACTTTCTAATTTTTCTCCATTTGTAAGACACAAAGCCAGGTGCAGTGGCTCATGCTTGTAATCCCAGCACTTTGGGAGGCCAAGGTGGCTGGACCACTTGAGGTGAGGAGTTCGAGACCAGCCTGACCAACATGGTGAAACCCTGTTTCTACTAAAACTACAAAAATTAGCTGGGCGGGGTGGCAGACGCCTGTAATCACAGTTACTTGGGAGACTAAGTCAGAGAGTCACTTGAACCCAGCAGGCAGAAGTCGCAGTGAGCTGAGATTGTGCCATTGCACTCTAGCCTGGCCAACAAAAGCGAAACTGAGGCCTGGGCTGCCTCTCAGAGAAGTGGCTAGAGGATCCTGAGGCTCCCCAAGATCCAGGAAGGGCCCAACAGAACCGTGAGGAGTAGAGCCTCTGGGAATGGTTTTGGGGCAGCTCTTAAACCTAGGGCTGACCTAGCTCTTCCAGATATAACTACATCCCCTCCCCCATTTCACGGATTGGAAAACTGAGACCCAGAGAGTAGAAAAACTCACTCACAGTCATAGAGAATGTCAATGACTAAGCTGGGGCTTGACCCCACATCTTTCTACCTCCCTGACCAGGCTCTCTGTCCTTACCGTGGACTTTATATAAAAATATAGGAGGTCCAATCAAATTTGAATTTTTTATGAAGCTCCAAAGATGACTACTTGTTAGTTAGTTTTTATTTTTGTTTTTGTTTTGAGACAGAGTGTCACTCTCTTGCCCAGGCTGGAGTGCGGTGGCATGATTTTGGTTCACTGCAACCTCCACCTCCCGGCTTTTTGCAATTCACCTTCCAAGTAGCTGAGACTACAGGCACATGCTGCCATGCCCGGCTAACTTTTTGTATTTTAGTAGAGATGGAGTTTCACCATGTTGCCCAGGCTGGTCTTGAACTCCTGAGCTCAGGCAATCCACCTGCCTCAGCCTCCCAAAGTGCTGGGTTTACAGGAGTGAGCCACCATGCCCGGCCCACTTTCTAGTGTATTTTATGAAATATTTTTACATGCATATATTAAAAATCATTTATCTGAAATTCAAATTTAACTGAAGTGCCATAGTGTATCTGGCAATGCTAGTGCTGTTTGATGTGAAGGTTCTAACTATGGCCAACATCTCAGTAACTTGAGTAAGAAAGAGGTATCCATTCTATAAACCATAAATGGGATTTTATTAAAATGCTCATTGACCCAGAAAATGCCTCAAATTTGGACTCATATTAAATTTATTGCAGAAAACCAAAACCTTTCATCATTCATTAAGATTCAGAAAAAAAGTCATATTTTACTTCACCAAGATTACCAAAAGTATTAAAATCATTTAAAACTATGGCCAGGCATGGTGGCTCATGCCTGTAATCCCAGCCCTTTGGGAGGCTGAAGCGGGCAGATCACCTGGGGCCAGGAGTTTGAGACCAGACTGGCCAACATGGTAAAACCTCGTCTCTACTAAAAATACAAAAGTTTGCAGGGAATAGTGGCATGTGCCTGTAGTCCCAGCTACTTGGGAGGCTGAGGCACAAGAATTGCTTGAATCCAGGGTGGAGGTTGCAGTGAGCTGAGGTCATGCCACTGCACTCCAGCCTGGGTGACAGAGTGAGACTCTGTCTCAAAGGAAAAAAACCCTCTAATTTAAGTCAAGCTTTTAAATACCAAGAATCATAGAGTCACATACAGTCTTTGAGAATGCTTCTTCTCCCATCTTTACCCCTTGTAGGAAAACAGCCTATTGCATGGTAAAGGTGACACCATCTTGAATCAAAACCACCATGATGACCAACATTTGACTCCTGCATACCAAGATATTCCTATAGCATTGACAACCCTCCATAAGAAACAATACTTATAGTGTAGATAACTCCTCATCAAGATGTTTCTCTAACTTATCCAGTGGTTACAAATTTTGCAGACAAGGGTGAGGCATGATCAGTTGCACATCTTTACTGCAAATGTTTGCTGTATAAAGAATACTTTCTGGAGAGTGGGTGTGGGAATCCACCGGCCCTAGGCAGGCCTGTCACTTGTGTTCATGAATCCTTATTGTTTCTGAGAAACTGGGTTTGTCAGCCTCTTCAGCTTCTCTGCTCCCATTGCCTTTGAGAGTAAGTTTACATGTACCTGCTCACGGAGGGACATACCCATAACGCTGTATACCCACATAACCCACATACACGTGCACACTGTTATTGCTAGAAAGTCTGTTGTTTGATCTTAAGTTTTATATTCCAAATACATCTTAGGTGTGCATTATGTAGAAAATCAGAGAATTAATATGTAAAAATCAAGCTTAAAAATATCTAGTCAAAATTAAAATTTTAACCACACAATACATTTTAAGTACAATAAATTAAAGGTGTTTTCCAAATCTATGTTTCTGTGATCTGTAGCATTTTAGATAATTGCCTCAATTATGCTTGATAAGGGAATGGGTTGTTTTTGGCAATCTTGAGCCTCTATAGCATAATTTTGTGTTTTAGAATAATTCTCGAACTTAAACATAATAAATAATAAATAATTTGGCTCTTTTGAACTTAATTACTATAGCAGTCCAGGGTGGGTGTGTTTTCTGGGCCAATGAGGAATATTCATAATATAAAGTCTTAATTCTGGTAATTCCTATTTTGCAATTCAAATAAAAAATTTAAGGATGGATGTTGTAGTGGGCAAAATAATAGCTCTCCAAAGAGTTACTACTGTGTCCTCATACATGGAGCCTATGAATATATTCTATTGTATGGCAAAGGGAAATTAAAGGTATAGATGGAATTCAGGTTGATTTTCACCTAACCTTCCACTAAAGAGATTATCCTGGAATATCCAGTGAGCTCTATGTAATCACAAGGACCCTATTGTAATAGGGAAAGAGAAGATGCGCTTAAAGATGGTATGTTGCTGGGTTTCAAGGTGGAGACCATAAGTCAAGGAATGAAGATGGCCTACAGGACTTGAAAAAAAAAATGTTTTCCCTAGTGCCTCCAAAAGGAATGCAACTCTGTTGAGACATTCGTTTTAGCCCAGTGAAGCCCTTTTTGGACTCCTGATCTGCAGAACTTTAAGTTAAGACATTTGTGTTGTTTTAAACCACTGAAAAAGTTTCTGGTAATTTTCACAGCAGCAAATATGACATAGTCCATATAACACAAAGGATTTTCAATGCTTACGCTAAAGTTTCTCTCTTCAAAGATAATGTTCTGGATTGGCATATTTAACTTTTAGTCACCATTTATTTGGGCTGATATATATAAATACCTTTCTAAGCGCTTTACATATTTAATTTCATTTCATTTTTCCCTCAACCAACCAGGTCAGTTATTATTATTCCCTTTATAGATAAAGAGACTGACCCTAGCAGAGGTGAATTAATTTGCCCTTCTTTGAAAAGTGAAATAGAGTTCAGTCTAAAAGATTTAAAGTGTTAAATTATCTGTCATCTTCATTAGTGCAAATAGCTGATATGTGATGTGCAAATACCTAAAACAAGTAAGTTTTTTTGATGGGAGAGGGTAAAATGTTCTTAAGAGTATGAAGATTAAAGAAGAAAAGAGAATTTTGTGTTAAGAAAAGTTTGCCTGAATCATTTATAATTTTGTAATCTGGGTAGATTTCTAGAGACCGTCTACCCATTTCCTGGTGTGCTATTACTGAGAGATATATTATAAATGAATTGAAAGCTGTACCTTTTCTCCCTTCATGCTAAAGCTGGCATTTTGTTATGCATTTAAGGGCAGATTTTGATATTAATTCAAGTTATGTCCTTAATTTGTGTTGGTTGTACTTTCAGTCCTGATAAAAACATGAGTCATGAACATGACCCTGGATGTAATATTGCTAAAAGAGAAATTGATGCATGATCTAAGTAATTCACAGCAATAGCTATCATGGTAGCCTAAATAAAGCAAAACTTAATTTTGCTTAGACTTCACTGTATGATCAGGGCTTGCTGATGAAACAAAAGATAAGGAATTTGCTTTACTACTTAATTTTAGAATTGTCCAATACCATTTTTTGTTTTGTTTTACTTTACTAAAATTTACTTTGAAACAAACAGGTACCATGAATCAAATATCTTCTATTCAATTCTTTGTGTTATCTCCCACTTGAACGTAATCTCCCTGAGAACTGGGGTATGTCTCAGTTTTTCTTTATTCCCAGACAAATAACATGGCAGGCTCACAATAAATAATACATTAAGTGTATTTATTGTCATTGTCAGGTAAATTATGTTACTTACAACTGATATTTCCATAAGTGTTAGGATTTGGAGGAAAAATAGGAATTGACTGTAAACTAAGAAAAGCAGTTAAATTTCTCCAATAGACATTCTTTTTTCTCTTTTCAAAAAGTGAATACAGCAGTATTTTATTTCTGTTTCTTGCACCATGATGTAGTGTTTTACAACTGGTGGGTAATGTCTCTATCTTTACCAGAATAAATTTCAAGAACTGTTTGTATGAAGCTAAATGTTTTGTCCATTGCACATGAAAGAAAATGTGGGCCAGTATGGCTGACCTTACTGAAAGGTTCTAGAGTACAAATGGATTCATGGACTGAAAAACTGTCATCAGAATTCAACTTTCCCTCATCCCTTAGCTCTGTGTTCTACTGTGTTGGCCTTATTTCTCCAAGAGTACCAAATTATTAGCATCACAAAACCAATTTTAAGGGGAAGGGAAACCTGCTTTTTAGATTTAAGACTTTTTGCCATCATTGATATATTGTGGATCTTATGACCTTCCTGAGCCAATCCTGTGGCTGAGCAGTTGCAAAATTGTGATTGGCTAAGTATAAATTATGCATTTCATACCTGAAGATAGATTCAGTTTTACTAGATCAAAATAGAAGAATAGAATGAGAGTGGAATCATCATTATGACAGGAATGGGGGTAGATGCTAGGCTGCAAAGTCAATAAATAATCACTAGGTCTAATTTTTCTTGACCATGCTTTATATCCAAAGTGTGAGGAAAACAGTCAACACTTGATTATTTTGATGGATGGCACTGGGCACTCTCTTTGCCTAGTTAGGATGAGATGAATTTAGTGTCTCCTTTGAGGATTACGGAAGCGACTTCACCTCTGTAAGCATAAAAGTAACACCACTGATATCAGCTCAGATGAAATTAGTTCTCCATAATCAGGTAAAAATTTGCTGAACAATGCATATTCAACAAGCAGATTACAATAAAAGTTGATACACAGAAGAATTAAAGTAGCTGTTAGTTTTAGATTTTTGCTCATTTAGTTCCATGAAAGAATTTAATTAACTTCAGTTCAGGTAGATAGCAGAATAGAACATCTGCTTTCTTAATCTAGAGGGAGTTAAAATCAAAGTTTTGAGCCATTAAAATAGCAGGGTTGGGAATCCTGATTGAACTTTATGGCAGATGAGCAAGTGCCAAAATATTAACTTTCCTAAAGCTGCCTAGATCACTAGCTTAAGTGGTTTTGGACTGTTTTAACATCAGAGTGGGTTTGTTACGAATCAGGTGAAACTCTAAACATGTTAATCTTTATTTATAGGTTCTATGCTATTTAAATTTATGTAGTAACCTTTTAAGAAAAAGATTTAAGAAAGTTAAGTTTCAGTAACTTAGGTGAGCAAGTATATTCACTCTCTGACATAAACTTTTAATCAATTTCTGTTAAATGGCAATGTGATTGGGATCCAAGAGAATGAATCCCATTTACCACTCACATTATCTCACATTATCTTGACTGAAGTCAAATGAGTAAGAGTCATGCATTACGTTTGGTGCTCTGATGTGTATAGTTCTCTGGTTTGATTTCTAATCTGCAAAACTCATTGATGTGGCAATATGATGCACTGAGAGCTTAGCTGGCTGACAGAAAAACCAGGTGCACAATGCATAAGACAGTCCTCTGAAATCCAGTTTAATGAAAGATAATGTTTAAGGCTCCCTGAAGGAATTACAGCCTGGTAAGAATACTTTTACAATAGCAAAGACCTGGAACCAACCCAAATGCCCATCAATGATAGACTGGACAGGGAAAATGTGGCACATATACACCATGGAATATTATGCAGCCATCAAAAACGATGAGTCTGTTTCCTTTGTAGGGACATGGATGAACCTGGAAACCATCATTCTCAGCAAACTGACAGAAGAGCAGAAGATCAAACACCGCATGTTCTCACTCATAGGCGGGTGTTGAACAATGAGAACACATGGACACAGGGAGGGGAGCACTACACACTGGGGTCAGTTGGGGGGAAATAGGGGAGGGACGGTGAGAGGTGAGGAGTTGGGGAGAGATGGCAAGGGGAGAGATGCCAGATGTAGGTGATGGGGAGGAAGGCAGCAAATCACACTGCCACGTGTGTACCTATGCAACAATCCTGCATGTTCTTCACATGTACCCCAAAACCTAAAATGCAATAAAATTAAATAAATGGAAAAAAAAAGAAAAGGAAATATATGCCAATTTAATGTTTGTGATTATGCTTTACAGATTCATTTCTTCATAAAACCATGTCTATGGTAACAGGGAAATGTTGAAAGCCCATAACATGTAACTAAGACTTTCAAAGATTCTGACTAGTCTAAAGAATTATGTTATTTTCTTTTAATGTGCAAATTTGAGAAATTGAAAATTACTGAATGACACATGAAGTAGAAGATCTGACATCTTACAGTTAAGCCTCCTGAAAGCTGTATTTTACAGTTTATTAAACACGTGGTATATTTTAAAGTAAGACTAGAGAGTGAATAAAAGACTTGGATCTTTAAAATGCTTTAGTCCAAATAAACCTTCAGCACTGTGGTGATAGTAAGGAAAGGTAGCCAATCTTCCTGCTGGAATTTACTGTTAGAATCTTTTACAGTTTTTGAATGAGATATTGTGAAGATGCAGCACAGAGATTTCAGGAACAGACAGAAGATAACCCATGGAAACTTAAAAAAAAATTTTATTATACTTTAAGTTCTGGGGTACCATTACAGAACATACAGGTTGTTACATAGGTATACATGTGCCATGGTGGTTTGCTGCATCCATACCCCCATCATCCACATTAGATATTTCTCCTAATGTTAGCCCTCCCCAAACCTCCCACCCCCTGCTTTCCCTCCCCTAGCCCCCGACTCCCCAACAAGTCCCGGTGTGTGATGTTCCCCTCCCTGTGTCCATGTGTTCTCATTGTTCAACACCCACTTATGAGTGAGAATATGCAGTGTTTGGTTTTCTCTTCTTATGTCAGTTTGCTGAGAGTTATGGTTTCCAGCTTCATCCATGTCCCTGCAAAGGACACGAATTCATCCTTTTTATTGCTGCATAGTATTCCATGGTGTATATGTGCCACATTTTCAAAACCCATGGAAACTTTTAATAATCTGCTGGCCTTGTAAATGCTTCCTTCAGAAATTAACTTTGGGGACTTTGGCATTTCTTTTCTCATAACAAGGGTGAATCGATTATTGAATGGTTGAAAGCACACAATGCATATTGATCTGTTCATCCATAACCACTTTTTCCCAGCAGGCACCTTGCTGCCTGCAACATATTTTTAAATAGAATTACTATTCATTAAATTACAATGACCTGGAGCACTGGTCAAATAATATAAAAAACTGCCTTGACTCATTGTGGTTTGAAGCATTGCCATGGGCTCTTACTGGCTTGCTTTCCCTAGTGGAAGTTGATCTGAAGGATATATGTGGATAACTCACTGCTTCAATGGCTAAAATTTAGTCAAGCAAACCCCCAAATTTTGTACCTATAACTGAAACTTAAGCATGGCCAAAATTTTGTATTATAATTACTTTTTAAAGGAATCCTTATTAAACGATATGCATTTTTTTAGTCAAAATCACTTACATTTTGTGTAGTGATCTATGGGCTACTTATCTAAGAGATTACACTTTAACTCCGTTAAATGTTGCAATGCAGGTGTGTACACAAACCTGTATTCTTCCTATGAAAACAAACCATGTTTTGTAATTATGCTATATAAACCAATCTCTCATAAATCAGTGAGAATGCCTGTGTGGCTGAGGTGAGAGGATTACTTGAGGCCAGGAGTTTGAGACCAGCCGGAGCCATAGAGCAAGACGCCATCTCTACAAAAAAAAATTTAAAAAATTAGCCAGGCATGTTGGTGTATGCCTGCAGACCTAGGTATTCAGAAGGCTGAGGGTAACTTGAGCTCAGAAGATAGAGGCTGTAGTGAGCTATGATCTTGCCACTGCACTTCAGCCTGGGTGACAAAGTAAGATCCTGTCTCAAAATAAATAAATAAATAAATAAATAAATCTATCAGTCCATCAGCAGGAACAAAGTAACTGTCTCCCTTGATTTTATTAGTTAAGGGGAATTTTCTTCTATTTTCTTTTTGTTTGTATAAGGCAGAGAGAGAGAGTATAGACAATCACCTCAAGAATTCCCAGAGCATATAAAATGTATATGGCCCTCAAGCCTAAACCAGGAAGAAGTTGAACCCTGTGTAGACCAATAACAAGGGCTGAAGTTGAGGCAGCAATTAATAGCCTACCAAGCAAAAAGAAAGCCCAGGTCCAGATGGGTTCACAGCCAAATTCTACCAGACATACAAAGAGGAGCTGGTACCACTCTTTCTTAAACTATTCCAAACAATCCTTCCCAAATCATTTTATGAGACCAACATCATCCTGATACCAAAATCTGGCAGAGACTCAACCATAAAAGAAAACTTAAGGCCAATATTGACGATGAACATAGATGCAAAAATCTTCTATAAAATACTGGCAAACTGATTGCAACAGCACATCATAAAACTATCCTTCATGATCAAGTAGGCTTCATTCCAGGGATGCAAGACTGGTTGAACATATGCAAGTCTATAAACATAATCCACCACAGAAACAGAACCAAAGACAAAAACCACGATTATCTCAATTGATGCAGAGAAGGGATTCTACAAAACTCAACAGCCCTTTATGCTAAAAACCCTCAATAAACTAGGTATCGATGGAACGTATCTCAACATAATAAAAGCTATTTACAACAAACCTACAGCCAATATCATACTGAATGGACAAAAGTTGGCAGCATTCCCTTTGAAATCTGACACTAGACAAGAATGCCCTCTCTCACCACTCCTTTTCAATTTAGTATTAGAAGTTCTAGCCAGAGCAATCAGCCAAGAAAAAGAAATAAAGCATATTCGATTAGGAAAGGAGGAAGTCAGACTGTCTCTATTTGCCCAAAATCTCCTGAAACTGATAAGCAACTTCAGCAAAGTCTCAGGATACAAAATTCATGTGCAAAAATCACAAGCATTCCTATACACTAATAACAGACTTAAAGAGAGCCAAATCAAGAACGAACCGCCATTCACAATTGCCACAAAGAGAATAAAATACCTAGGAATAAAACTAACAGAGGATGTAAAGGACCTCTTCAAGGAGAACTACAAACCACTATTCAAGGAAATAAGTGAGAACACAAAGAGATGGAAAAACATCTTCCTAACCATGCTAATGGTTAGGAAAAATCAATCTTGTGAAAATGGCCGTACTGCCCAAAGTAATTTATAGATTCAATGCTATCCCTGTCAAGCTACCTATGACCCTCTTCACAAAACTGGAAAAAACCATCTTAAACTTCATAGGGAACCAAAAGGGAGCCCGCATAGCCAAGTCAATTCTAAGCAAAAAGAACAATGCTGGAGGTATCACACTACCTGACTTCAAACTATTCTACAAGGCTATAGTAATCAAAACAGCATGGTACTGGTACCAAAACAGAGATATAGACCAATGGAACAGAACAGACGCCTCAGAAGCAATGCCACATGTCTACAACCATCTGTTCTTTGACAAACCCAACAAAATCAAACAATGGAGAAAGGATTCCCTGTTTAAGAAATGGTGTTGGGAAAACTGGCTAGCCATGTGCAGAAATCAGAAACTGGACCCCTTTTTGACACCTTTCACTAAAATTAACTCCAGATGGATTAGGGACTTAAACATAAGACCTAACACCATAAAAACCCTAGAAGAAAATCTAGGCAAAACCGTTCAGGACATAGGCATAGGCAAGGACTTCATGACCAAAACATCAAAAGCATTGGCAACAAAAGCCAAAATAGACAAATGGGACCTAATCAAACTCCACAGCTTCTGCACAGCAAAAGAAACAGTCATTAGAGTGAATTGGCAACCAAAAGAATGGGAAAAAATTTTTGCAATCTACCCGTCTGACAAAGGGCTAATATCCAGAATCTACAAAGAACTAAAACAGATTTACAAGAAACAAACAAACTCGTTCAAAAGTGGGCAAAGGATATGAACAGACACTTTTCAAAAGAAGACATATATGAGGCCAACAAACACGAAAAAATGCTCATCATCACTGGGCATTAGAGAAATGCAAATCAAACCACATTGAGATACCATCTCACGCCAGTTAGAATGGCGATCATTAAAAAATCTGGAGACAGATACTGGAGAGGATGCAGAGAAATAGGAACATTTTTACACTATTGGTGGGAGTGTAAATTAGTTCAACCGTTGTGGAAGACAGTGTGGCGATTCCTCAAGGACCTAGAAATAGAAATTCCATTTGACCCAGCAATACCACTACTGGGTATATATCCAAAGGATTATAAATCATTCTATTATGAAGACACATGCACAAAATGTTCATTGCGGCACTGCTTACAATAGCAAAGACCTGGAACCAACCCAAATGCCCATCAATGATAGACTGGACAGGGAAAATGTGGCACGTAGACATCATGGAATATTATGTAGCCATATAAAACGATGAGTTCATGTCCTTTGTAGGGACATGGATGAATCTGGAAACTATCGTTCTCAGCAAACTGATGTAAGAACAGAAAATCAAATACCTCATGTTCTCACTCATAGGTGGGTGTTGAACAATGAGAATACATGGACACATGGAGGGGAGCATCACACACTGGGGTCTGTTGGGGGGAACAAGGGGAGGGACATCGTGGGCAGGGAGTTGGGGAGGGATAACATGGGATGAAATGCCAGATATAGGTGACAGGGATGGAGGCAGCAAACCAGATTGCCATGTATGTACCTATGCAACAGTCCTGCATGTTCTGCACATGTAGCCCAGAATCTAAAGTACAATTTAAAAAAAAGTGACCAAACTATAGAAAAAAAAAAAAAACAAATTAGTTGTTGCTGAAAGTTAGAGTTAGGGCCTATGATAAGATGATGAATGGGACCGTAAAGGAATAGCACAAGGTGGATATTTGTGATAACGGAATAGTTCTGTGGCTTGATTGTAGTGATGTTTACACCAACCTACACACGTGATTGCATGATGCAGAGCTGCACTCGTACATTGCACCAATGTTCACTGATAGTCATTGTTGATTTTATTATTTTTGTATTTTGATATGCCATCTATACATTATTTTGTCTGCCTTCCAAACAACATGGTTGAATAAACATTGTTGATACAACTTACAGAAAAAAAAAGAAAAACATGTTTACAGAATTATTTTAATACCTCCAAATTTGGCATTTATTTTCATTTTCTGTGCTATTTACCCCATTTCATTTCCTCTCTGCCTCCACTTTATACTATTTATTTCTAGGAAATCGATGATACGCTTTAGAATTTCCTGTCTTTATTTTCTACAATTGATTCTTAAATGCGAGAACCAGGCTGAAGCACATTCTTAACATCTGTACAAATTCTTGCATTCCACCATGGTTGTGCTTCTTTTGTCTTTAGCAAGGTGCATACTTCTGTATTTTTAGGTTCCAAGACTAGATAGAGAGACAGAAAGATTGGATACACTAGTTACCTACAAATGCATCCTAAGGGTTCTATATCAGTCTTAACTATATGTCATATACTAAAGGAAAATGTATAAGAAATCTTTGTTATGTTACCAAATTATCTTTGACTGCAAGACTACATATAAATTATAGTTTTTAACATTTATTTAGTTGCATAATTTGAATGAAAGTTAAGAAGCATGGAAAATAAAAGCAAGCAATTGTATGGGGATAATAAATGAGAAAACAGAAAGTTTTGTAGAAAAACCTAAAAGAGAAAGGGTAGAAATACAAAGAAGTAAGAGGAAAATTATTTACTAGAATATCTGTAACAAATTTAAGAGAGTATATATGCCATCATGGCACATAATTTTTAAAAACCTGTCTGTTGACAGGATACGTTATCTGGTCCAACAGTTTTTACTAGACTCTTCTATTCTCTCTAGTGTACTAGTAATGTGTCATAATGGAAAAAAATACAGCTTCAATATTGAAAGACCAAGTTTTGATTTTTACTGGTGTATTAGTTTACTTTTCCATGTACTGTTTCATTGCATATCAGGCAAATTTCTTCCTAAATCTAAACTGTAAGTCCTTTTAGCTAGTGAATGTGTATTAAATAAATGAATGCATTAAATGTAGCATATATTTAACATATAGTGGATGGTTTAAGTTAGAGAAAAGAAGCCTATTTCCATTGTACATGTATGTGTATTTTTTCTTTTGAAAATTATTAGTAATTAAAAATGCAATTATCGTGGTAATGTACTGAAACTTTTTCCAAAAGTGAGTTTTGACAAGACATCTTGAAAAGAACAGATAGTCTTCTTGCTACATCACAGGTGCAAGGAAAAAGAGGTGACAAAGTTAAGTCAGAGTCAAGGGATCCAGGAAACAGATGTGAGAGACACAACAGCAGCAAAACATTCATTGGGAGGAAACAAATAGATATAGGAACTAAGAAAGGAAACAGTCAATGAGAGAAAGTACACAGTAAGAGGGAGGCCTCACTGGGAGACATCTGCAGAAAACATCTGTAGATACTTCTCTGTCACCTCCAGGAAGGAGGATCCCTGCCACAGAGGCACACAGAAAAAGGCTTAACTACCTGTGGGATTTGGTTGAAGGGCACACATAATGCTCTGCGGACCATCCCCAAATTATTCTATGGCAACCCCAGTTCCACCCTCCCAGTGGTTGAATGCATGTTAATGCAGCATTTAGGATCAACTGAAACATAAGGAAATTATTTGATTCATCTCTTTCCCTACCACATGTTGCCTTATTTCATTCTAATGTGTCTGAAGAATAAGAAAAGAGTACTTTCTTCCAAGGAGAGATAAGAAATGGCTCTGATCCATTCATCCTGTAACTGTTTTGCTTTTCTCCTGTACCTGAGGTTAGAAAAATTCTGCCAACACTGCACTGTCAGGCTGGCATTGAATGCAGCAGTAAGTATGACAAAGGTCCCAGCAGCGGGAAGGGCGCACTGTCTATAGTGCTAGTACTGATGACTGAGCTGACCACCCGGAAGACTGAACCAGCCATTAGAACAGCGGCTGTGAAAAGGATCGCCCTCCCTGCTCTGCCCTCTTGAACATCCTATCTTCCTGTGCTCCACATTATCCCATTTACAGCTCATTCAGGGCCAATGTAGCAGAGAGGAAACATGGAGACGTCAGAGACAGAGTGAGAAATCTTGCAAATGGAAAGAAAATTCTTTATTCTGAGAAGTGGAGTTTACAGTTTTAAAAAATAAAAATACGGTGGAGATTTCTGCACACACATTACTACCCCTGGCCTGTTCAATTCATTCAATCTGATGAATATTGGCCCTCATGGAATGAATGCATTTTGTGGATCAATCACAGGCACGTCTGTGCTGATGGGCTGCTGTTCAGAGCAGGGTTCCCAGGTCAGTGATGAACCAAATGCCACCAATGCTGCCACTCCCAGAGATATTGCTTCTGAGAGCTTGTGGTTTTGAAACATGGCTGACTGAGAGAAACACGTGGCCACAGAAAACATAACAGAGCCTCTATGAGGACTGAGAAAAAAATGCACATGCACAAGTACCTGATTTTTAGGCTTTCCATTCAATTTCAGAAGTAGGCATTATTTTGACCTTGACTTGCTGAGCAATGCTAGGAAGTCACTAAATTTTCTATGCTACTCAGTTTTTCAATTTATAAAGTAAGTTAATAAAAGCAATTGGATATAGAATAGCGTTCCATGTAAGCAGGTATCCTTGAAGCCTTTCACTTTATTTAAGAGGTCAAATAGATCAGCTTCCTACTGACAGCTGATCCTATTGACATACTATCACAGAAAGTATCTGTGAAGGACAACAATCACATACCTAGGACATTCATAAAACCAAAGTTTAGAGTCAGTTGGCATTTGAGAGGGCTTCTTCTCTTCCCTTGCTCTGACCCTCAGATTAGGAAAGATCAAGGATGCCAACCCTGCAGCCAACAAAATTATCTAATTCTTCTTTATATACATAGTCAAGAACAGTCACCAAGGTGAATTTACTGTGACCAAGACTCAAGTCAAGATTTGAGGCCAATAGAAAAGAAAAACTAAAATACTGTCCCGTAAGCAATCCAGCCTCATTCTTCCTCCACTCTAGCCAGCCTGGGCTCAGCACTGAAGTGTCTGAGGTATACAAGAAAGGAGAAAGATTTTTAAAAGGAGGAAGAAAAAGCAAGCCCAATATTCAGTTTGTGGAACAGAAACCTTCACTCTTGCTTCTTTTTTTCCTCATCCATAATCACAAACCACTTCACTCATAAGAACAAAACCATTCACAGTATTTCTTATGAACATCTCCTCATCTGAACTATCATCTTCTGGCTGGGCACCGTGGCTCATGCCTGTAATCCCAGCACTTTGGGAGGCCGAGGTGGGTGGATCATTTGAGGTAGGGAATTCTAGACCAGCCTGGACAACATGGTGAGGCCCCATCTCTACTAAAAATACAAAAATTAGCTGGTTGTGGTGGCAGATGCCTGTAGTCCCACCTACTTGAGAGGCTGAGGCAGGAGAATCACTTGAACCTGGGAGGTGGTGTCTGTAGTGAGCTGAGATAATGCCACTGCACTCCAGCCTGCGTAACAGAGTGAGACTCCATCTCAAAAAAATAAAGAAAAAAAGCTATCATTTAACCCCCACATAGGTTTAAATGAAATATCATGCAGACACAGTAGATGCTTCATAAATATTCTGAGTATAAGACTAATGATTTGATTCGTTTTATACTCAGAATATTACTCTTGGAAACAAATATAATTTTTCTATATTTTAGTGTTCTATAATTTGGCAGAAGAACAGACGGAGAGAAATATAACTCTTGGAACGTACTGAGACATAGCAACTTGAATTTGTATTTGTATTTATTCATGCATGAGACATTTCTCTCTTCTCCAAATCTTATTACATGCTCCTGTACAAGTAATTTTATGTAGAAATTTCACTTGTGTGTAGATTTATGTAATGGATGTAAGTTCTATCACCTTCCTTTCAAGCAATGACTTGTATTATCTTGTACCTCCAATTCACAATAAATGCTGATTGGCCAAGGCATACATATTTTAGGGCCAGTTTGTTAAAGAATTATAGTTCACCTCTTGCCATTGCTCGTTTTGTACTGCTGTTTTCAGGCTTTTGTTTGTTTGCTTGTGTTAATATGAACCGTCTGTTCTTATCATCCTGTGTTTTGACATAAGCTGCCTTATTATAGGGGTTAACATTTTTATATTTTAACCTCAAGCCTACTGTTGAACATTTTTGTCAAAACTGAATGCCTGCACTTTAAAAGGTCATTTCTGGGTTTAACCTGTTTGTTTGTGTTATTACAGCAAATCTCACCACAGAATGTTTGGTGTCATGCACTAACCACCCATTCACGGCTGTGTGCAATGAATACAAAAACCAAAAGCTACTATTTCCTCTTAGTCGTGAAGATCAGCTTTCAAACATATACACATTTTGTGTTTTGCCTTTTCACATTTTTCAAGCCGCTGGTAAGATAATACTCCAGAAAATGTTTACAAAGGCAACCCTTTTTAAGTAACTTCTTGAAAGGTAATATTATTATATAGGAAGTGTGGTAAGACAATGACAAATTTCATTAATATAGTCAATAAATTATTTATCCTATAGTCAATAAATTATTTATCCAGCCATAATTTTCCTTGGCTTCATAGATTTAACAGCTAAATTATCTTTTATTTTTATTTGATACAAGAGAGTCATGGTTATTCAGTGGAAAGAGAATACACATTCTTTCTAAAAAGAATTGGAGACAGTATAATATATAAACATATTATCCAAAAATGCACATGTAAGTACAGACCAAAAAAACAAATTTCAGGAGTAAAATTAAAAACTTGTAAAAACGAGAAAGGATATTTTAACTAGGAAAAGGAATTAGTTACAACAACTGTGTTTTAAGTTTGACCCTAGGCTGGGTACAGTGTGCTAATGCTTGTAATCCCAACACTTTGGGAGACTGAAGCGGGTGGATCACCTGAGGTCAGGAGTTCAAGATCAGCCTGGCCAACATGGTGAAACCTTGTCACTACTAAAAATATAAAAATTAGCCAGACTTGGTGGCACGTGCTTGTAGTCCCAGCTACTTGGGAGGCTAGGCAAGAAGTTCACTTAAACCTGGGAGATGGAGGTTGCAATGAGCTAAGATTGCACCACTATACTCCAGCCTGGGCAACAGAGCAAAACTCCATCTCAAAAAAATAAAAAATAAAGTAAAAATAAATAAATCCATAAATTTGACCCTAGGCTTCTAGAAGCCAGTGCTAGAAGGAGGTGGTTGTGGGGTTCGGGGAAACTATCGTACTTGCCAATCCTCATTTAGTCCTTTAAGAGACACATACCACCATCTTTTTCTTCATACCTACAGAATGCACAGAGTCCCTAAAAATAAATACTGAAATTGCTTTTTGGTGTTGAAAGCCACAACCACATAGAATGTACTGCTTTATCATGGAGAAATGAAGGAAGAAATTCAGTAGTCCTGAAAATGATTTACTGCACCAATAAAGTCTTTACTTTGGAGAGCTAGTAGTAACAGTAATACTGGTAATGCTAAGCATAACAAGTGAGTAGTATATAGGTCTACATGTTATAAGAATGTTAAATACATCATCATGGACACTGAAGGACAACCGTCTCAAGGTAAGAGGCAAGTATTTCAGTCACTTTACATTTTTTAGTATATACTCTACAAATTGCAACTAAAAATAACTCTACTATTAGATTTATTTTGATGCCTTAGAAATTACAAACATAAATGTATGTTTTTCTCTTTAAATTAGTTAACTTGGAAGGTTTAAAATGTAGACAACGCTCTGAATACTTTTAGAACATAAATACAGGAATCGCCGTTAAGAACAAGTTTACAAGAACATAGGCCTTAAGTTTTACCAAAAGCCTGGCATCCTGTAGTCACTTTTTTTTTTTTTTAATTAAAGGGATGTAATGGCCACAGTATGAATTTAGAAGCCAGACAGTCCTGGGTTTGATACCCAAGTTTAGTCCACATTGTCTGACCCAGGGCACATGATTACTTTATAGCTTGGTACCTCTGTTTCATAGCCTGCAAAACAGGGTAACAATAAAGACCTTGAAGACTTTTCTAAATGTAAAATTATGTGTGAGGTACCGCTTACAGACTCTTACACACAGTTGCCTTTTAAAAATCCTTATTTTTCTATAAACAATCCTTCTACAATTACATAAAATGTAATATAGAAGTGCATCTACTGAGTTACATTCTGGAGATTGTTTTACTAATATTGCCAGTGATAAAGGCAATACTAGCAGCAGGTAGAGGTTTTATTTTTTGTTACCACTATGAATGGAATTCTATTTTATTTTACAACTCCCTTGTTCACCCTCTATCTCACTTTTATCTTTCTCCACTTAAGCATCATTTCTACTTTTTTGCCATAACACAATTATTAAAGAATAGGAGGTGGAAAGAAAACAAAAGCATATACTCCTACAAGAAAATTCAGCTGCTGATAAACCAAATATTTTCAGCAAATCAATATATTTTGAAGCTGTTAAATTGTCAAAAAATTAACCTTTTAGCTTATTTATTCATATTGCCAAATGACCCTCCAATAAACATTCTAATCATAAGCTTTGCCTTTGAAGACTTGGTAAGAGTCAGAAATAAATGGGGTGGAAGGAATATTTGTATATTCTTTGTTTGGTTTTCAAAATTGCTTTTTTACTTTGATACATCAAAGAGGTGTCATGAATTTATCCTGCTTTATTCAACAAAATCATGCAGCTCCCATTCTAAAAATGTCTAATTAAAAATTTTTGCTATTAAGATGCTTTCAGATAAAAAGACTATTTGGTGAATAACATATAATGTTAACATGTAATAATGGTGTCTGTTGAGGGTTCTCATGGATATATTTTATTTTAGAGGTAAAGAAAGCATTGTTCATTACCAATAATAATTTAAATTGTTTATGGTCATTTAAATATTTAAAATATAAATTTATATATAAACTCGTTATATAAATAAATAAAACCAAAACGTGAATTAACTATGATCAGAACTGTAAATCAGTATATGAAAATTCACATTAATTTGTAAAGTCTATGATGCTTTGCTTTAACCAAATTACCAGATTCAACATATGTATTTTACCAGCTAGCTGAACATTTTCTCTTCAGTATAGATATGCAACCGCTTTGTATAATGATAATTTTTTCCACTACTTTACAGGATTCCTGTTAGACATATAAAGGGATATTTGGTAGGTAAGTATAGTTTGGATATTCATCCCTCCAAATCCCATGTTGAAATCTGAATGCCAGTGTTGGAGGTGGGGCCTACTGGGAGGTAGGGTCATGGGGCAGATCCCTCATGAAAGACTTGGTGCCATGATAATGAGCAAGTTCTGCTGTTAGTTTTTTAGAGAGTTGATTGTTGAAGAATCTGGCACCTCCCTCTTTCCTTTTCGTCTCTCTCACCAGGCAATGCCTGCTCCCCATTGCCATGAATGTATAGATTCTGCCATGAGTGTGTACATTCTGCCATGAGCGTATGCTTCCTGAGGCCCTTATCAGATGCAGATGTTGGTACCATCCTTCTTGTACAGGCTTCAGACTTGTAAGCCAAATAAAACTATTTTCTTGATAAAATTTTCAGTCTCAAGTATTTCTATATTGCAACACAAATGGACTAAGACAGTAGGCAATTTGACAGAGGAGTCTGGGGTTCAAGGATGTGGTTTAAGCTACAGTTATTAAGATTATAGTTGCATGAAATGTTGTGATGTTGCAGGCAATCATAGTAGAAATGAGTATAGTTGAAGAATAACAAGATTCCCTAGCCAAAGACTCATGATAGGAATTGTGATAAAATAATTCTCCAAATCCACCAAAAGAAAAAAAAATACCTCTGTATGTCTGCATCCCACTTTTTATTCATCACTTGCTTATGGACTTATTTGTATCTTTAGTTCAGCTCAGTGGGTTTTAAACTCTATGAAGAGGGAACAGACTCTACAGAGTTGTCTCAGTGGATAACAATGGGGAATGAAGAGGACAAAGAGGAATTTGTGAAAGGTACTTTAGCTCTCACCATTTCTTAAGGTATACAGGATTCTATTTGCTTTAAAATATTAGGAAGCTAAAAAATATTTCATGCAAATAGTAGGTTCTGGGCTGGGTGTGGTGGCTTATGCCTGTAATCCCAGTACTTTGGAAGTCCAAGGCAGGAGGAATGTTTGAAGCCAGGAGTTCAAGACCAGCCTGGGCAGGTCTTTTTTTTTTTTTTGGCCAAGGGGAGCTGCACTTTAATGGGGTGGCACAGGGCAGCAGAATCCTCAGCCAACAGTCACAGGGCTTGCCAGCCAGCACAACAGAGCAGGTTTTTGCATGATGATAGATCCAGGCGATGAGCACAGGTGGAAAAAGACTGGGTGCCCAGCCACTCAGTCCCAGTGAGCTCTCTGCCACCTCCCTGCCAGCATCCAGTACAGATTGGGTGGAGCATGGAGAAGGTGCCTGAGTCCGGAGCCAAGAGCCCACGGAACAACCTGGAAGGTGACTTAGGTGAGGCTGTCAATGAGGGAATCCTGCATGCTGGTAGCAATGGTGCTAGGCTGGGCTTCATTCAGCTTGAAGACACTTTCCACCACTGACAGCTCTGTGCTCATTGTGTCCAGGCCACAGAAGGCACACTGGTCGTTCACCACCATCCCAGCGCAATCACCTCACTGCCTTTGTTCACAGTGCCTGCCACAAGGGGGACCTGAAGAAGAGAGGACAGCTCATCCTGGTCTTCAACTGAAGTCTTGGGATGCACCAGCCCTCCCTGATTGCTGAAGACAACAATAGCTTCCTACTAGCACCTGGTCAGCCACTGTCTGTCTGAAGACTTCAACCTTGAGCACATCTGCCAGAATTTCTTCTGTCTCCCTGTCCAAATCTGGGTGGACCAAGGCCACGTAGTCATTGCAGGTGGTGACATTACCCAAGGCTGAGAGCCTCTCCTCCACCCGCCGAATTTGCACTGAGTCTGGGAGGCTATTGCGAATGTGTTGCAGCTCCTGGTAAGTGGTATTGTTGGGTACCAGGAGACCGTGCCTGTTCCCCACACGCATGCGCCCGATGATGCGGCAGCCGGCGATAGACGCGTGCACCACGGGGATGGTATCGGAGAGCTCGCCCTCGAACACACTGTAGAAGTTATCCGAGCCTCCGATGGCCACCAGGCAGTAGGTGTTGGTGAGCTTGGCAAAGCAGCCGATCTCACAGTTGTTCTCGAATGACGCTCGGACCGCCATGAGGCCAAATAACCGCAAGCTCCACACGCCGTTTTTTTTTTTTTTTTTTTTTTTTTTTTGGGAGAACACACACCAAGTTTTATTGGGAGAAGGGAGTATTTACAGAGCAGGTAAAAGACAGGGAAGTCATACGGAGTGGAGAGGGAGTGGGGAGATTGGGGGTACAAGGCAAACAGGGAACACAGTGACCCCTGCACCCACCCCAACCCCAGAAAGGGCAGAGGAGCAGCGAGGGCCCAGGAAGACCAGGGCTGGGAAGGACAGCAACAGAGTCTGAGTCCCTGGGCAGTGGTCTGTCTGTAATCCTAGCTATTCCCAAGGCTGCGGCAGAAGAATTGCTTGAATCCAGGAGGCGGAGGTTGCAGTCAGCTGAGATCATGCCACTGGACTCCAGTCTAGGTGGCAGAGCGAGACTCTTCAAAAAAACAAAACCAAGATGATACCTTCATTTCTGACTCAATATTCTAGATCCAAAGGACAGGAAATGAGGGAAGGCTTCACCCTGTGGGATCAGGATAAGGAGATCCCATACTTCTTCCCAGGTAAGGAGGCCTGTGGCAGGTCGTGATTCGAAGCTGACTTGGAATGGCAGAAGCTGCTAAGAGGCCACCCTTGGAGATTGCTGCCTTCAAAGATGGGTTTCAGGAGTCTCACAGAGGCAAGGACTTGTCAGCTGGGTTGATTTTGCATGATTATTGAACTAGAACTGGTAGACATGAGCTTCTTGGGTGGCAGTGGCCCAGAGCCCCCATCTTTGAGAATCCCCCACTTGAAATGTTTTTCTGAGAGTGCTCACTTGGCAATTGCTGCGTTTCTCAAGACCCCTGGTGGGGTCTCGCTGAGCCCTTCCCTCCAAGTGCACTTATTTCTTTGTCCTCATGTACATCTATAGCTTTGAAATTGTTTACCTCTCCTAGAAAAATCTTACCTTTTAGCCAGAGCACAGTAGCAAAGCTGTGTTCACTCAGAGGGAGCAGCTGGCATGTTGAAGGGGAAAGGCCAGGCTGAGCACTCTCCTCAGACCACACCATGTCTGGCGTAGAATTGTGATACATGTCGTCTGTATCTGTTTTGGGAGATTCTTTGTTCATCTTTGTACTCACGTGAGCAGACTTCCTACTTGTCACTCCAGGTTACTGAGCTGAACCCTCAGAACCTGGGGGCTCCGAGCATGCTCACAAGCCCTTTAGTACACGCTGGACCCAAACTGTCCAATGTTAGCAGGCTTTATGAAGGGAAATACAGGGAATTGGTATAGTTGGAACTTGCTTAGATTTGCTTCTGAATCTCAGAGCAGGAGGTTTAAATCTTGTCATTAGGTACCATAAACTTTAGTTGGAGAATGGGACTTAAGTTTTCACGTGTATGTATACTTAATTTTCAGCAATTACAACACAAAAAGAATATGCAAATGTATTGTTTCAGAAGGTATTGCGGGAGTAGGAATGCTTCAGGGTCATCAACAGTAAACCTCAGGTATTGTGAGTGGCAAGAAGGCTAGAAGACAGAGATGCTTCTGGTAGATGAGGGTCAGACAAACCAGCTCTCCTCCATTTTGACAGTAATTTTTCACTGTTGCCACTTATGCTCCATTATGTAATGAGAGGAATTTCTTTTTTTTTTTTTTTATCTTTGTGGTGTTCTCTGTATTTCCTGGACTTCAATATTGGAGAGAGGAATTTCTTGAGATCTTGAGAAATCACCTTGATTAGGCTGGTTGTCAGTATTCAGAAACTAGAAAGGAACAATGACATTCTCTTCTTACGGTTCTTTAGGGTATGTGTTTGAAAACCCTCGCATCTCAGATCTGTGCAGCTAGTGTGTGTTTGTGTCCATAAGCACACCTGCTCTGCTGTCATGCCCATTAAGAGAGGGGAAATAAGTAAAAGGAATCGCTCAGCCCTTCCCTTGGCTGAACAGCAGTGGTGTGGTTGGTGTGTTGACTGTGGGCAGGCTGACTTAGCTGTTTGTTGCCGCGTGCTAGGAACCCCCATCTCCTCCCAGACCCTGCACTTTTCCCTCCCTGCTGTCTGATTCTCTAATGACTATCAGTGGACAAGCGCCAGTTTTATGCCCTCTTAGTAAAAATAAGTTTAAACATTTCATGGTGGTTGACAGAACTTTGTCCTAAAACATGCGGATTCAGATAATTTAAAACTCATGTAACATTTATGCCAAAGGTCGCGCCCTGCAGGTGTGTGTGTGGCACACAGAAGGTGAGGTTTGGAGCATCGGGCACTGTGTGCATTGCTAAGGGGACATAGTGAGACAATGTGGGATTCAACTAAAAACACAGCAGTCGTGGGTCACACTACCAGTGTTGTCAGGTATTTGTTCTTGTTAATGTAATATATTTTTGGTTGTTTGTTTTCCAATTTAATTCTCTCACTCTATTGTCTGACTGTGAACTGCTAACAGTGTTAAACTTGATGTAAATAAATGAGGCCCTTGAAAGGGACTGCTCTCTGCCTGTCTTCTCAAAAAAAAAAAAAAAAAAGGCGTGTGGAGCTTGCGGTTATTTGGCCTCATGGCGGTCCGAGCGTCTTTCGAGAACAACTGTGAGATCGGCTGCTTTGCCAAGCTCACCAACACCTACTCTGCCAGACTCTGCCTCTATAAAAAACAAATAGCCAGGTCAGTGGCATGCACCAGTAGTCCCAGCTACTCAAGAGGCTGAAGCAGGAGGATCACTTGAGCCCTGAAGGTTAAGGTTGCAGTGAGCCATGACAGCATCACTACATTCTAGCTTGGGTAATAGAGTAAGACCTGGTTTTTAAAAAAATGTATAGTTCTCTGTGTCAAGAAATAGAAACATACTTCAATTATACTTCAATTATGTTATGTAATAGGAAGTGTACCCTAAGGATATCTGGCTATAGAAAACTGAGACACTCTCGTGTTCTGAAAGGCAAAAACCTTGTAACATGGCAGAATCTTTACACCACTGTTCTGACGTTACCTTAATTTAGTTACTTGCCAATTACATGCTTCATTATTCCTGTTCATACAGCTACAGACAAATCTGCAGTCCATTCTCCTCTTTCTAACTTCTGCTTAGGCAGAGTTCTGCTTCCTCAGAACTTTGGCTTCCAGTCATGAATCAGCATTCTACCTCTATCCCATGAGTCATTCAGTTTTACCCTCCTACCCTTATTAATCACTAATTATATCCCCATATTCAAATTCAAATTCCCAAAAGAGAATACAATAGACCTTGAATACCTTTCCACACTAGGAGTTGCTTATGCTACTGGTGTCTTCCTAGGGTCAATCAGCTAAATCAAGGGGGCTAGAACTCCATTATCTGCACCAGGTGGATTCTTCAACAATGGCTGTGGATAGGGAAGATTGACCTGAGAAGGGTCATCATTTGTTAGGCATCAGGGTTGACATCTGTAACATAACAAATATTTATTCAACATATACCTTCAATGAGAATCTGTGTTTTAAATGATTTACCAAAAGACAAGCATTACTCATGGCATGGCATCAGAGAATAGCTGACAGTAAGTACTTGCAAAATGTATTAATTTAGTCCAAATAATACCCGATCTCAGTGACATTCATGTGCGTCATACTGAACTATAATTTGAGAAGCAATTTAGAAAAATATACAGTGTAGAGGTAACTTCTTAAGGAGTTCTGACATATTTTCTAATAATTAAAATTTTAATTTTTAAAATTTTATTTATGTATTTATGTATGTATGTATGTATTTATTTTTTGAGATGGAGTATTACTCTGTTGCTCAGGCAGGAGTGCCATGGTGCGATCTTGGCTGACTACAACCTTTGCCTCTGGGGTTCAAGTGATTCTCCTGCCTCAGCTGAGTAGCTGGGATTAGAGGTGCCCACCACCACGCCTGACTAAGTTTGTATTTTTAGTAGAGACAGAGTTTTACCATGTTGGTCAGGCTGGTCTTGAACTTTTGACCTCAAGTTATCCACCTGCCTCAGCCTCCCAAAGTGCTGAGATTAGAGGCATGAGCTACTGTGTCAAGCCAAAAATTCAGTTTTTAACCAACATAAATGCTCTGGTTTAAAACTGTCAGCTGAGGAATCTAATGTGGGAGCTTTATTTATTTTTTTCTTTTTTTGAGACAGAGTCTTGCTTTGTCACCAGGTTGGAGTGCAGTGGTGCAATCTCAGCTCACGGAAACTTCCGCCTCCTGGGTTCAAGCAATTCTTCCGCCTCAGCCTTCCGATTAGCTGGGACCATTTTCTTTCTTTCTTTTTTTTGCTTTATGATTTTAATGGAGCAAAGAAAGCTGATTTATTAATAAAGTGTATTGTTGAAAGAGAATCTTTGTGGAATTTCGGACTGTGCAGCATATCCATTTTTATTGGCTTCACTTTGTTATGCTTTCAGAGCTATTTATAATATTATCCCTCTGAAAATTCCTTTCCATATTGTCATTTGTCTTCCATCTCCAGAAAGCTTCTCATCCAAATTAGAAAGAAGAAAAAAAGTGAGTCTTTTTTCTCTCTTCTACACCTCCTTAAAATCAATTGAAAGTGGCACCTCCTGGGAATGGATCCACCTCTTATCCATGTCTGAAGTTTCTTCTGCTACCAGCAGAGAAAGAAAATGGAACTTCTCAAAGATTTTGCTCCAGGAAGTAGATCCTGGGCAAATATTCCCACTCCCTTTTTACTCAGAAGTGGTCTACGTTAATATTCTTTTCTTTCAGCAAAATAACGTGAGAATCAAAGCCAGGCTCACAGGTGTGCGACCTGTGTTGTGGCACAGAGCCCTGTGCTCAGAAGGGCCCACACTTGGCTTAATGCTCTGCTGTTGCCATCTTGCAAATCTTAATCATCTTTGAGTGAAGGGTCCCACATTTTCATTGTTCACTGGGTCTTGGAAATTATAGAGCTTGTTCTGGTGAGAATCAACATGTGAGAGAGTACTGAATCTTTTTCTTCAAAGTGTTTTCCTTAGTTTTGGAGGTTAGGAAGTGCAAGATTGAGTCCAAGTGGGATCGGAGCCAGAATCCTCTTCCGAGTCGTCGGGGTCAACATCGCGGGGCGCAGCTAGCCGGCCACCCTGGTCCAGCCGGTCACCATTAGGGAGATTGCGGAGCCCGCCAAGATCCAGCTCCCCCGCCACCTCCGCCAGACCTACGTCCGCAAAGTGGGAGAGCCCCTCACCCTTGTGGTTCCCTTCAAGGGAAAGCCCCGGCCCCAGGTGGTGTGGACCAAGGGCGGGGCCCCGCTGGACACCTCCCGCGTGCACGTGCGGACCAGCGACTTCGACACTGTATTCTTCGTGCGCCAGGCGGCCCGCTCCGACTCCGGGGAGTACGAGCTGACTGTGCAGATCGAGAACATGAAGGACATTGCTACCATCCGCATCCGCGTTGTGGAAAAGGCTGGGTCCCCTATAAATGTGATGGTGAAAGAGGTGTGGAGCACGAACGCGCTGGTGGAGTGGCAGGCCCCCAAAGATGATGGGAACAGTGAGATCATGGGGTATTTGGTCCAGAAAGCAGACAAGAAGACCATGGAGTTGTTCAACGTCCATGAACGCAACCGGCACACTAGCTGCCCGGTATCTGACCTCATCCTGGGCAACGACTACTATTTCTGAGTTTACACTGAGAACGTTTGTGGGCTCAGTGACGCACCTGGGGTCTCCAAGAACACGGCTCACATCCTCAAGACAGGAATCATCTTCAAACCGTTCGAGTATAAGGAGCATGACTTCCGGATGCCTCCCAAGTTCCTGACGCCTCTCATAGACCAGCTGATCGTGGCTGGGTACTCGGCGGCTCTCAACTGTGCTGTCAGAGGCCACTCAAAGCCGAAAGTGGTCTGGATGAAAAATAAGATGGAAATTCGCGAAGATCCCAAGTTCCTGATGACCAACTACCAGGGGGTCCTGACGCTGAACATCCGCCGACCCTTGCCCTTCGATGCTGGGACTTACAGCTGCCGGGCCGTCAATGAGCTGGGCGAGGCGCTGGCTGAGTGCAAGCTGGAGGTCCGAGTGCCGCAGTGAGACCTGTCCCTGTCCCCTACCTGCCAAGACAGTCTGTGGCAGAGTCCTGACCCCAATCCCCAGCCTCCCGGGACTGTGTTCCTTGCGGAGTTTTCGCTAAGAACAAAACAGTGTTGCTGACCCAAAAAAAATGTGTCACCCTGCCCGGCTAATTTTTGTATTTTTAGTAGAGAAGGGGTTTCACCATGTTGGCAAGGATGGTCTTGATCTCTTGACCTCATTATCTGCCCTCCTCAGCCTCCCAAAGTGCTGGGATTACAGGCCTGAGCCACCGTGACCGGCCAGGAGTTTATTAATAAACACAAAAATTCCCATCCCTACCCCACTGATTCCAGGACCTCTAAAAATTTTCTCATCGTGCACATGGTAAATAAAATGTAACTTCAGAGGAGGATTAAAAATTTAAAATATTCAATCTCGAAATAAATCAATTTGAGGGCATGTTTCCTTAAAGATTCTATTTTGCATGAATGGTAATTGAACACCTAGAATATAAAGCAGAGAGTATCGAAATCCCTTCAGAATAAAAAGTCTTCTCAAGCAGGTGGGAACCCCACATTTAATGAAGGCCAGATTATTTTAATTCATTGTGAATACCAAGGCTCAGTGTTTGAGCATTTTGACTGTATTCTCCTTCTCTAAAGAGTTAAGTCATATTTGTTAGTCACTGAATTCTGTATACACATTTGATAAGAAACTTTTATCCTACTTAACATATACTTGTTGTAGTCACATAGAAGACTGATATCTAGAATTTGGCATAATTAGCCAAGAGCCTGAAAAGAGATACAAGCAAATCAAAAGGAAAATCCAGAATGCCTTTGTCATGTGCATGTGGAACCCATGTCCTAGAGAAAGTGTAAGTTATCTTTGATAAATTATACCGTGCTGACATGAGTTGTAACTACTATTTTTTTTAACCACTGCATTTAATAATAGCAATATCACTATATCCATTTCATTATACTCTTACAGGCAATGTAAAAGAAATATAGTGTGATGGCACAGTCCCATCTATAATGACAAGTTATGCAGATATTTTTATGTTTGTGGTCCATTTTTAAAATCTATGTTTTGGGGATAAATAAAATGAAGCACTACATTATTTGCTTATTACAGAACATATGAAACTTCTTATTCCAAAAATGTTATTCAAGTTGAAACTACGAAAAGTTTAAGGGCTTAGATGACTTCACTAATGGACCCTATTACCAGTTATTTAAAAGGTAATATTCCGATATTGATTGAAGAATTACAAAGACAGTATCATCAGCTCCCCCTTAAAATGTATGTATGTTTTCTATTGCCATTAATGAAGAGGAATCATTGTATCTTAGTTGAAAAGAATGTTACTGATTTTAATTCTCAACTTTTATATGATATTGATAGGAAAAATATATAACTTTCACAAGGTTAAATAATTTTACCAGTTTCAAAAAAACCACCAGAGCAGCATAGGAATTTTGTATATTCATGTAAATTGAATCTAAAATCTAGATGGACTGTGTCGCTAAATCAGCAACCACGTTTCAAAACAAAATGGAAATAAAATTCATAGATTTCCACAGAGGAAATGGGTCTTCTGAAAGGCAAATATCAAACTTAAGTGGTGGTTAAAAAAAAAGTGCTCCGCATTCTTTCTGTTTTCTTAGTTGCTTTACAATGCTTTAAATTAAAACAAATGGGAAGATAAATATTCTTCCATATTCAGGTAAAGTGTTCCTGCTATTGTTATCCAATAATGGCCTTAAGAAATCATTAGTCCTACTACCTATGTAGTATAATGGAGAAGAGGTAAACACTAGTGACAGAACATAAAATTAGACAAGAAAGCATTCTATTTGTAAATTCTCCACAGAAAATACAAACTAGATGCATGTAGATGCACTCTAGTCTTCAACCTTAATTGTTGGCCCACTTGTATTTTCTTTTTATAAATTGAATTCATCACAAACTTTTAAAAATTTAGATTCTACAGAAAAATCCAAATTTCCAGATTGGCTAAAAAATACAATAACAGCATTGAATTTTCAAATGGTAGCAATTTTTAGGAGCTAAGTAGTTGTCCCTTTAGGTAGATTATACCCTCCTCAGGTACACTATAAACCCCTCGACAACCTTATTGTTCAAACACATTAACTCCCTAGACCTATATTCCTATGGGGCTGTAACTTTATTTGGTAATCAATACCTAATTACTACACATAACAGGCTATTTAGTTCAGTAGCAGGCCAATTAGTTCAACTCCCTAGAGGTATATACTATAGTAAACAATATTTCAGCAGCAAATAAAATAACTGAACTAGGGTTAACTTAAAAAATATAGATATTTATTTTTCATGTCAAGAAGTTCTAAACTCAAATATAGATATTTATTATTTTGTATGTTAAGAAGTTCCAAACTCAAGTTTCTTAGGTTGACTCACTCAGCAGCTAAATGATATCTCAGGCATCCAGAATATCAGCTTCCTGCTGTGCCATCCTGAGAGTGTTGCCTCGGTTCCTCTGGCTACCTTCTCCCATCATCCCGAATTGGGCAGCATGGTTCCTGGCATCACAACTGCTAACAAAGTCCAGTGTGATAAAAGGAAGGGTCTCCTTTTTTGTATCACCTTTCATCATTGATTAGATATTTCCCAAAATGTCCCCAGCAGAATTTCCCTCACTTCTCACTTTCACCTCCTATGGCTGAAATGGAAGACAAACCTTCCCTGAAGCCCATGGGTATTGTATTAGTCAGGGTTCTCCAGAGAAACAGAACTGATAGGATGCGTGTATAGATATACATAGAAAGAGATTTATTTTAAGGTATTGGCTTATGAGGTTTTGGAGTCTGGCAAGTCTAAAATCTGCAGGATGGGCTGGCAGGCTGGAGACCCAACAAGAGCTGATGCTGCAGTTCAGGGTCTAAAGCCATCTGCTGGCAGAATTTCCTCTCACTGAGAGGAGGCCAGTCTTTTGTTCCATTCGTGCATTCAACAGATTGGATGAGACCCACCCATATTATAGGGTGAAATCTGCTTTACTCAAGTTCTAGTGATTGAAATATTAATCTCATCCAAATCACTCTCACAGAAACATCAAGAATAATGCTTGGCCACATATCTGGACACCATGGCCCAGCCATGTTAACACCTGAAATTAACCACTACGCTACAGAAGACTTCATCAAAATCATGGAAGAAATGATGGGGATAGAGGAGTGGCTACAGGAGGCCAAAGATGATTTATCCCTAAAAGACACACCCATTGGTTATAGTGCTTAAATTTGAAGGCTCAATGACAATACTAAAGTAGAAAGAAAATGCTACCTTCTAAATAAAGCTCAGATAAATCAAAGTTGACACTGGCATAAGGCTTCTGATAAAGAGGTGATTTAGGTCATCTGCCCAACTTGGGAAGCTAAATTGTCTTCAAAAACAAGTCTTGAAATTTTCTTTTATTATATGGAGGTTGATTCATTGCCCATTTTACAAAATCTTTCTTCAAACACAATGAAAATTAAATGACAGTGCATTTCATCATTTGCTAGTGCCACCAGGAGACTTAGGTTCAGTTTCACTGAGTAATCACATTCACTCTAATTGTTGTATTACCCTACTAAGAGCATTTGAGAGGCAGCATAGGATAGTAGTTAAAGTACAGATTGTGAAACCAAATCTCTGGGACTTTGATTCTAGTTTGCACTTAACAAATGAGTAAGCTTGAGAAAGTTATTTGGCCTCTCTGCTTCAATTTTCTCATAAAAATATTGTGTATTAATGTAAAATAAGTGAACACAGAAGCATTTAGAACACAGCCTAACACTTTTGTATAAAATGTGTTTCATACTATCTCCTGTATAAAACTTTTACTTTGTAAATTGGGCTATACTTATTATTTAAAGCAACATCACAATCTTCTAGTCTCTCCAGAGACTGAACCCTCATTTGTCTTTGGGTGCAGAGAAAAGAGAGCTGTCTCAAGATGAACAGGTGACTATACACAGGAAAGTGAAGTAACTGCCTTTAGAGAGCAAAGGGAGCAAGTTTTTAAGAGGAATAGAAGCTGCAGGCAATTGATGTGGGAGACAAAATAATCCTTTGGTTCCAAAAATGAATTAAAAATAAAGAACGGTTTTAGCACCCAAACAGCAAAGAAACTAAAAATGATTTCTTAAAATTATGCATTTGTTATTTACTGCTGCACAACATTACAACAAACATAGTGCTTATAACAGGACACTTTTATTATCTCACAATTTCTGCAGGCCAGGAGTACAGGAATGACTTGGCTGGGCCCTCTGCTGCAGGATCTCACAGGGCTTCGAGACAGGTGTCAGCCAGGGCTGCAGTCTCATCTGAAGCTCAAGAGGGAAATGATCTTTCTCAGCTTATGTGGTTGTTGGCAACATTTCAGTATCTTGTGCTACCACAGTGAGGGCCTTCATTGCTTGTTAGTTGTCTGCTAGAGGTTGCTGTCCCCTTGCCATGTGGCTTCTCTGCAAGGCAGCTCACAATATGGCATCATGCTTCTTCAAAGCCAGTAAAGGAGACACTTTGAAAGCCCTAGCAAGATGAGAGGTACAATCTTATGTAAGTACTTGCCTATCATCACATATGTCTTGTCACGTTGGCTGTATTCTCTTGGATAGAGGTCATGGGTCCTGAAGAGGAAAGGTTTACATAGAGCATGAATACCAGGAGACAAGGATCATGGGGCACCATAGAGTCTACCTGCCTCAGATATTTAAAGCTTTCTTCTCTTCAACAATTCAATTACATAAGGGTCATGTTGCCATTTCTTCTTGGCCACCAGGAAGCCCAGAGTCAAATTTTTGATTCAGCTTTAGTGATGCATATAAGGCCAAATAGTCTGTATATCTGCAGTGAAAATATCCCCCTGATATTGACCTTTCTTGTAAACAGACGTTTACTGTACTGTTGTCATTAATGTATACCCTTTTTATCCATTTATTTTAAAATGTTTCTATAATTTTGTAAATATTCTGTAGCATGAGTTATGGAATAAATAAGTATATCACAGGGTTCTGTTAAAAAGAGTAGCTCGGCTTCGGAAAGCTGTGACATCACAATGCTTTGTCACCTTTTTTGGTTTTCTTCATTGGAATTCCAGATATCCCCTACATGAAAACAGGTTTCCACCCGTCACCTAGATGCCACTACTGATCACCCTAATTAAAGCACAAATCATCCTATTCAATTACTTTACTAAATCAGTAACATTTTCATTTAATCAACAAAAATTTCCCCTTCTATTTGACTTATAAAAGTACTCTCCTAACACCTAAGCTAAGAAAATCAATGTCAAAAATATGATGCTGGCTGGGCGTGGTGGCTCACGCCTGTAATCCCAGCACTTTGGGAGACTGAGGAGGGTGGATCACAAGGTCAGGAGATCAAGACCATCTGGGCCGACATGGTGAACCCTGGTCTCTACTAAAAATACCAAAAGAAATTAGCTGGGCGTGGCAGCGCATGCCTGTAGTCCCAGCTACTCGGGAGGCTGAGGCAGGATAATTGCTTGAACCCAGGAGGCGGAGATTGCAGTGAGCCAAGATCGCGCCACTGCACTACAGCCTGGGTGACAGTGTGAGACTCCGTCTCAAAAAAAAAAAAAATGGGACTAGAATGATGCTATCACAATTTAGAATTCATATGAAAAGTGAGTTGTAGTATGGATGCTATAAGCATGTGCATAAAGCAGGAAGGGAAGGGAAATGATACCGTTTTAGATAAACATTACTTTGAACTAACTTCCATGACATATGAAGCATTTTAGAATTTCTTAATTTTTGCCAATATTAGTATATCATCTTTTAAAGTACTTTTGTGTTAACTTTATCAAGCATTTTTTAAAAATTTTATTTTATAAAGCATATTTTTACCTCATGCTCTCCATGTGTTTTATTCAAATCATAAGACTAAAACAAAAGAATAACATCTTTCAAGTCACCTATCATTTTTCTGTCAACTCTTTTCAGCAGCTTTTGTTTCCTGGTGAGTAATAATTTCATGCAACAAGGAAATGAGAAAAACTTAGAGATACTTTCTACATTTTTCTCAGCTTTCTAAAAAAAATTAACACACTAATTCTTTTCTGCTGTTAACTTTACTTACTCATAGAATTAAATTATACTCCTTGATGTTCAGTGTAAGTAAGAGCTGTGTTTGATAATGGTGATTACAATCTTCTCTAGGGAGATTAGTCAGTTGTATGCATTGTTTAACCTCACTTTACACCAAGGTAGATTAAATTCTCTTGTTTTTGGTAAATGACAGTTTCTTAATAGACAACAACCCACTTCCTAAGGCCACATGTGATGCAAGCACTCTAATTCATAACAGGGTAGCTGGTCCAACACTCAGTAGTATGCAGGGAATGTTCTTTAGAGTGGCCCTGTAATTTTAAGAGGGAAGAGTTATGTGGATAATAAATCTAGATTCTTTTTTTTTTTTTTTTTTTTTCACCTACTGGTCAATAAAAAACATTTTTTGAACCACTAGACTCCTAGTCCAGTGCTCTTCAGGACCCTGGAGGACCCTCTGCAATTCGGTCTGAGACTCCAGTCAGCAGCTGGAACCTTCTCGTCCAGGAGACTGTCCAGATGAGGGGCTTAGTGGTGAGGGCAGACCCCGTCAGCCCACTTGCCAAACTGCAATGCCACCACCATCCTGTGGTCCAGAGACACAGAAGAGGCAGGATGGTTCTGGGGTGCAGTGCTCACGGGTGGGGCAGGACGGGGCCCGGTCAGCCGTGTCCATCTTTTTTTTTTTTTTTAGACAGAGTCTTGCTCTGTTGCCCAGGCTGGAGTGCAGTGGCATAATCTCAGCTCACTGCAACCTTCGCCTCCCAGGTTTAAGCGATTCTCTGGCCTCAGCTTCCTGAGTAGTGGGGATTATAGGCATCTGCCACTATGCCTGGCTAATTTTTGTATTTTAGTAGAGAAGGGGCATCTCACCATGTTGGCCAGGCTCCCGAACTCCCGGCCTCAAGTGATCCACCCACCTTGGCCTCCCAAAGTGCTGGAATTACAGATGTGAGCCACCGTGTCTGGTCCATCTTGTTTGTTTGTTTGTTTTGAGATGGGGTCTCCCTCTGTTGCCCAGGCTGGAGTGCAGTGGCATGGTCTCAGCTCACTGCAACCTCTGCCTCCTGGGTTCAAGCAATTCTCTGCCTCAGCCTCCTGAGTAGCTGGGATTACAGGCGCCCACCACCACACCTGGCTAATTTTTTATATTTTTGGTAGAGATGGGGTTTCACTATCTTGGCGAGGTTGGTCTTGAACTCCTGACCTCATGATCCACCTGCCTTGGCCTCCCAAAGTGCTGGGATTACAGGTGTGAGCCACCGCGCCCGGCCCCATCTTAGGTTTTTAATAAATAGTTCTTGCTATTAATTTAAGAAAGATGTTCAGAAAAAAAAAAAAAAGTTCTTGCTGCTGCTCAGGCTGGTGAGGGTGGGGCCATGGGGCCCAGGCTTCCCAAGCTCGAGGGGTATGGGGTGCCCCCTTCTCATGCCAGTTCAGGCTCTGGCTCAGTCTCAGCCTCATCACCCTTGGCATCCGGCTCCTGCCACCAGTCAGCATAGATGCTCTTCTCGTAGTCACCCTCCCCCTCAAACTCGGTGTCAGATGGGGCGTCCTCCGGCTCGAGGGGTGGTTCTGTCTCCTCCAGTTCCATCTCATCATCTGACTGCAGGTACATGTGGGTGAACTCCAGCAGCTCCCGCAGCTCGGAGGTCTGGTTGTGTTAGAGCATGGCCTCCTCCCGGGGCTGGAAGTCCTCCTCTTCCAGGCCCCAGAGAGCCCGGTGGAAGCGGTAATACACCAGGTTCTGCTGCACGACGCTGTCCTTGGGGTCGAAGAGCATGTACCTGGCGGCGCTGCGGGCAGCCTGGCGCACATCATTCAACTTGTAGTAGGCAAACTGCAGGTAGTGGTACATGGTGGCCACGAACTTGTCCACGAAGTAGCCGCCCACATTGGGGGTCAGATTGGCCTCACAGTCCACCTTGCACTGCAGGGACTCTGCAAAGAGATCTGCGATGGCCGGGTAGAAGTCCCTGAAGTCCACCTGCTCGTGGGCCCCTTCACAGCCGGCCAGACACCGGGCAAAGACCGCCAGGTACTCTGCCAAGGCCCGCTCCATGTCCTCCGTGCTGCTGCGGTAATCCCCGCTGTTGCAGAGCTTCACAGCCCGGAGGAACACAGCCTCGTAGGGCTGGGCCTCTAGGTCCATGAGGGACTCGTCGGCGACGTCGAGCATCCCCCGGTAGCAGCTGAGATACTTGGCGGTCAGCTCGTGCTTCGGGTTCCTCTGGAGGAAGGTGTAGGCCGCCGCCACCGCCTCCTGCAGCCGGTTAGCCTTGAAAGCGCGTAGTGCAGGTACTGGTAGGGCAGGCGGCTCTGGAAGTCGCGCAGCAGCTACCGCGGCGGGTAGGGCGCCTGGAAGGCGGGCGGCGTCCGCTTGCAGCGCTGCAGGCAGGCGGCGCGCTCCGGGACGCGGCCGAAGAGCCGCAGCTAGCGGGCCCACTCGTCCGCGCGGCCGCCGTCGGGACCGGGCGTGGGCGCGGGCGCGGGCCCGCCGCAGTGGGCGTGGCAGAAGGCCTCGCTGTCGCGCACAGCCGGCGCAGCCGCAGTGCCGCCTCCAGGTAGCGCGCGCTCTCGCGCCAGCTCTCGCCCTGGTACTGCTCCAGCGCGTGCCCGCAGGCGGCGGCCGGCGGCATCAGGTCCTCGGGCGGGAAGCCCCGGAAGCTGTGCTTCTCCTGCTGCGCCCCGACGCTGCCCAGCAGCAGCCACAGCAGCCCCCACGCCGCCCGAGCCAGGCCCGCCACGCCGCCCGAGCCAGGCCCGCCGCGCCGCCGGCTCTCCCGAGCTGAGCTGGCCGCTAGATTCTTTTTAAAGAGGAGAAAGGACACCACAGTGCTGCCTCAGAGGGCCAGGAACAGTGTGGGCAAGAGGGCCAGTCTACAATAAGCCCAGACATGCCTGCTTGGGAGAGTTAATCTCGCTTCCTGCACTTCACGTGGGACTATTTGTCAGCAGATTGGTTTCTGTACATTATAACTCTCATATTCAGGAAGAAGAGAATTGGCCAAACCAGTAATATAAATGCGTTGTATTCTCTGCCCTCCCTCTTTATGATTAATTCTACCGGTGGTACAAATGTGCATGAATGAATGAATGTCAGTGTGTTTTCTGCCCTGAACATTTCCTGCTGCCTTTAGTTCAGCCCTGCTGACATTTATTACAAATAATAGCTAAATATTCCTGATTTAATAGCTGCAGTGGCCCCACATCTGAAGGTGATGTCTGTAATAAAAGCACACAAGATGAGCTTATAACAAAATTAATCAGATTGTGTTTGCACACATAATAGATAAGCCTCACAGATATACCCACAAAATGTAATGGTTGTTTTTTAAATGCAGCTGCTTGAAGTCACAGTTCAAGAACATATTGGTTGCTTTACTTCCTTTTCATTTCTCTTCTTTCTTTATCTTCCTCAAGTACTCAAGGCCTCTGCACATGATCAAGTTGAATATTATTCCGTTTTCTCATCTGGAAAAATGGGACACCTAAACACAGAAGACTGACTGTGTCCTTTTATTCATCTTTTGTTGCTACTTCCAAACAAAGGCCATTGTCCCCTGATAAATTCCATTTGCTGCCTCTTATTCAAAGGTAGTTTATACACCAGCTATGGCGATTCTCACACAAGGCGGTTACTGGCAAAGATACAAATAACTTTCAAAATTCTTTCAACCTGTTGACCCAAGTGTCCCTTCTGAAAGATATAAACTCACCTCCCACACCTTTTACAATTGATAAAGGAGACTATAAAACCTGAGATTACAAAAACAAGGCACACAGTGCCTACTAAAGGCAGGGTTTTAAAGCCTTTGGGAATAAAAGATTCTTTCTCTTTATCCTACTCAAACTTCACAAGCCACCATATAAAAATTGAAGGTCAAAACAGCGTTGTCTTTACCTTGACATTTAAACACTTAGGAATTTTACTTAGTTGGCATTAATTGTAAATAGCTTTATGAAAATGCAACTCTTTAAATATTTTTCAAGTTTTCTTTCCAGAGTAGACTGTGCAGAAAATTGTACTTAGAGGTGATTACAAACACTGAATGTTTTAAAAAAACATTCCATTGAAACTATCTGATTGGCAGACACTTCCTGTGGTGCATAAACTATTTGACACTTGAGAGCAAAAGCCTTAATCACAAATTGTGTTAAAATCTTTTACAGTATGAACCAAAAAAAAAAACAAACCCAAAAACATAACATGAAGCTTAAGCATCCTGGACTTAGGCAGGGCTAGGACTAGGCTATTTTTCTGGATGTCCAACATCATGTCCTACTCACAGATCCACCTTAGGATGCCCCATGTCATAGCTTCCAACTTGTGTCCTCCTCTCATCCTCCTCTGATCCATCTGACAGGCCATAAGGCAGTTAATAGGAGTCTAGGGTCACTGGGGCTTCTTCTGAAATTCTGCCTTTGAACTTCTGCCGCTAATATCTGAGCACCCGAGTATCCAACAATGGTTCCATGTGAATCAAAATAACAGAAAGATTCAAGATAAATTGTATTACTTTTATATTGAGAAAGAAATGTGAACTACCTACCTTATCACCTTGCTTGGCATAGACTCTCAATCAGATTTTGTTTGTTCATTGTGACCTTCAAGGGAAGCAGAAAGGTAGGTATAATGTCTTTACATTGACCAGGCATTTCCACATGAATCTTAGATTTAGAGAATGTTAGACCTAGGAAAAAATTACAGAGATCATTGTCTTTCTACAGATGAAGACACTGAAGCCCAGGAATTTGAAGTGACTTGCCAAAAGTCCCATCACGAACTGGGTCATCGTTTTTACTGTACTCCCTGTCTTAAGCCCTGGAAAAGTGCTTCCTCCATCACACTATTCCCCATTCAGTTCATCTTATTTGTTCTCTTCTGGTTCAGGACAACAAATCATTGTTACTTGCTTCCTCTGTCCTGAGCTGCAAAGTTTAATCAATGGGTTTTCTGGATTCTCAATCTATTAGATGCATTTGGCAAAATTATGGCCCATGTCTGGTTTTGTCTCTGTGGTAATGTGGTTCAGAATAAACTCGATGGTGCCATTGGCTTTTAGCATATCCTTTTCCCCTAAGAATAAGAAACCTTACTCAGAATGAAAAAAGAATGACTTTCTATGCATTTCTTCATTGCTAATTGTGACCTTTCCATGGCTAATCATTAGTAGCCAGGGATTTCGGTTGCTAAACTTCACATCTTTGTACTATTTTTCTCCCACTTTCATCTCTAGCAGTTCTGCTCCTTCCAGAGATCCAGTTCATATGTGTAGTACACTGTGTTAAGCCTCCCTGTCTTCCACCGCTGGCCTTCACATATATTCAACTTCACCTAAATGTTCATTATGGTTCTAGGTGCGTCTTACAGAAATCTGCTTTAGCATCTGTACCCTTCCTATGCCCTGGGCTGGAAATGCCATTTCCCTAGAGTATTTCCGTTCTGTTCAGATACTATCTCTTCTTTGAACCTTTTTCTAAATACCAAGCCATGTCCACTTTATTTCTACTCCAAACACCTAATGCCCTTCTTGTCACTTCTGTTTTCATAGCACTTATATAGGGGCCTCCCTGTATTACGGTTATGTGCACCAGGGGCTCTAGACCATGTATTTTATAATTCACCTTTATACTGCACACCACACAGCACAGGGCCTTACTCTTCACTGGAGAAAATAATTATAGAGATAAATAGATAATTAATATTTATTACCCAGAAGCCATATCATTTAACCCTTCTCAAAAATATATCTTGTATCATAAAAACAATACATATTTGTAGTTCCATATTAACTAAAAAGAAGCTTAAAGTACTTCAGTGTCCTAGCAGCTATATGAAAACTGGAGAGAAAGCACAATTAATTTTATACTCCGCCATACACTCTATCTAGCAGAAGTGGTGTGCCTAAAACCAGGAGGTTAAATGAGGGACGCAGGAATCATAGGCAGGTAACCTAAGGACTGACTCAGCCAAGGAGCACATGCAGTCTGGTGTGGTAGACAGTCACCTAGCAGTACTGCTTTTGTTGAATACACACATCAGGTCAGCTAGAAGGCCAACATGCTATCCGTTACAGCACAGAGAGAGCATACAGGTCTGATCTGAGGTACCCTCAGTTGAGAGTGGACCAAAAAGAGAACCAACACCCCAACTCTCCTTCCAAACATCGCTAGCTGGTTGGTCCCAAAGAAGCCAGGAGGTCAGGTAGTAAAAACGGACAAGCATTCAGATGCTTCAAAGTCTAGTATCTACAGGCAGGGTCAGAATTCTGGAGAAATTCTAAGGAGCTGAGATTATTCCAGCAAAAGAATCAAAAAAATCACACTGCAACAATTTCTAAAGTTTAGGTGACGAAAACTCTGCACCCCGGCAACAGATCAAATTTCGATAGGCAAATAACAAAGAAAGAGAAAAGAACACTGCCATTAGACAAAAGGAAAAGTTGTGCAACCAGGGCTCAGAAGCAAGTTGTGTTGGGCATGGAGTCTGTCTTTATTCTCAGCGTTTTCCTTAGTTGCACATGATAGAAATGCAGGTGCTACAGAGGACCCACGAACCCTTACACCCTCTGTAGAATCAGTTATTACTCTCATATTTAGCCAAGAAACTACTGACTTGGACAGTAAACAATGCGCAGGACTTTTTCAGAGGCAATTCACCTTCCTGTAAAGCAGTTATCCAAACTCATGCTTCTCAAACTTTAGTGTGCTTATGGATCCCCTGGAGGTCTGATTACATTGCCGGTCTGATTCAGTCAGGCTAAAAGGGACCTGAAATTCTGCACTGCGGGCAAGCACTCATGCTGCATGCTGGTTCGTAGGCCAGAATTTCAGTAAGGAGGCCCTAAACAACCAAAACTGGAGCTTGACCTATAGAACAGTCATATTTTAAAATCATAGCCTAATATTTAAATTAAGTAATATACATACATTTAACACATACTGTATAATGTAAATGTTATATTATCTGCAAAAATACATTACTTCAGACCTCAGACTATATATCATTACATTCCCTTGCCACCACATAACAAAAACTTTGACTCATTTGTTTTCCTTATTTATCTCTTGCCTCTGTCTGCTTACATTCGTCTTAACAGGTTCCAAATGAGAAATATTCACTTCACATGTTTTAATTACCTGAAGTCTTCTTTGTTTTATTGAATATCAACAGCAAAGTAGCATTTTGTGTTAACCTTTCAAAATGTCCAACTTAATTTATGAATACAATATTTTTTCAGCTCAGTGTGTATAGATGATGCATAGTGTTTCACACTGCCTTCATGAAAAGACCATTTTGATTGTAATTACCCCGCAGAAATGTGCCTGGGATGGAGAACTGTGAGAGTTCATGAACAGAACTGCCCACAGTTTGTTGGAAGACCTCATGGCATCTACAAAGCAATTGTATCTGTGGTATATAAGGCATTCTCTCAACTGCTGGGGAAATTTGTTTTGACTTCACATTAGGATTAAATCAGTTATGCAATATTCCAGAATGCTTCCCTTTATTTTATTTTATTTTATTTTATTTTATTTTATTTTATTTATTTTTTCCTACAGAGTCTCACTCTGTTGCCCAGGCTGGAGTGCAGTGGTGCAATCTTGGCTCACTACAACCTCTGCCTCCTCCTCAGCCTCCTGAGTAGCTGGGACTACAGGTGCACACCACCACACCTGGCTAATGTTTTATATTTTTAGCAGAGATGGTGTTTCACCGTGTTAGCCAGGATGCTCTCAATCTCCTGACCTCGTGATTTGGCTGCCTCAGCCTCCCAAAGTGCTGGGATTAGAGGCATGATCCATTGCACCCAGCCCGTGTTTCCAGTTTTTATAACATTAGAATGTGATGGACTTATCGGTACCAGTTCCCAGGAACGGGGTAAGCAGAACACTTTCTTTTTGTTTTTAATTATCTTTTTTTTGGCTGGGCGTAGTGGCTCATAGCAACATAGCAAAACCTAAAACCAAAATGTAATTTGAAATTCAAGAAAGAGGTGTAGAAAATAAGTCACCAATTTCTCAAAAAACACATTTCTTAGATTATTTAATATTTTACTATTTAATATTTAACATGTAATATTGTAAAAGTAGTTTATATATTAATATTTATGACACATAAAATTGCATTATTTTGTCCATAGCACCTCTCGATGATAAATCTCCTTAACCACAAAGACATAATGTTTTCCCCATAATTTCATTTTTTGAACACATTGATTTATGTTTTCCTCCTAGATTTTCTTGTAAGAAGGCCTGATTTGGATACTTCCTAGAACGTACATAAAGGAAGACTTGGTCATATGTTGGATCTAAAGATTCAAAGAATGGGAGTCATGACTCAAAGTAGATATTTTGATAAATGTGAAGAAGTGAGATTCAATGAAGGTGATAAAAAATGGAAGAAGTTACCCAAAGTGTGCAGATATAGCTATACTTAAGACACACAAATAGACCTTAAGCCAAAAAAAAAAAAAAACCCCACAAAAATAGGCAATAAAGGCCACTACAAAATAGTAGAAGGATCAATTCAGCAAGAAGGTAGAACAACTGTAAACATAAATGCACCTGGCACAGGAGCACCAGTTACTAACGGAAGTGTCATTCAAGCCAAAGACAGAGATAGGCCCCAAGACAATACCAGATGGGACTTCAACACCCCCGTCAGCAATGGACACATCCTCTAGGCAGAAAGCCAACAAAGATATATCAGACTTTAAACTCCAGTATAGACCAAATGGACCTCACAGATAAGTAGAGGAAATTTCATCAACCAACTGTGGATACACATTCTTCTCATCCGCTCAGAAAACATTCTCCAGGAAAGACAACACTAGGCACAAAACAAATCTCAAAAAGTTTTTTAAAAATGGAAATCAAGGCCAGGCATGGTGGCTTATGCCTGCAGTCCCAACACTTTGGGAAACTGAGGTGGGTGGATCACATGAGGTCAGGAGATCAAGACCAGCCTGGCCAACAAGGTGAAATCCTGTCTATACTAAAAGTAAAAAATTAGCCAGATGTGGTGGTTCACTCCTGTAATCATAGCTACTTGGGAGGCTGAGGCATGAGAATGGCTCAAACCTGGGAAGCAGAGGTTGCAGTGAGCCCAGATTGCTCCAATAAACTCCAGCCTAGGGGTGACAGAGTGAAATCCTGTCTCAAAAGAAAAAAAATAGGCAGGGTGCAGTTGCTGACGCTTATAATCCCAGCACTTAGGGAGGTCAAGGCAGGTGGATCAATTGAGGTCGGGTGTTCAAGACCAGCCTGACCAATATGATGAAACGCCATCTCTACTAAAAATACAAAAAACTAGCTGGGTGTGGTGGAGGGTGCCTGGAATCCCAGCTACTAGGGAAGCTGAGTCTGGAGAATTGCTTGAACCTAGGAGGTGGAGTTTGCAGTGAGCTGAGATCCTGCCACTGCACTCCAGCCTGCTTGGGTGACAGAGCCACACTCCATCTCAAAAACAAAACAAAACAAAACCAACCAACCAAAAAAACTACATTAAGTACTTTTTTTTTTTTTTGAGACGGAGTTTCGCTCTTGTTACCCAGGCTGGAGTGCAATGGCGTGATCTCGGCTCACCGCAACCTCCGCCTCCTGGGTTCAGGCAATTCTCCTGCCTCAGCCTCCTGAGTAGCTGGTATTACAGGCACGCGCCACCATGCCCAGCTAATTTTTTGTATTTTTAGTAGAGACGGGGTTTCACCATGTTGACCGGGATGGTCTCGATCTCTTGACCTTGTGATCCACCCACCTTGGCCTCCCAAAGTGCTGGGATTACAGGCTTGAGCCATGGCGCCCGGCCTTACATTAAGTACTTTTTAAGACCAAAATGGCATAAAACTCACAGTCAATAACAAAAGAAATGTAGGAAACTTGCCAAGCTAATGGCATTATAATAACATGATCCTGGATGACCATTAGAAATCAGTGAAGAAATCAAAAAAGAAAGTAAAAACCTTTCTTGGAAAATAAAAAGGAAAAAAACAAACAAAAAAATCCCATGGGATACAGCAAAAGCAGTACTAAGAGGGATAAATGCCTATATCACAAAGTAGAAAGATTTCGCCTGAATAACCTAATAATGTACCTCAAGAATCAAGGAAAACAAAACCCAAAATTAGAAGAAGGAAAGAAATAATAAAGATCAGATCAGAAACAAGCAAATAGTTAAAAAAACAAAACACAAAAGTTTAATGAAGCAAGGGCTGGGCTTGGTGGCTCATGCCAGCAATCTGAACATTTTGGGAGGCCAAGGTGGAAAGCTTACTTGAGGTCAGCAGTTCGAGACCAGCCTGGCCAGCATGATTAAACCCTGTCTCTACTAAAAATACAAAAGTTAGCCAGGTGTGGTGGTGCACGCCTATAATTCCAGCTACTTGGGAGGCTGAGACAGGAGAATTGCTTAATCTCAGGAGACAGAGGTCACAGTGAGCTGAAATTGCACCATCGCACCCTAGCCTGGAGGACAGAGTGAGACTGTCTCAAGAAAAAAGAAAATCAATTAAACAAGAAGTTGGATTTTTTCAAAAAGTTAGACAAAATTGCAGTAGGAAGAAGTAGAAAGCCTACACAGAACAATAAAGAGTAACAAATTTTAATCAGTAATAAGGATTCCCAGCAAAGAAAGCCCAGCCCTTATGTCTTCATTGCTGAATGCTACCAAATACTATACAAAATCTACACCCATTCCTAGACTATTCCAAAATGTTAAAGTGTAGGAAATTCTTCATAATGCATTCTACAAGGCAAGCATTATCCTGATTAAAAAGGAAAAAATAAAAACAGACAAGGACATATTAAAAATAGATAACTGCATGCCAATATCCCTGATGAACATAGATGCAAAATCACCAAGAAAATAATACCAAACAGAATCCATCAACATATCAAAAAGATAGCAAACCATGGGCCAGGCACAGTGGCTCAGCACTTTGGGAGGCTGAGGAGGCTGGATTATTTGAGGTCAGGAGTTTGAGACCAGCCTGACCAACATGATGAAACCCACCTCTAATAAAAAAAAAAAAAAATAGGTGGGCATGGTGGCACACGCCTGTAGCCCATGCTACTTGGGAGGCTGAGGAAGAAGAATATATTGAACCCAGGAGACACAGGTTGCAGTAAGCTGAGATCACACCACTGCACTCCAACCTGGGTGTGACAGAGCGAGACTCTGTCTCAAAAGAACAACAACAACCACACACACACACACAAAAAGCCATGATCAAGTGGAATTTATTTCAAGGATGCAAGGATGAGTACACATTTACAGCCAAATCATTTTCTTTTTCTTTTTTTGAGATGGAGTCTCACTCTGTTGCCCAGGCTGGAGTGCAATGGCACGATCTTGGCTCCCTGCAAACTCTGCCTCCTGGGTTCAAGTAATCTTCCTGTCTCAGCCTCCCAAGTAGTTGGGATTACAGGTGCCCACCATCATGCCCAGATAATTTTTGTATTTTTAGTAGAGACGGGGCTTTGCTATGTTGGCCAGGCTGGTCTCAAACTCCTGACCTCAGGTGACCTGACTGACTAGGCTTCCCAAAGTGCTGGGATTACAGGTGTGAGCCACCACGACTGGCCACAGCCATTTTCAACAAAGACAATAAGAACATACACTGGGAAAAGGCAGTTTCTTTAATTAATAAATGATGAGGGGAAAATAGAATATTTGAAGGCAGAGGAAAAAAACTAGGCCATAAGCAAAACTCCAATCAAACTGGATTAAAGACTTTAATGGAGGATCCTAAAGTGTAAAACCACTAGAAGAAAACACTGAGAAATTCCTCTGGACATTGGTCTGAGCTGGGCTGAGATTCTGGGTAAGATCTCAAAAGCATAGGCAACAAAATCAAAAACACACAAAAGAGACCTAAACAAGTTATAAAGTCTCTGCACAGCAAAGAAACAGTCAACAGAGTGAAGAGATGACCTACAGAGTGGGAAAAAATATTTGCAAACCATCCATTCCATGAGGAGTTAATATCCAGAATACATAAGAAACTCCAGTCAACAGCAAAACCAAATCATCTCATTAGAAATGGGCAATGGGGACAGATCCAAGATGGCCAATTAGGAGCAGCTCAGGATTGCAGCTCCCAGCGAAAGCAGTGTGAGTGAACACCACATTTCCAGTTGGATTTTTATTGGCCACAGACCAGGAGATTCCCAGGCGGAGGAGCCCCACGGGTCAGTAGTGTGGCTGTTTTGGCTGGAGTGGTGGTTCTCTGTACAAAATACACAGGTCTGGGCACCTTTTTAGCTGGCAATTGGAGCTCCTGGGAGACAGAGTTGCCCATTCAACTGATAAAAAAGGGGACTGAAACAGGGAGCCAGGCCAGCAGATTCCTGGGCAAAAAAGTGCCACGAATCTCAGAGTGGCTGTTTCAGCCAGCACAGTGGGTCACCACATGGGAAATCACACAGATCCTGGCACCTTTTCAACAGGAACACCTGGGAGACAGAGTTGCCTGTTCAACTGAAAAAAAAAAAAAAAAAAAAGGGGTCTGAGGCAGGGAGCCAGGTGATCAGGCTTGGCTGGACCCAACCCCACAAAAAAACAGCAATCTGAAATGCTCTGGATTGAGAGTTTCACAGCAAGCACTACTGAAATTCGGGTGGTTCAGTTCTGTTGGGCAGGGGCGTCTGCCATTACCTAGGCAGTTGGCCACAAAGGAGGTAGTCCACCATTGCTGAGGCAGCCTGCCATTGCTGAGGCAGCCCGCCATTACAGAGAGAGTCCCCCATTGTACAGGTGGGCCACCATTGCCAAGGCAGTTCTAACTATATCCATATAAACAGGACTGCAGGGAAGTCCACATGGCAGCTGGGTAGAGCCCACAGCAGCTCAGCAAACCCTCTTCAGGCAGACAATGACTAGGCTGCCTCCTCACTGGGCAGGGCAGCCCTGAAAAAGGCAGCAGCACAACAGAAATCTATAAAAAAAGCCCTAACTCCCTGGGACAGAGCACCTGGGAAAAAATAGGCATTTATGAGTTCTGCTACAGCAGACTTAACTGTATCTGCCCAGCAGCTCTGAATGAACAACAGAGCTCACAGCTCAGCACTTGAACTCCTGTAAAGGACAGACTGTCTTGTCAAACAGCTCCCTGACCCCTGTATATCCAAAGAGTCACCTCATAAAGGAGAGCTCAGACTGACATCTGGCGGGTATCCTTCTGGAACAAAGATGGCAGAAGAAGAAACTGGCAGCAACTCTTACTGCTCTGCAGCTGCTGCAGGTGATCCACAGGCAAGCAGGGCCTGGAGTGGACCTCAGCAGTCCTACAGCAGAGGGGTCTGAATGTTAGAAGAAAAAGTAAGAAACAGAAAGAAATAACTTCATCATCAACAAACTGTATGTCCACTCAGAGACCCAATCTGAAAGTCAACAACTACAAAGATGACAGGTGGATAAATCAACAAAGATGGAAAGAAACCAGTGCAGAAAGGATGAAATCACCCAAAACCAGAATGCCTCTCCTAAAAGAGATCACAACTCCCCACCAGCAAGGGAACAAGGTTGGATGGAGAATGAATGTGATGAATTGATAGAATCAGGCTTAAGAAGGTGGGTAATAAGAAACATCTCTGAGCTAAAAGAACGTGTTCTAACCCATTGCAAAGAAACTAAGAACTTGAAAAAAGATTTGATGAAATGCTAACTAGAGTAAACAACTTAGAGAGGAATATAAGTGAATTGATGGAGCTGAAAAACACAACACGAGAACTTCGCAAAGCATACACAAGTTTTAACAGCTGAATTGGCCAAGCAGAAGAAAGGATATCAGAGGTTGAAGATCAACTCAATGAAATAAAATGAGAAGGCAAGATTAGAGAAAAAAGGGTAAAAAGGAATAAACAAAGACTCCAAGAAATGTGGGACTATGTGTAAAGACCTAATCTACTTTTGATAGTTGTACCTGAATGTGACAGAGAGAATGAATCCGGAAAATACTCTTCAGAATATTATCCAGGAAAACTCCCCCAACCTAGCAAGGCAGGCCAATATTCAACTCCAGGAAATACAGAGAACTCCACAAAGATAATCCTCAAGAAGAGCAACCCCAAGGCACAAAATCATCAGATTCACCAGGGTTGAAATGAAGGAGAAAATGCTAAGGGCAGACAGAGAGAAAGGTCAGGTTACCCACAAAGGGAAGCCCATCAGACTCACAGCAGATCTCTCAGCAGAATCCCTACAAGCCAGAAGAGAGTGGGGGCCAATATTCAATATCCTTAAAGAAAAGAACTTTCAACCCAGAATTTCACATCCAGCCAAACTAAGATTCATAAGTGAAGGAAAAATAAAATCCTTTACGAACCAGCAAGTTCTCAGAGATTTCATCACCACCAGGCCTGCATTACAACAGCTCCTGAAAGAAGCACTAAACATAGAAAGGAGCAACCAGTATCAGCCACTCCAAAAACATACCAAATGGTAAAGGGCATCAACACAATGAAGAAACTGCATCAACTAATGGGCAAAACAGCCAGCTAGCATCAAAATGGCAAGATTAAATTCACACATAACATTATTAATCCTAAATGTAAATGGGCTAGACGGCCCAATCAAAAGTACAGACTGGCAAACTGGATAAAAACCCAAAAGCCATCAGTGTGCTGTATCCAGGAAACTCATCTCACATGCAAGGACACACAAAGGCTCAAAATAAAGGGATGGAGGAAGATTTACTAAGCAAATGAAGAACAAAAAAAGCAGGAGTTGCAATTCTCATCTCAGATAAAATAGACTTTAAACCAACAAAGATCAAAAGAGACAAAGAAGGACATTACATAATGGTAAAATAATCAATGTAAAAAGAAGAGCTAATGATCCTAAATATATACGCACCCAATATAGGAGCATCCACAAACATAAAACAAGTTCTTAATGACTTACAAAAAGACTTAGACTCCCATATAATAATATTGGGATAGTTTGACACCTCATTGTCAATATTAGACAGATCAATGAGACAGAAAATTAACAAGGACATTCAGGACTTGAACTCAGAACTGGACCAAGCAAACCTAATAGACATTTACAGAACTCTTGACCCCAAATCCACAGAATATACATTCTTCTCAGCACCACATCACACCTACTCTAAAACTGACCACATGATTGGAAGTAAATCAGTCCTCAGCAAATGCAAAAGAACAGAAATCATAACAAACAGTCTTTCAGACCACAGTGCAATCAAGTTAGAACTCAGAATTCAGAAGCTAACTCAGAACTGCGCAGCTTCATGGAAACTGAACAACTGTCTCCCGAATGTTGACTGGACAAACAATGAAATGAAGGGAGAAATAAAGACGTTCTTCGAAACCAATGAGAACAACGACACAACATACCAGAATTTCTCGGACACATTTAAAGCAGTGTCTAGAGGAAAATATACAGCAATAAATGCCCACATGAGAAGCAAGGAAAGATGTAAAATTGACACCCTATCATAAAAATTGAAAGAGCTAGAGGAGCAAGATAAAAAAAAAAAAAAAACAAAAACAAAACTCAAAACCTAGCAGAATACAAGAAATAACTAAGATCAGAGCAGAACTGAAGGAGATAGAGACACAAAAAATCAATAAATCCAGGAGCTGGTTTTTCAAAAAAATCAACAAAATAGACAGACCACTAGCTAGATTAATAAAAAAGAAAAGAGAGAATAATCAAATAGATGCAATAAAAAACAATAAAGGGGATATCACCATAGATTCAGCAGAAATACAAACCATCATCAGAGATTATTACAAACAACTCTATGCACATAAACTAGTAAACCTGGAAGAAATGGACAAATTCCTGTACACTTGCATCCTCCCAAGCCTAAACCAGGAAGAAGTTGAAACCCTGAATAGACCAATAACAAGGGCAGAAGTTCAGGCAACAATTAATAGCCTACCACCCAAAAAAAGCCCAGGTCCAGATGGGTTCACAGCTGAATTCTATCAGACATACAAAGAGGAGCTGGTACCACTTCTTCTGAAACTATTCCAAACAATCCAAATAGAGAGAATCCTTCTGAAATCATTTTGTGAGACCAACATCATCCTGATACCAAAGCCTGGCAGAGACTCAGCAAGAAAAGAAAACTTGAGGCCAATATCCATGATGAACATCGATGCAAAAATCTTCAATAAAATACTGGCAAACCGATTGCAACAGCACATCAAAAAGCTTATCCACCACGATCAAGTAGGCTTCATCCCAGGGATGCAAGGCTGGTTCAACATACGCAAGTCTATAAACATAATTCACCACATAAACAGAACCAAAACCAAAAACCACATGATTATCTCAATTGATGCAGAGAAGGCCTTTGACAAAATTCAACAGTGCCTTATGCTAAAAACCTCAATAAACTAGGTATTGATGGAATGTATCTCAAAATAATAAAAGCTGTTTATTACAAACCAGCAGCCAATATCGTACTGAATGGGCAAAAACTGAAAGTATTCCCTTTGAAATCTGGCACTAGACAAGGATGTCCTCTCTCACCACTCCTATTCAATATAGTATTGGAAGTTCCAGCCAGAGCAATCGGGAAGAAAAAGAAATAAAAGGCATTCAAATAGGAAAGGAGGAAGTCAATTTTTCTCTATTTGCAGATGACATGATTGTATATCTAGAAGACATCATTGTCTCAGCCCAAAATCCCCTGAAACTGATAAGCAACTTCAGGAAAGTCTCAGGATACAAAATCAATGTGCAAAAATCACAAGCTTTTCCATACACCAATAACAGACTTAAAGAGAGCCAAATCAAGAACGAACTCCCATTCACAATTGCTACAAAGAGAGTAAAATACCTAGGAATACAACTAACAAGGAACATAAAGGACCTCTTCAAGGAGAACTACAAACCACTGCTCAATGAAATAAGAGAGGACACAAACAGATGGAGAAACATTCCATGCTCATGGTTAGGAAGAATCAATATCATGAAAATGGCCACACTGCCCAAAGTAATTTACAGATTCAACACTATCCCCATCAATGACTTTCTTCGCAGAACTGGAAAAAACCACCTTAAACTTCATATGGAATCAAAAGAGAGCCCGCATAGCCAAGTCAATTCTAAGCAAAAAGAACAAAGCTGAAAACATGGTACTGGTACCAAAACAGAGATATAGACCAATGGAACAGAACAGAGGTCTCGGAGGCAACACCACACGTCTACAACCATCGGATCTTTGACAAACCTGACAAAAACAAGCAATGGGGAAAGGAGTCCCTGTTTAATAAATAGTGTTGGGAAAACTGGCTAGCCATGTGCAGAAAGCAGAAACTGGACCCCTTCCCAACACCTTACACTAAAATAAACCCCAGATGGATTAAAGACTTAAACATAAGACCTACCACCATAAAAACCCTAGAAGAAAACCTAGGCAAAACCATTCAGGACGTAGGCGTAGGCAAGAACTTCATGACCAAAACACCAAAAGCATTGGCAACAAAAGCCAAAATAGACAAATGGGACCTAATCAAACTCCACAGCTTCTGCATCACAAAAGGAACAGTCATTAGAGTGAATGGGCAACCAACTGAATGGGAAAAAATTTTTGCAGTCTACCCATCTGACAAAGGGCTGATATCCAGAATCTACAAAGAACTAAAACAGATTTACAAGAAAAAAAAATAAGCCCATTCAAAAGTGGGTGAAGGATATGAACAGACACTTTACAAAAGAAGACGTATATGAGGCCAACAAACATGAATAAATGCTCATCATCACTAGTCATTAGAGAAATGCAAATCAAAACCACATTGAGATACCATCTCACACCAGTTAGAATGGCGATCATGAAAAAATCGGGAGACAACAGACGCTGGAGAGGATGTGGAGAAACAGGAACCCTTTTACACTGTTGGTGGGAGTGTAAATTAGTTCAACCATTGTGGAAGACAGTGTGGCAATTCATCAAGGACCTAGAAATAGAAATTACATTTGACTCAGCAATCCCATTACTGGGTATATATCCAAAGGATTATAAATCGTTCTACTATAAGGACACGTGCACATGAATGTTCACTGCAGCACTGTTTACTATAGCAAAGACCAGGAACCAACCCAAATGCCCATTGATGATAGACTGGACAGGGAAAAGGTGGCACATATACATCATGGAATACTATGCAGCCATAAAAAACGATGAGTTCGTGTCCTTTGTAGGGACATGGATGAACCTGGAAACCATCATTCTCAGCAAACTGACACAAGAACGGAAAATCAAACACCACATGTTCTCACTCATAGTTTCAGGTATGTCTTTAACAGCAGTGTGAAAATGAACTAATAATACACTTGACCTCTACCTTACACCGTATCTGAAAATTATTCAAGGTTGCTCATAAATATAAATATCAAATTTAAAAAATCAAACTTCTAGAAGAAAACATAGAAGAGAATCTTCCTGACTTTAGGGTAGGCAAAGATTTCTTAAACAGGATAAAAACACAATAACCATAAAAGGATAAAAACAATTGGATTGCATGGAAATACATTTTTTGTTTACAAAAAATACCAATAAAAAAGTGAACAGGCAAATCACAAGCAAGGATAATATTATCATTATCTGTCTATCTGATAAAGGGGTCTATTCAGAATCTATAAAAATGTATACAAATAAAATAATACAAAAATATTTTTATAAAGAATGGGCAAAAGGCTTGAACAAGTACCACACAAAAGAGAATATCCAAATGGCCATTATGTGTATGAAAAGATGGACAACATCATTATTTTTCAGGAAGGTGAAAATTTAAACTACAAGACACCATTACACATTTACCAGAAATCTAAAAACTTAAAAGAATGAATACTGAGTATGGGGGAGAATGTGGAGCAACTGGAACTCTCATACAGTGTGGGTGTAACTTTGGACAACTGTCTGACAGTGTCTATTAAAGCTAAACGCACACCTAAAAAAAAAAAAAAGAAAAGAAACGAGCAATGGACCTGAATAGACATTTCTCAAAGGATGACGTATGAATGGCTGACAGGTGTATGATTACACCCTCGCTCCCACAACACTACCCTCACTGAGATGCCAGCCACCAAGGGGGTGGCCAGGCTGCCCAGACTTCTGCCTGGCAGACAGCAATTCAGGGGTTCCCACAACACCCCCCTCAGGTTTGTCAGAATGACTCAGATCTCAGAAAAGCACTTTACATTCATGCACAGGTTTATTTTGTATTAAAGTATACAGCTCAGGAAAAGTCACACAGAAGGGAGGCAAAAGGCAAGGTGGGTGGGGATTGGGGCTGTCAGAGAGGACAAAAACTGTTTACACAGCACTTCCCTTCTACGGGCTATGAGAAGAAATCTGACATGATTTCAAGTCCACAAGAGCATGAGCATGGCTTATATGCAAATGCTGTGCAACTTTACATCAGGGACTTGAGCGTTCTCAGATACTGGCATCTGTGGGGTCCTGAAACCAACACCCTGCAGATAAGGAGGAATACCTGTAAAGCCTTGGCTTAGGAATGTTTTCAAATTGCTCACCGAGAGGACTGAGGGCATAATACGGCTGACATGCTTTTATATGAGGACTGCATTCTTAACTATCAGTAAGGAACATGAAGAGTTCTTTCTTTTCAGCAGTTATTCCCAAAGTGGTACTTTTAAATGTAACATGGGCAAGTATTTAAGGACAATCTGTGGGGATCCTGTGATATCCACAGTACACTGTGGCAACACTGCTGTCTGTGCCTGAAAATCACAAAAGCCGTGTGGGGAAAGAGTTATCAGCCCAGTTAGACGTGACCTCGCATGTCTGGGAATCCACTGGATCCCAAATAAGTAACAGCCACTCAGTACCTTGAGATAAACCCCCATAACAAACAGCAAATCACATGAAAATAGATACATCTAAAATCAGGTGAAAATTAAGTCTCTCAAAAAAAAAAAAGAAAATTAAGTCTCAAAACAACTCAAATGTAAGTACCAAAAAGCAAAGAAAATCATAACTAAAATAAACTGGAAAAAAACTAAAAATTAATCATCATGAAATATAATACTGATAAATAAAGATAAGTAAAATAAATAAGTCAGAGAAGAAATAATGAAAAGGAAGAAAATTATCTAAATGATCCTGAAAATGACTATGCACTTAAAGTGAATCATCCTGCATTCAGTAACATGGTGGCGGCTGTCCCTTTGCAGGACAGGTCGTCCACTGAGGAGCAAAATTCAGCTGCAGGATCCAAAGACAGAAGCAGCAGGAAGAGTGGGAAGAGGCTCCTTTTAGAGAAGGGGAGAAGCACGGCGCTAGGAAATACCAGGAAACAGGTATCACAATTGTGAGCATTGCACAGAAATGCCACAGAGAATCTCTATGAGGTTGGAAAAGGTTTTCTAAATTATAATGCTCATCGAAAATTCATGAAAACAAAATCCATATGAAAAGTCCTCAATGGGAAAATACTGATGCCAATTACCATACAAAGACACCATAATTAATGGACTAGAGGAGCAGGTGCAGGGTGAACCCACGAGGAGACAGGAGAGCACCCCTGTCAGTGTAACTCACTGGACTGTGGGCTTTTCTTTTTCTTTTCTTCTCTTTTTTTTGAGACAGAGTTTTGCTCTTGTTGCCCAGACTTATGTGCAATGGAATGATCTCAGCTCACTGCAACCTCCGCCTCCTGGGTTCAAGTGATTCTCCTGCCTCAGCCTCTTGAGGAGCTGGGATTACAGGCATGCACCGCCACACCCAGCTAATTTTCTATTTTTAGTAGAGAAGGGTTTTTTTCCATGTTGGTCGGTCTGGTCTCAGACTGCCAAGCCCAGGTGATCCACCAGCCTCAGACTCCCAAAGGGCTGGGGTTATAAGCATGAGCCACCGCCATCAGCCGGGATGTGGACTTTTCAGTAATGAGGCTGAAGGTATTAAGAAAATAATACAAAGCTCAAAAAGACACCATTCATCAGTATTAAGGAAACATGGAAATGAGTGGATAAAATTCCAGAAAGAGTAAGGACACAATCAAAAAATTTCTTCAGCAATGAAATATAAGCTAAAGACAACATAATGATAGCTTGCACCTTCCAGAGAAAGTGGCCAAATTTGCAGATAATCTGAGATTTGATGTGTACGTGATTGAGGTACCTGAAAGAGAGCAATCAAAGCAAGGCATGAGGAAAATATGAACAGTAAGCATTCCAATGTCTTCTGAAACTTAAAAAAAAAAAATGCTGCGTAAGCTTTTCTTCCAAAGAATAATGAGCATTGGCCAAACGTAGTGGCTCACGCCTGTAATCCCAAGACTGTTATCTCCCTTTGGTAGGCCAAGGTGCACAGATCACCTGAGGTCAGGAGTTCCAGATCAGCCTGGCCAACATGGTGAAACAGTGTCTCTACTAAAAATATAAAAATCAGCCAGGCATGGAGGTGCACACCTGTAATTCCAGCTGCTTGGGACACTGAGGCAGGAGAATCACTTGAACCCAGAAGGCAGAGGTTGCAGTGAGCCGAGATTATGCCATTGTCCTCCAGCTTGGGTGTCAGAGTGAGACTCCGTCAAAAAAGAAACAAAAAAGAAATGAAAATTAGAATCTAATCCACCTCTGAGAGGGAAAAACTCTGTGCCAGGAAGAAACGAAGAAAAACACTGAAGACACTCAAGGAGGGTGTGGTGAGCCAGGATGCTAACACCTGCCTTGCCGACTGCTCCACGGGAAAGGACCTGCCATCTGCCTTCTCATTAATCACCCGGAGAATGCTGTTACCATGATCCCTTCCAGAAAAAGGAGCAGATTTCAGACAACAAGAACTCAAAAGATGCTGATGTGAGAAGAGAGGGTCAGAGTGAATTTGCTGGTACTTTGTCCAATTGAGGCAAAATCAGGAAGATATGAGAGAGGAGAGATTGTGGTGGTGACTCTCTCTCTCTCTCTCTCTCTCTCTCTCTCTCTTTTATTTCTTGTTTTCTTTTTTAGAAGAAGTCTCACTGTGTCCCCCAGACTGGAGTGCATTGGCACAATCTCGGCTCACTGCAACCTCCGTCTCCCAGGTTTAAGTGATTCTTTTTCCTCAGCCGCCTGTAATTACAGTAGCTGTAATTACAGGCATGAGCTACCATGCCCGGCTAATTTTTGTATTTTTAGTAGAGGTGGGGTTTCACCATATTGGCCAGGCTGGTCTCAAAAGGCCTCCCAAAGTGCAGGGATTCCAGGAGTAAGCCACCACGCCCAGCCAAAGGACTGCTTTCTCATTCAGTGAGTTCTGCCTCTGCTTAGGGGGATTTCCCACTGTGGGTTTCATTTCATGAGAAAATATTCTAAGAGCAACCAAAAGGAGATAACTACTATTTAGTATAAAACCCACAACAAATATATGCTAATGTGGTGCAAAAGTTATTGCCGTTTTTGACATTCTAAGTAATGGCCAATACCACAATAACTTTTGCACCAAGTGAATGAAAACAAAAATAATGTAACAAGACAAATATACTGACACAACAAATAAAAGAAAACCTCAACTATACACAAGCCATTTCTTTAAAAATCCTCAAAAGTGTCACAATCAAGATCTCTGGGCCAGGGTGAGGTCTTGTGTCCAGATCCTTCCAGATGTTTGAAAAATCTGCAACACAGACTGAGGTGCGAAGGTCCTGGGGGGCACAGAGGTGGAGGGAGGAGGGGCTCCCTGGGGTGAGTGTGCAGGTCTCAGAGGGCTCCTCGAGAGCTGGAGGGTGACCTTGGGCCCCTGGCCTTCCCAGAGTCTGTCCATAGGGCTCTGAGGCCTGCGTGCTGCTTTCTGAGAGGGTTGCCTGTGCACAGAGAGTGTCTATAAATGTCCTGCAGGAGGCACTGAGCCCAGGCACGCACACGGGCACCTTCAGGGGGCTGGACCCCTGATACTGAAACAGATGCAGAGGGAGGGGGAGGCTCAAGGATCCACAGGCAGAGTCCCATCCCCTGGGCCCTGGGAGGAGCAGGAGGTCTGATAACACAGGACCACAACAGCAAACACAGAGGAAGCCCACACACTTCCCCCTGACCCTGAATCAGAATCCACACAGGAACCTGGATTTGCGTGAGACTGAGCAGACTGCAGAGGGTGAGCAGGAAGCCTTTTCACACTCATGATATATCTCAGCACTAGGCTATATCATCAGAACGTCACTGGGGCCCCAAGATGGGCTGTCCGGGGCTAAGATCTGGGATGAGAAGGAACAAGGAGGCCACGACCCCTGCCCTCACAGTGACCAGCCATGGCTAGGATCCCTCCACCCATGAATGTCAGGTCACAGACTTTGGGACTGATAAATCCAAGCCTATCTCAGAGAAACCAGCAAACTAATGTCTTATGGGTCACAAGGGAGATTTGCAAGGAATACATGGGCTCTGGGGCAGCCCCTCCCTTTGCTGAGCTCATCCTGCACTGGAACTGGCTTCCCTCCCACCTCTGCTGCAACGAGTGTGATGCAGCTGCCCTGGCCAGGGGCTTGAGGCTCCCTCCAGTTAAATGGGATTCTGGGATACACCAACCTCGGCCAACATACACCAGCCCTGTGCACACAACCTCACCCCACATACAGAGAAGGCAGCTGATACTAGGGACTGCAGAATGCCCTAGTTCCATGGGAACTAGGAAGACAAAGAGTGACAATCAAGCCTCAGTGGGGAACAGACTCTCACTTGAAATTCTCCCCACCAAGGACACTGTATAAGTCACCTATGATACATACGATCATATATTATTTTAATTCAATAAGATAAACCTAAGAAAGTAACTTTTTCTCAGACAAAACCAGGTAGCCTGACCTTCAAATGTCCTGGGTCATCCTCATCTGATTTTTTGTTGCTGAAATCTTTCTGGAACTCATCCCTGGCAACTAGGAAGACACAGAGTGATCATCAGCAGATACAGGAGAGGAGCAGGAAGAGAGGCTTCCTAGCCCCGACTGCCTCATCGATGTGAAATAGCCCAACTTGAACAGGGCACATCACCCAGGGCAGGCTGTGTGTCCCTGCAGCCTCTCAGGGCTCCTGCCTCCTAATCTGACCTCTTCCTGAGTCCTTCGAAGGTCATTTCCTCCCTAGAATCCACCTGTGCTGGTCCTGTGTGTATCAGTCATGTTAGAATATGTTATGCTTGGTAAAAAGCAACTTTTGTTCAGAGAGAACATTTCATTCTAACCAAAATATATATTCATTAATCTTTTGTTTTAAAGAAATAAAACAAAATTTTGAAAATACTCAATTATTATCTCACTTAAAGATAACCCCTATTTAGCAAGTGCTATCTATCCTTGCACTCAATCTTCTCAATGCAATGTCTGTGTGTGTCAGGAGTCCCTTGCGGCTCACACTCACACTGGCTTTGACACTGGGACAGCCCATCATGGGGGCAGCAGGTGGGGAAACTGACCCTCTCCAACCCAGCTGTGCAGGAGGTTCCCGAAGGGGAGATGGGTGGGGGGCTAACACCCAAGCTGTTTCTTGAGATTATATTTGGTACTGAGTCTTCGGCGTGTTTACTCTTCAACTAAAGCATCATTATTATTTTATTATTATTAATTATTTTAATTATATTATTATTTATTTTTCTTAATAGAGGGTCTTTGTCACCCAGGCTGGAGTGTAGTGGCACAATCTCTGCTCACTGGCATCCACACCTCGTGGGCTCAAGTGATCCTCCCCACTCAGATTCCCAGGTAGCTGGGATTACAGGTGCACCACCACACCCAGCCAATTTTCAAAATTTATTTTTTATTTTATTTGTTTGAGATGGAGTTTTGCTCTTGTTCTCCAGGTTGGAGTGCAGTGGCGCGATCTTGGCTTACCACAACCTCTGTCTCCCGGGTTCAAGCAATTCTCTTGCCTCAGCTTCCCAAGTAGCCAGGACTACAGGCATGTGCCACCACGCCCAGCTAGCTTTTGTATTTTTAGTAGAGACAGGGTTTCACCATGTTGACCAGGATGGTCTTGATCTCTTGACCTCATGATCCTCCTACCTCAGCCTACCAAAGTGCTGGGATTACAGGTGTGAACCACTGCATCCGACCCTTTTATTTTTATTTTTATTTTTTGAGACAGAGTTTTGCTCTTGTTGCCCAGGCTGAAGTGAAATGGCATGATCTCAGCTCACCACAACCTCTGTCTCCCAGGTTCAACAACTCTCCCATCTCAGCCTCCCAAGTAGCTGGAATTACAGGCATGAGTCACCACCAGCTAATTTTTTGTTTTGTTTTTTTAGTAGAGACGGGGTTTCTCCAAGTTGGTCAGGGTGGTCTCAAACTCCTGACCTCAGGTGATCTGCCCACCTTGGCCTTCCAAAGTGCTGGGATTACAGGCACGAGACACTGTGCCCAGCAATTTTTTTATTTTTAGTAGATATAGGGTTTCACCATGTTGCCTAGGATGATCTCCAGTCCTGGACTCAAGTGATCCACTTGGCTCAGCCTCTCAAAGTGCTAGTATTACAGTCGTGACTCATCCACCTGGCCAACTGGAGCATTTCTAAGGCTTGTGATGATCTTGTTATTAAACACAATAGAGTATGTCCCTGATTATTCTCAGTTTTTTACCATGAGCTGAGAAATGACCCTACCACTGCTCCCAAAGTCCTGTGAGCTCACTGTATGTTTCACATGTATGACCACACCAAAGCCCAGTATGATATGTACCTATTCCTGCCCTGGGTTAGGCAACCTTTGAGATCTCCCTACAATGACAACAGTGTTTGGGACCTCTCTAGGCTATCATATTTCCACATGCACACATAGATGCCAGAACTGCCCAGCATAATGAGGAGTATACCAGGGCCACCTGGTGAATGCGTGATAGTAACCCACTGCATCAATCCTCCACCCATTCCTGAGTTCACATTTGCCTCTTCCATTTAGGAGATTGAGAGCCTGGGAAATTTATGTCTGCACCCTTTCTACCTGAGGAGTGAGGATATAACATTTTACTTTCAGGTACAGCTGTGGTGGAGGATGAATGGGTTAATTTATGTGAAGTGTGCAGTAGTGATACAATGTTTTAGAAAGGTTTTCTGAATTTTCTGGGTAAATGTACACACAATCCCAAAGACATTCCCAATCACTCCACACGGCTGTCTCCTTCATACCTCCCCGCCCTGATGCACACCCCCCTACTCCATCTAAACGGCAATTCTGCCTCCAGGGACTGGAAGGGATGGTCACGGTTCTTTACTGGATGGACTCAGTATTTTTACCCCAAACTGTCCAAACCTCATTTCTGTCAGGAAGCTCAAACCAAAGTAGTTCTCCCGCAAAAGTGGCTCCCCAGGAGGCACGGTTTCCAGTGAGCAGAGATTGCAGAGGTCTTCCAGGTGATCCTCAGTGGGAGCTAGGAGGAAAAAAGCTAGGAATTGCCACCAGTTGCCACACTGAAGATCTTTCCTTAGCAAAGGAGTGCTTCAGAATACACAACTTTTTCCTTGGTGGGTTCCTCTGCCTATATTGAGAGAAAGAAAAACACCGTGAGCTGCAGACCATCCTGCGTTCCGAGTGCACAGGTCTTTTCTTCACTTGGTGACATTAGAAGACCAGACGGGAAACAGTGATCAAGTCAAAGGAACACAAAAGAACAGGACAACGGACTCAAAAAGTTTTCTGGAGAGGGTTTCCTCTCAAGGTCATGTGGCTTGGCAATGAAGTGATTTTGCCCCAAGGAGAGAATTAAGCTGTGGAGTAAACAGCTCTCTGCCTCTCAGTGCATGGCTGATGCTCTCACTTTCTCCTGCTGCCTAAAATCAAGCCTCAGTGGGGAACAGATTCTCACTCAGAATTCCCACCACAAGGACACGGTATAAGTCACCTATGTTACATACAGTCATATCTTTTTTTAATTCAATAAGATAAAGCTAAGAAAGTAACATTTTCTCAGACAAAACCAGGTGGCCTGACCTTCAAATGCCATGGGGCAGCCTCATCTGAGCTCATTGGTGAAGTCGTCCTGGGGATCCTCAGTGGGAACTAGGAGGACACAGAGTGATCGTCAGCATCACGTTGGTGTTGCTCATCAATAATGCAGGGCCACTGCTTGTGTGGGTGTGGGCGGGGGGCAGCAGGTGAATGGGAGGAGCAGGGAGGAAAGGCTTTCTAGCCCCAGGCTGCCTCATCAATGTGAAAAAGCCCATCTTGAACAGGACACACCACCCAGGGCAGGCTGTGTGTCCTTGCAGCCTCTCAGGGCTCCTGCCTTCCTGATTCCTTCCAAGGTCATTTCCTCCCTTGAATCCACCTGTGGTTCTGCTGCTGTGAATATCATCCCTTTTAGAGGTTTTCTACCTAATAAGAAGCAAATTTTCCTTAAAAAGAAGACTAAATTCCAACCAAAATATTCTATTTATTCACTAACAATTTGTCTTTAGGGCCATAAAATACTCAGTTTTCCTCCCATTTAAAGATAATCTCTGTTTAGCACCTGCTATTTGTCCTTGCACTCTCTTTTCCATACACCGTGTGTGTGTGTCCGTGGAGCCCATTGCTGCTCACACTCACGCTGGCTCAGACACTGGGACAGTCCATCATGGGGGCAGCAGGTGGGGCATTGACCCTCTCTAACCCAATGTTAGAGATTCCAGTAGGGAAAATGGGCATCAGGCTAATGCCCAAGTTATTTTTTGAGATCATATTGGGTGCTGTCTCTTGGGTGTGTGTGTTACTAAGCTGGAGCATTTCTTTCTTTTTTTTTTTTTTGAGATGGAGTCTTGCTCTGCTGCCCAGCCTGGAGTACAGTGGGATGATCTTGGCTCACTGCAACCTCTGCCTCCCAGGTTCAGTCAATTCTTTCACCTCAGTATCCCGAGTAGCTGGGATTACAGGCGCCAACCACTATGCCCAGCTAACTTTTGTATTTTCAGTAGAGACGAGATTTCACGTTAGGCAGGCTGGTTTTGAACTCCTGACCTCAGGTCACCTGTCCTCCTTGGCCTCCCAAAGTGCTGGGATTAAAGGCTTGAGCCACTGCACCCGGCCAAGCTGGTACATTTCTAAGCCTTGTGGGAATCATGGTTTAGTTTATTTATTTATTTATTTTGGTGACAGGGTCTTACTGTTACCCAGAAGGAATGCAGCGGCACAATCATGGCTCATTGTAACCTCAACTTGCCAAGCTAAAGCAATCCTTCTGTCTCAGCCTCCTGAGGAACTGGGACTACGGGAGCACATCACCACGCCTGGCTAATTTTTGTATTTTTTGTAGAGTTGTGGTTTCACCATGTTGGCCAGGCTAGTCTTGAACTCCTGGGCTCAAGTGATCCTCCTGCCTCAACTTCCCAAAGTGCTGGGATTACAGGCATGAGCCACCATGTCTGGCTTATTTTCTTTCTCTCTTCCTTCCTTCCTTCCTTCTTCTTTCTTTCTTTCTTTCTTTCTTTCTTTCTTTCTTTCTTTCTTTCTTTCTTTCTTTCTTTTCTTTCTTTCTTTCCTTTCTTTCCTTTCTTTCTTTCTCTTTCTTTCTTTCTTTCTTTCTTTCTTTCTTTCTTTCTTTCTTTCTTTCTTTCTTTCTTTCTTTCTTTCTTCTTTCCTCCTTCCTTCCTTCCTTCCTTCCTTCCTTCCTTCCTTCCTTTCTTTCTTTCTTTCTTTCTTTCTTTTTTTTCTTTCTTTTTCTTTCTTCTTTCTTTCTTTTCTTCCTTTCTTTTCTTTCTTTCTTTCTTCTTTCTTTCTTTCTTTCTTTCTTTCTTTCTTTCCTTTCTTCTTTCCTTCTTTCCTCTTTCTTTTTCTTTCTTTTTCTCTTTCTTTCTTCTTTCTCTTTTTTCTTTCTTTCTCTTTCTTTCCTTCTTTCTTTCTCTTTCTCTCTTTTTTTCTTTCTTTCCCTTCCTTCCTTCCTTCCTTTCTTCCTTCCCTCCCTCCCTCCCTCCTTCCTTCCTTCTTTCCTTCCTTCCTTCCCTCTTTCCCTCTTTTCCTCCTTCTCCCCTTCTCTCCTTATCTTTTTCTGTTTTGAGACAGTCTCACTGTGTCACCCAGGCTGGAGGGCAGTGGTGCAATCTTGGCTCACTGCAACCTCTGCCTCCCGGGTTCAAGCAATTCTCTGCCTTAGTCTCCCAAGTAGCTGGGGTTACAGGTGTGAACCACCACACCCAACTAATTTTTGTATTTTTAGTAGAGATGGGGTTTCGCCATGGTGGCCAGACTGGTCTCAAGCTCCTGACCTTGTAATCTGCCCGCCTTGGCCTCCCAAAGTGCTGGGATTACAGGTGTGAGCCTGTAATTTCTTAATAGTACGAGACTCTCCAAATTTCTAAACTGCGAGAAAAATTCTAAGGCTGCACACATCTATACACTAGTGTGTTTCAGGTTGATTCTCATTTTGGTCTCCATGTGTGGACCTTTTCTGGTCACATGTATGCAGTGCTGGACCTGAGCCCAGGCTGTGCTGAGGTCATGAGCTCATCTCCTTGGTCACGGTGCTTACGTCAGACACAGGTACTCAGGGGAGCAGAGAGTCAACCTCGGGTGATCTTGGGAGCAATGCAGAAAGGGAGACTTTGCTCCTGTGATACATGGCCCTGCTGGGTGTTGTTTTGCCCCTGCAGGGTCCAGACCCACCTGTGAGGTAGACAGGGACAGCAGAGGTAGACAGGAGACAGAGACTGATTCCTGATGGCTTCTTTTGCTTAAGCCACTTTGAGTTGGATTTCTGTTACTTATAACCATGAGTCCTGATTTGAGGAAAAAAAGCCACCCATTCTGTTGAAAATGCAATCATCACACAAATGGACAAGTTCCACCATCTGCAGTGTGATCTACCCCAAGGCCCAGGTATCCACAGCAATGTGTCCAGACTGGGACATCAGGGAGGAGAGCTGTCAAGTCAGAAGGGAGCAGAACTACCAGCACTGGCAGCAGACAGACGGACTCTGGCAGATGCAATGGCCAGTTCCCAGAAAGGAAGGGGGCTGTGCTGCGCAAGCCCAATGAGCATACCACCACGATGCCAGGCTTCCATTCTCAAACCAGCCATGCTCCCTCTGGCCTGACCGTAGGCTGACCAAGCAACCCTCTCATTGCCTATCTGTTCCCTAAGGCTCTGGATATGAAGCTAAGGAACAGGAGTGTCCTGATCACTAGGAATGGATGTGCTCAATGAATTAACTAAGAGCTGACTAACATCCCCATGTGGTTAGCAGAAATCAGTGCTGGGTCACTCTGAGGCTTAGCCTGCTGAAAGCTCATTGGTGAACAGCGGATAGGGCTCCTAAACAGCCCACCCTCCTTTTGCCAAAAAGGAGGTAGGTTTGGGGCCTGAGGGATGTGGTGGGTAGACTGGCATGCCTGCAGAGGCAGATGAGGGGAGTGGGATTCTTACTGGCTGAGGTGCAGGCCCATTTCCCGGAGGGCTTGTTCCTGCTCATCACAGATCTTCTGCAGTTCTGCCTTCTCATCCTGAAGCTCCCACAACTCCTAAAATGAACAAACCAACCAGATGCTGCTGGACAGAGGATTACAAAGAATTTTTTTTTGTTTTTTTTTTTGAGATGGAGTCATGCATTGTTGCCCAGGCTGGTAGTGCAGTGGTGCGATCTTGGCTCACTGCAGTCTCCGCCTCCTGGGTTCAAGCAATTCTCCTGGCTCAGCCTCCAGAGTAGCTAGGACTACAGGCATGTGCCACCATGCCCAGCTAATTTTTTGTTATTTTTAGTAGAGGCAGGGTTTTCACCATGTTTGCCAGGATGATCTCGATCTCCTGACCTTGTGATCCACCTGCCTCGGCCTCCCAAAGTGCTGGGATTACAGGCATGAGATGCTGCACCTGGCATTTATTTTTTTAAAGATTTAGCAACCAGAGCAACAAGCAGATCAGAACGTTTTTCAAGAGCAAAAGGCAGCTGGGCACAGTGGCTCATGGCCTGTACTCCCAGCACTTTGGGAGGCCGAGGTGGGCAGATCACCTAAGGTCAGGAGTTCGAGGCCAACCTGGACAACAGGGTGAAACCCTGTGTCTACAAAAACAAATTAGCTGACAGTGATGGCGGACACCTGTAATTCCAGCTACTTGGGAGGCTGAGGCAAGAGAATCGCTTGAACCTGGGAGGTGGAGGTTGGAGTGAGCCAAGATCCTGCTGCTGCACTTCAGCCTGGGCAACAGAGCAAGACTCCATCTCAAAAACAGAACAGAACAAAACAAAACAAACAAGAAAAGAGCAAAATGCAGTCCTATATTAATGTTCTTCAAGATTATTTCTTGCTAGCTTACTCTTGACACTGGGCAGCTGGAAGGAAAGCACTCCAGAACGCTGCCGTTGGGACAGAGACATGGGACAGGATAGCTACATTCATCAGCCACATTAAAAATAGTTACCCTCGGAGCTGGGAGTGGCTCAAGGCTGTAATCCCAGCACTTTGGGAGGCTGAGGAGGGTGGATCACCTGAGGTCAGGAGTTCAAGACCAGCCTGGCCAATATGGTGAAACCCAGTTTCTACTAAAAATGCAAAAAAATTAGCTGGGCATGGTGGCATATGCTAGTAATTCCAGCTACTTGCGAGGCTGAGGCAGGGGAATCGCTGGAACCTGGTAGGCAGAGATTATGGTGAGCTGAGATCATGCCACTGCACTCCAGCCTGGGCAACAGCGTGAGATTCCATCTCAAAAAAAATAAAAAAATAAAAAAAAGAAGTTACCCTTGGCTGGGAATGGTGGCTCATGCCTGTAATTCTAGCACTGTGGGAGGTCGAGGTGGGTGGATCACCTGAGGTCAGGCATTTGAGACCAGTCTGGCCAACATGGTGAAATTCCTCCTCTACTAAAAATACAAAAATTAGCAGGGCATGGTGGCACATGCCTGTAATCCCAGCTACTTGGGAGGCTGCAGCACAGGAATTGCTTGGACTGGGGAGGCAAAGCTTGCAGTGAGCTGAGATTGTGCCATTGCACTCCAGCCTGGACAACAGAACAAGACTCCATTTCAAAAAAAAAAAAGTTACCCTCACAGGACAAATGAGGCTTCACCTATTTGAGCTTCTTTTTAAAACTGTTTATAAAACAGATCAACATCTCAAAAAATCTATAGAGAAACCATACACAAAATTATACGAAGCTTTCATCAGCAGAGACTAGTTTGAAAGGTGGTTTTCTGTTCAACTCTCAAAAAGCTGCTTTTTTGGAAAGCACTTGTCAAGGGTGATGTAGACAGTGACCTGGGCCTCATTTTATGGTCCAACCCCCGGAGGCTGGCTGGACCATGTGAGGAGCCCTGCAGGGAAGCAGCTCCCCAGGGACAATGACACTGACACCTGGGATCAGGGCACCTTGAGCCGGGCTGGTAAGGCCAGGACGGAGACTCAGAAAGTAACTGGGATTTTTAGGACCATGGAGAGCAACGGTGGAACTTAGGCCTGCGCGGGGGCGGCTCCCTGCTCACCCTGTGCCGCAGCTTCTGCTTCTGTGCACACACTCATGAGGCACGCTGGGGCTTCACTGGGGATATTACACATTGTTTTGTTCCTGTCGTTGGGGCAGGCTGTAATTGTGTAATTAGAAGCTTTTGACTGAAGCGTTTTGAAGCAGAGCAGAATAAAGGAGGTATGCCCCGGGATGAGGCAGAACTTTCTAAAAGTCCTCTTCTGCCCTCCATTTCCTCCCTTCCACTCTCCAAGCCTGACCTGGCTCTTGAGGAAGCTCTCCCTTCCCCAACAACTCCAGGCACTTTCCACTAGAAATCAAAAGGGCCTTTCCTGACTCACTCGACTCGTGCAGTGGTGTCCATTACCATGTTCAATGCAACAAAATCCAGGTCCAGAAGTCATTCCAGCCCTGAAGGCCCCTCCTGGGAAGGTGCTGAGAGTTCAGTTTGGGCTCAGTTGTGCTGCAGCACTCAGCAGTGCAGGGGCCTGAGAAGAGGGCAGCCCATCCCCACAAGGGAGGAGCCCCCCATAGCGCCCTGGGCTGCAGTCAGCTCTGTCCAGGATCACAGAGCCTCCTCCCCTCTGGAAAGACAGCCGATGATTTTACATTAGGGCAAATGTTTCACACTGCCTCGGAGTTTCCTGGGAGGTCCAACTCCACAGCCAGACGGTGAAGGCCTGCTGGACCCTACTTCTCTCGCCCTCTGAAGCCCACAGCATCCAGGCCATGCCTCTAAGTGAGAGGGTGTTCCAGGGGACTGAGGTGATGTTGAGGAAGTGGAGGGCAGTGTCAATCTGCTTCCCAGGGATGACCTGACCTTGGGCAGAGTGGCTGAGGTGAGGACTGGCACGTGGTCGAAGATGTTTACTGGTTCCTCCCAGCTTCCTCTCCTGCAAGCCTACCACCCACTCTCCACGCAGTAGCCAATGACTGTCCGCGAATGAAATGGATCCTGTCCCTCCAGCAGCTTCCCATCGTGTTCAGAATAACACTCACGTTCCTCCCCCGGCTCACAGGGCCTGTGAAGGGCTCCCTCCTGCCTGCCGCCTAAGGCCTCCCCTTTGCTCCTCACACTCCTGTCTGCTCCTGCAGTCTCTGTTCCAGAGGTGCTTTGCAGGGCATCACTCACTGGGGCCTTTGCGCACCAACCACTCCCTCCCCAGACCCCTGCACACAGGCGAGCGAGGACACTGTTCTGTTTTATTGTCTTCATGGCACTCACCTTTATCTGAGCTGGTCAGCAGGCTTAGTGGCTTATACTTTGTCTTTGCCTTAAGCTCCTAAAACAGGAACTCCCTAGGCGAGGAACAGCCTCCCTGCACCCTGGAGCTGCCTGACTCCCACACAAAGGGGGCAGGGAGAGGAGCCTGCCAGGAGCACGGTAGGGGCTTCTGGGGCTGCCAGAAGCTCTCCTCTCCCAGGCTGGCCCACCTCACCTTTGGCAATCGTTCCATTGTTGTAGCTCTGTTCTGAGTAGAGAGGAAGTGTCTTTCTTGTGCTGTAATTCGTGCTAAAGAGCTTGTCTTTGCTCTTTTTCTGATTTCAATTCTTTCTCTAGGCTTGAGCTGTTTCCCCAAAATGAACTTGAGTTAGTCCCAGTGGGAGATTTTCATGGAAGATCCACAACCCGATTCATTATCTAGGAAACGGAGAACTCTCTGAATTGCCACTTGAGCATCTAAACCCTTCGGCAAGGCTTCCGTCTCCCCCAGGGTCACCTACCCTTCCACAAAAAAAAGCAGAAACCAGGGAGAGAAAAGCCTGCAGGGACACACTGGTCACTTACACAGGAGAGAAGAAAGAGAGCTCTAGAACACTTAGGACCACAGAAGCAGAACACTTCCCTGATACAGAGATCTGAAGAAAGGAAGTTCAAAATTCGTTCTTTCTTTTTTTGAGACAGGGTCTAGCTCTGTCACCCCAGCTGGAGAGCAGTGGTGCAACCTCAGCTCACTGTAGCCTCAACCTCCTGGGCTCAAGTGATCCTGCTCTGGCTACCCAAGGTACGGGGATTACAGGCATGAGCCACTGCGCTGGCCAATTCATTCTGCTTTCTTTTTTCCTTTTCTTTTCTTTTTTTTTTGAGATGTGCTCTGTTGCCCAGGCTGGAGTGTGGAGTGCAGTGGAATGATCTCGGCTCACTGCAACCTCCGCCTCCTGGGTTCAAGCAATTCTCCTGCTTCAGCCTCCCGAGGAGCTGGGATTACAGTCACCTACCACCACACCTGGCTAATTTTTTATATTTTTAGTAGAGACAGGGTTTCACCATGTTGGCCAGGCTGGTGTCAAACTCCTGACCTCATGATTCGCCTGCCTCGTGATCGACCCACCTCGGTCTTCCAAAGTATTGGAATTACAGGTGTGAGCCACTGAGCCCAGCCTCATTCTGTGTTCTATATCCTGTGGCCAGGCTGACAATGGAGGATCCTGGAGGGAGGCCAGGAGTGAGCCTCAGTCTGAACCTGACTCCTCCCTTGTACCAGCTGAGTGGCCCGGGGGGCACTGCTGGAACCCCTGGGGTCTTCTTTGTCTTTGTGGGAATAAAGATGACTCTATCTCTTCTCTCGACATCAGGCTTTTAGCTTGGCATTTATACTATCTCAAAAAATCTGTAGGCCGGGCAGTGGCTGATGCCTGTAATCCCAGCAGTTTTGGAGGTCGAGATGGGTGGATCACTTGAGGCCAGAAGATTGTGACCAGCCTGGCCAACATGGCAAAAGCTTGTCGCTACTAAAAACACAAAAATTAGCTGGGTGTGTTAGTTTGCACCTGTAGGCCTAGCTACTCATGAGGCTGAGGCACAATAATTGTTTGAGCCTGGGAGGCAGAGGTTGCAGGCACAGAGACTGCGCCACTGGCACTCCAGCCTGGATGACAGAGTGAGACTGTTAAAAAAATCTATAGATGAACTGTGCATAACATTATATGATGGTCACATCAGCAAAGGATAGGTGAAAGGTGGCTTTCTGCTAGACACTGACAAAGTTGTTATTTTGGAAAGGGCTGGTCAAGGATGATAAAGGCTACAACCTGGGACCATGGTCTGAGAGTGGCCAGACCTCCTGGAGGCTAGCTGGACCACGTGAGGAGCCCTGTGAGGAGGGAGCGCCCTAGGAATAACACACTAAACCTGCAGGGGTGAATGCTGAAGCAGGATACTACCTGCCCCCAATTCTTCCCAGTCCGTCCTGAGCCACGCCCCAGCCTAGGCTTGCTGCAAGGCCCCTACCATTGCTCGTGCAGCTGGGAGAGCTGCAGCTGCAGGGCGCCGATCCTCCCGCCGAGCTCCTGCTGCAGCTTGTGGCTCCGCTCCTCGGCCCCCTGCCTTGCCTGCTCCAAGTGCTGCAACTTGGATGCAACGCCAGCAAGGGCACAAATGAAGCAAATCTTGTAAGGAAAGGATGACTTTTGCATACTTTTGCTGGCTGAACTTCTTTTTAAGATTAACACACAGTAAAATTAACTCTTGTGAGTTTTAACATGCAGAGTTTCAGCTCCACCACAATTAGGATACAGAACAGTTCCACCACTCCCCAAACTCCCAAGTGCTGCCCCTCTGGAGTCACACAGTCTCCCACCCCAGCCCCTGGCAACCACTCATCTGTTCTGCAACAATAAGGCTTTGGCTTTTTGAGAATGTAATAATAAATGTAATTATACTTTATATAACCTTGAGACTGGATTTTTCTCAGAATAATGTCTGAGATCAATCCAAGTTTCTGTGTATATTAACGGTTCATTCCTTTTGTTTTCTCCCTTTCATTCCTTTCTACGGCGGAGCTGTATTTCACCGCACAGATGTACCAGTTTGTTTATCCAATCACCTAGCGCAGAACATTGCGACTGCTTCTAGTATTTGGCAGTAGTGAGCAGAGCTGCTATAAACATGTGTGCTGGTTTTCGTGTAGACATAAGTTTCATTCCTATTTGGATCATATGGTAAGAGGATGTTCAGCTTTTTGAGAAACTGTTTTCCTAAGTGGTTGCGCCATTTTGCATTCCCACCAATAATGTATGAGAGATCCATTTGTTCTCCGTCCTCATCAACATTTGGTATTGCCATTAAAGAAACCGTAGCTGTTCTAACAGATGTGCGATGGGATTGTGTCGCTCTTTTCTCTTTTTCTTTTTCTTTTTTTTTTTGAGACAGCGTCTTGCTCTGTTGCCCAGTCTGGAGTGCAGTGGCATGATCTCGGCTCACTGCAACCTCTGCCTCCTGGGCTCAAACGATTCTTCTGCCTCAGCCTCCCGAATGCTGGGACTATAGGCTTGTGCCACAACACCTGGCTAATTGCTTTTGTATTTTTAGTAGAGATGGGGCTTCACTATGTTGGTCAGGCTGGATTTGAACTCCTGACCTTGTGATCCACCCACCTTGGCTTTCCAAAGTGCTGGGATTACAGGTGTGAGCCACTGTGCCTGGCCAAGTTTCATTTTCTGGCATATGGAATAGCTAGTTGCTCCAACATCATTTTTTTAGGACAGAGTCTCCCAGGCTGGTCTTAGACTCCTGACCTCCAGTGATCCTCCCACCTCAGCCTCCCAAAGTGCTGGAGTTATAGGCATGAGCCACTGTGCCCAGCCCCCAACATCATTTATTGACATGATTTATTGACAGGACTATCCTTTCCCACTGAACTACCTTGGCAACTTTGTAGAAAGAAGTTGGTCTTATTTGTCTGGGTTTATTTTTAAACTTTATCCTGATCCATTGCTGACCTGGTATTTAAATGTGATAGTGACAAGGAGTTCACAGTACAGTTCTAATGCACCAACAGGAGCATCTGATGCAGTGGCCAAAGGTTGATTAAAAGCTAGTCAACTTTTAATTTTAATTTTTAACTTTTAATTTTACTGCAGCCCCCACTTCTCCAAACCCTAAGCCCCTGGCTGCTGAGGTCTCCTGCTGGGGCTCATGGTGCTTCCGACACCATCCAAGACCAATACAGCCGCTGCCCTCACCTAGACCATTCTGCGGGGAAGAGGTGGGTTTAGCTGCATGAGGACAGAACCCATCCTTCCCAGAAGGGCACAGCCTTGGGGAACATTTCCATCTCTTGTGGGGGAACAGTGCCCAGGACCCTCAGTCCGTCATGTGGCCTCAACCCACTCATGGGCTGGGTTCCAAGGAGCCAGCAGCTCTCCTGGTTTTAAGTGCCATCATTTTCCTGTGCATTCTCAGGAGGCCAGCACCACCCTGGGAACAGGTTGCCTGCATCCTGAGGCCACCAGCAGAGCTCTGGGATATGGGACATCTGCATTCTCTTGGAAAAATGAAGCAGGCTGAGAAGTCACTTACAGGTGCCGTGGAATCTGCTCTGGCAGGAATTGGCCCTGACACAGCTCAGGGTGAAGTGAAACCATGGGGATGGGGAAGCATGCCACGTACCATTGCCTTTGTCCGAGCGCTGGGGGTGGCTGTTGACAGCACTGCGGACCCCGTGGGTGGCCCAGCGAGTGTGGGCAATGCCAAAGTGTGTCTCAGACTCCACTTTTAAGTCCATGCTGTCTTGTTCTAAATGAAAGGAAAATCAGTCTGCTGCACTTTAACAATAATCCTTCACTGGGGACTTGGTGGAGGCGACCTGGTGTCATCACACCGAGTCACATCACCTGCACCGACCGCACCTCCCCACCAGGTCCCACCCCAGGAATCTGGGCAGGCCCATGAACCACCTGTGCTGAGGACTATTTACTACTTCTCTGTAACTCAGCTCACTTCCTCACAGAAATAAACTTACTAAAGGAAAATTATTATATCCTACCACAAACAGAAAAGCAGTATCATTTGCCAGAATAATTAAAATAACTACTGCATGTAACTGTTAACACTTAAAAAAAAATTACCTGACCAGGCATGGTGGCTCACGTCTGTTACTGCAGCACTTTGGGATGCTGAGGCGGGCTGATCAGAAGGTCAGGAGATCGAGACCATCCTGGCTTCCATGGCGAAACCCGTCTCTACTAAAAATACAAAAAATTAGCCTGCTATGGTGGCAAGTGCCTGTAATCCCAGCTACTTAAGAGGCTGAGGCAGAAGAATTGCTTGAATCTGGGAGGCAGAGGTTGCAGTGAGCCAAGATGGCACCACTGCACTCCAGCCTGGGTGACAGAGAGAGACTCTTTCTCAAAAAAATAAAATAAAAAGCCCCCTGATAGAGTTTGATAAATGTTTATTTCTTATGGGCCTCATGCTAATAGCCAACATCTCATTTGCTTCTTATCAGTTCTACAAAGTAGGCCAGGTGGGATTATTGCTCCCAACTGACATTTGAGAAGAACCAGGGTCCTACAGCTAGCGGTTAGTAGGATTGGGAATCAAACCTTGACTTCAAGTTCAGTATTTCCTACAACCTTTTTTACATTTTTTGCATTGAAGGGCTCTTAAAAATCAAGCAGTCTGAATCCTTGCATGGTGCATGCTTGCATGTGGTGAAAGGAAAAGATTTCTTTAATGCACACAGTAAACTAATGACAGAGCTAGAACTAGGAGGCTTGTCTTTAGCATCCTCAGTCTAGGACCCCTTCCTTACAAGAGAGAAAGGAGCATAGAGAATGGGGATGGGAACAGAAAGTGGGGTTTTGGGTCTCCAGTAAAGACCTCATGCTCCTGGGTGGTGGTAGAACCACTGGGAAGCAACAAATCTTTCTCCCTCATTCCCAGACCCTGAGGAGCTTTTTATTCCTACAGAGAACTACTGTGAGGTGGTACAGCTGTGCACTCATCATCCAGCCCTGCTTCCCTGCCAAGTGACCAACCCCCTGGCCCAGGTGACAATGCACTGGGAGTTCCCTGCTGAGGAAGTCCCAGTGGATGAGACAGACATCTCCTTTGATGTGAAGAAGGGATTCACCATCCACAGGCCCCAGGGCCCCTTGGCTGGCTCCCTCTTCTGCTTGGCCAGCCTAGGCGGCATGAGGCAAATCTCTACCAAGTACATGCTGGTCAACATCAATTATGCATGGGTCTAGGGCTCTGGGTGGGCAGGGAAGGGGAGGAAATGGGGAGAGATACCTTTTTCAGGAACCTTCAGTTTCAGCTCTGTGGATTATGGAGCACTAAACAACATCAGCTTTCAATAATACTCCATGTAGTCAACCATGTTCTCCAGCCAGCCGATCAGCCATGGAGCCAGCCAGCACCAGCTCAGCCTTTCTATCCACTGACCTATTCACAATCAAGTCAAACTATTCCATGTATATATCCTCCATCACTCAATCATTCCATCATCCACCCATACTCCATTAATTTGTTATACCCATTCATACATCTACACACCCTCTATCAATTTAACCACCTCAACCATTCACCCTCTATCCATTCTACCCACGCATTCCATTCACCCATCTCTCCATCCCTCTACCTGCCATCAATTCAACAATTTGAACAATCAAGTCGACATGTTTGTCTCTAACTTCTCTATCCTCTTAACCGTGGCAGAGCCATCTTCCTCCCCCAAACCTGCCAACCAACCTTCAACAACATCAGTCCAACTAGGAGAAAACTTCAACGTGACCTGCAGAGTTCTGGGTGAGCCAGGGATTGCTATGGACTTTGGTTGGAGATATCCAGAGCAGAAGGTAAGCAGCAGGTAATGGAGGCTCTGTGTTTGTGGTGGAGAGCGTTGGGGCAGGGAGCTGGGAGGTGGGGATTAGTTAGGACCAAGAGTGATCATGGTGGGATGAAGCTACTGCTTGACTGGGAGTCTGATGAACCTGGATTCTGGTCCCAACTCTGATGCTGCTTCTCTGAGTGACCTGGGGCAAATCACTTCCCTTTTCTGGACCCCAGTTTCCTCATCTGTCAAACAGTAACTTCTCAGATTACTGTGTGAGAATGTATAATTTGTTCCTTTTTTAATTTAACCAAAAATGAGCACTTGCCACATGCCAGACACAGGAATAGGTACTAAGGTTATGAGGATGAGTCGAAGAGATGGGTTCTGGTGTTTGCAAGCTTATCATCTAAGCAGGGAGGAGGAAGTAGAATATGGACAAAAGCAACCACGTAGGCAATCCAAATGCTATAATGAGACTAAAACCGGGCAACGTGATAGGGTCTACTTAAGATATAGTTGTTAAGGAGTCATCTCTGAGGTGACATTCAAGCCGAGGCCAGACTGGCCTCAGCCACACGAAGATGGGGCTAGAGCAAATGCTCAGGCCCTGTGGCTGGGTGTGTGTGTGTAATAGGAGATGAACCAAATACCTTAGCAACTGTTTCCCTGGCATTTGCTGCGAGCTCAGACCTTCCCAGGTGGTGTTGGAGAGGTGGTGGTTCTTTCTTCTCAAAGAACTTACTCCCATGAAGTTCAAACATCTGGAGAACAGCTGTGCTAAAAGGTATGTTACTAACATAGAGGACCTTAGGAATGTGTAAAAGGACTTCCTGGAAGAGCTGGAATTTGATCAGAGCCCTGTGGAGGGGGAGGAGGACGATCTAGACCCATGGTGGCAGGAGAAAGGATAAGGGCGAACATATCACACCCACATGAGACCCAGAGACTCATCTGTCCCACCACTGCCTCCTGTGGAGAATGCAGGGGAGCGCATGGGCTCGGGAACTCAAGCATCGTTCTTGAGACTCCCAGGAGCCATCAGAGACGTCTGAGTAGTGAGCTGATCTCGTATGGGTCTTAGGGAAAGAGTGGGGCAGAAATTCCCATGAGGGGCTATCACCCAGCTGGAGACCATTTAAGAAAATTATAGGATGCGGAAACAAGGTGCTCTGCAAGCTGTGGCTTGATAAGATCACCTCTTTCAGTAGCTGTGAAAAGGAGGCCAGTGGAACCCAGTGAGGGTGCCCTGTTCCCTCTGAACTTAAAATGCTCTGGCTCCACTTCGCTCCAGTCATTTGTGTAGCCTGAGCTAGCACATGGCTACTTCTCGAGCTCATCTCTCTATTTTCTGCAGTGGCTGCAGAGATGTGATGAAGGTGAACTCCACAGAGGCTTTAGGAGGTAGAAAAGGTAAGGGATCATTCTCCCCACTTGTCAGAAGAGGAAACTGAGACCAAGAAGGGGAAACGAGCACACAGGTGGTTGGGAGACACTGGCTTGGCTTTACCAGGATTTCCCCAATGTTCTTCAAAATGATGGAATACCAGGAAGTTCCTTCCCACCCCACTTCCTCTTACAACCATTACCTGCCTTGGAGATTCAAAACATACATGTACATGTAACAGACTCCGTGGTCGGAGTCTCCCCAGTTTCACTTTGCTTTTCTCAATGTTTCCCAAACACTTTAGATAATGATATTATTCCCCTTCCTCTCCTTCAAGGAGGCAGCACCAATTAGCATCCCCACAGAAGCAGAGGGCCACAAAACTCACATTGGGAAGTGCTGCCCTGGAGTGAGTTACCTCTGGATACTCTTTGAGGAGGGGAGGGAACCCCAGCTTCCCTCCGCAGACTTAAGAAGCTTAAAGCTTTCACAAAGAGCCTGGCTTTTAAGGTGCTCTAACATCAAGCCGAAGTGTGACCTTGGGCAAGTCACTTCCCCTTTCCTCAGAGGGATAAACAGTACCTCTTACTTGACCCTGGTATGTGAGTCAGAGATGCACCTGATAGTCACTTTTTATCCCTTACCACTGGGCCAGCCACTCTACATCAGTGAGCAGGCCCACGTGGTACACTGGGAGGGCCAGGTACAGCAGGAGGCAGAGAGCACCTTGTATGTGGAGGAGACCTGGGACAGGGACACTGGTGTCTATACCTGCCGGGCCACCCACCTTAGGGCACTGGTTTGGCCACCACCCATGTCCACGTGACGCGAGGTCCTCGTGTCTCCTCTACCTCTTCCTAGCTCCCTCCCTGGCTGCAGGCATCTGGATACGGAGCAATAGGCAGAATCAGGGGTAGGTACCTGTGGAAACCTCAGTGTTTCTGACGCCAGTGAGGGGCCCCGCAGTGCAGAAGGCGCCTTCTCATTCATTCTTTGCACTCTCCCATTCCGTCACTCAGTTTTTGCCGCTCACTTGAACCTCAGCCTCACTCCAAGCCTTGGCCTATTCTGAAGGCCATCCTTCAATCCAGCCTTCACCCTAGCCCCAGGTCCCACATCCACAGTTGGGCAAAGCAAGGGCCAGTGGGTCTTTGGTACTTGAGAAGGGTGCCCAGAACCAGGAGTGGGCCACCCAGGCCCCAGGATTTATTCTTCAGAGATCCCCGCCACTGGCAGAAGTCCTCAGTAAAGACCCACCTTCCCTCTCCCAGAAAAACACAGAAGCCACGTAAACAAAGTGCTGCAGGTTCTTTTTAGTTTCCATACATTGTCTGCCCCAGAGTGAGGAGAAGGTGATCTCCTTCACATTCACCACAGGCTGCAGGAGGGAAGCCTGGCTCCCCACAACTTGGTCCTTCTCCAGCCATGCCCCTCTCAATTAAAACAATGCTTTCTAAAGTACATTCTGCAGCCTGACCTGTCTGTGAGGTGAGAGGTATGGGAGGAACAGACGCTTGGTCAAAGAGGTTTGGGAGATGCTGGATACTTAGCGCCCTTCTTGTAAGTTTGCAACACACATTGGCAAATGAAAGGTTCTGAGAAGTCACGCAGGTCGCTGATCTGTTTAGCTGTCCCCAAATAAGTTGGCAACCAATCATGCCCACTCTTGGACATTAGTCCAATAAACTAATGTATCTCAGCTGTGCTTTGCAAAAAGCTTTTCTCGAGGCTCCCAGGTGACCTGTCTGACCAGGGCTGAAGAATCAGCACAGCACAACCCTAGCCTCACCTCTTCCCCTGCTTGGCTGGGGAATGGAGAAACACAGTCACCTCTGAACTTCTAAAACTAGAAAAGGAAGGAGACCGTACTCAGGGGAATGCAGAAGGCAGTCTGGATGATGTCACTATAGAATGACTGATGAAAAATGCAGATTGACTGTTCTGACACTGGCTTAGGGCCTGGGCTGAAGGTGGGGACCTTGGGCAAGGCCCTTTGACTCCCGTGATCTGTTTGCCCTGTTCCCAATGAGGAATAGGAACCTGCTTCAAGGATCTTATGAGGACAGGGGAGGGAGGGATATGAAAAGCCTTTGATGCAAATGCTCTATGCAGGAGAGGAGTTATAATTATAGTCTCCAGTAGACCTGAAGCTTCCTGAGAAGAATCTGAATTCCACAGACTACCAGGGCTGGACGACCTGCTGAGGTTGGTTCTCTGGCCACACCTTGTCACCGATGGGGAGGCTGAGGGCCAGGTAGTAAAAGCCTGGGCCTGGGATCAGGGGCAGTAGGAGGAGGAGTTAAGGCAGAAAGCAGGAGTGAAAAAGAAATTAAGCAGGTGAGGGCCAGGGAGAGGAAGATTAAGTCAGGAAGATTACATCACAGACCTGACCTTCCCAGAGCCTGAGGAGAGAAACAGAGCAAAGGATGACAGATGAGATCTAGCTTTGACTCTGGGAGCTGCTCTGTGCCTCAGTTTCCCATATGTTCAGGGATGAGGTTCCAGCTCTGACAGATGAATGGATTCTGATCACCAAGCTGGCCCCTGGGCCCAGGCGGCACCACGACTGAAGGGCTAGGAGGGCTGAGGGGATGCACCTTGCCTGGTGAAGGAGGAGGAGCTCTGGCTACTGCCCCGGGTGTACCCGACTCTGGCCCAGGAACGGTGCCTCAGCTTGGGAGGCTGCCTGGCCCTGTCACCCTCAAGGGCCTTCAGAGACCCCTTCCCTGCCACTCACCTTTCCCACTCTGATTTGCAGGGTTTGTCCACATTCCCCTACTCTGGCCTTCAGACAATCCTAGAATGGGACACTGCAGTGACTAAGAGTCCTTTGACCAGTCCCCCCACCATGTTAGTGCAGGAGTACAGTGAGACTGTGAGCAGGCCAGTGCTGAGTTAGAACACCTACAGGAAGTTGAGAAGTCAGCCAGTTGGCAGCAGAGCTGACAAGCTGAGACCAGGGGCTGTCTCCTTTTTGTCAAATGGCCATCGTGTCGCAGGCTGCCTCTGGGAAAGCCTCGGAACTTCTCAGATTGGGACAGAGGCCGAGGGAAGGAGGAAAGGTCTTCTCTTGCTTATTCCCTGGGCCAACTCAAGGGAAGATGCTTCTTGGCGCCTCCAAAGCCTGACGGGTGATTCTGTGTAACCCAAGACCCCCTGGGCTCACTGGGCACACACCCTGGCTCCCCATCTCACTCCCCGCCTTGTTCCTTCCTGGAAAAGAACTGAGAGGCTCCTGCTGTCTTCTCCGGAAAAACCTTGGAAGAAGCTGTGACTTCAGATGTCGTGGTGGGCCCAGGCCCTGCACCCTATGTGGCGACAAAGGAGACCTCAGTGGGTGTGACAGGGGCCAGGGGGAAGGCAGGCGACGCATTGGCCCCGAGGACCCGGTACAACAGCTCCTCCTTCTCCTGCTGGAGCTGTTGTCGCAGCTGTGCCTCCTTCTCCAGGGCCTCACGCGTGAGAATTAGGTCTTCCGAGAGCTGCCTGTGGATGCAGACAGAGCCCAGGGTGAGCAGCTGCCACAGAGACCCACCCATTCCTCCAGGAAGCCTTCCTTAGATGGACCGGCAGCCTGCTGCAGGGCCCCCACCGCCCTCCTGGTTTGCCTGCACACAAGCGGCAATTCAATTGGTTGACCAAGGAGCTTGGGCCTCACAGACAGGCAGGCAGTGCTGAGCTGCTCCAAACCTCTGCTCCACTACTTAGCTGTACAATGCTGAACAAGTTATTCATTCTCCTTAAATTTTGCCTTCTCATTTATAAAATGGGAAGAAGAAGAATAGGACCCAGCTCTTAATTATGAGGATTAGATGAGAAAATAAATACAGTATTTAATAAATTATGTCTGACACATGACACTAGCTGTTATTTACTGAGCTCTAAGAACTGATTCATTCCACTTAGGCCTGGTGCACGATGAATTTCCTGTTTCCTCTTCCCCATATTGGGCTTTCCCACGGAGTCCACTCAGCCAGGACGGAGACAAACAGATACTAATCAAGGCATTGGGACTTTGGTTTCCGGGCAGAGCTGCTCCCTTGGGTTTCCCGACTGTCAGGGAAAGGAGGAGCCACATTCTTTAAATAGTTCCCGGGCCCATCTGCCAGTCATTCCTCAGGCCCCTCTAAGGCTCTCCCAACCGGAAATTTTGGCAAAAAGGGTGGAGACAGGAGGAAAAGAGGCAGGAAGACAGCTACCTTGACAGGACCACCTGGTTGCGGCTTCGGACATGGAGGTCCTCATTCTCCTGTTGCAGGGTTGTGATTTTTTCCTCCAATATCAGATTTTTCTCTTTCTGTAACAGATCACAATGAGCTCAGAAAGCTGCCAAACTCACACTGCATGATATGTGCTATCAGGTGCCTCTTATCTGTGGTCACTGAAAGCACCGATTCATTCTAAACTAGACGTTACATTTCATGGAGGCATATTTTTTAGCAAAAAATAAAACTAAAAAGTTAACAAACGGCTGCTGACTTTTTGCCACAGGAGAATGTTAAAAAAAATTACAGTCCTGACCATCTCATATCACCAAGAGTTCATGGAAGAAAGAATACTTTTTGTTCACCAAAAGTCAAAAGGATATGATCTATATAAATAAAATTAAGATTGTTATGTGTTTCCACAAAAATGGTTGAACAAAACCTACAGGGAATGTCTGAGATGATCTGATTAAAATAAAGCCCCGGGTCATGTCATGTGAACATGTGACCCAAGCCCCCAGGGCTCACTGGGCACCCACCCTGGCATCCCATCTCACTCTCACACACTTTCCTTCCTGAGAAAAGAACTGATGGTGATATGGGATGATAGTGCCTGTAAGATTTTTTTTTTTTTAACGTTTTCCTGTGGCAAAATTAAAAGTCAGCAGCTTTTGGTTAACTCCTTAGTTTTACTTTTTAAATTATAAGTTGTATGGCACACAGGGGCCAGCGAGACTTCTTCCGGAGCAACATAATCTCCGCTTAGATTCAACCCTAGGGTTTCTGAGGCTTCTGTCATCCTGTGACCTCAGTGCTACTGCCTTATATCACCAAAGCTACAGCAACGTCAGTAGCCACGAAAGGCACAGGACTCAGATGATAAGGAGCCACTGCCTGACCCAGCCTGGCCACAGACCGTGCTCAGTGGTCAGCACAGGTGGCAAGTCAAAGCTGGAGTGGACCAGGCTGGGGCCTCTGCAAACCATCTCCTCTCTGAATGCTTTATAAAGGAAATGCCCAGAAAGCAGGACCTGAGGCTGCATCCCCCAGCCACTCCCAGCCACAGACCACTGTTTCCATGAGGATCAGCCGCTTGTCCAGCTCATGAATACGCTCATTCTTCATCTCGATGACAAAGTGTAAGCTCTCCAGCTCCTGCTCCCAGAACTGGTTGGGGCTCCCATAATCCTAGTCAGGGACAGAGTGACCCCATTAGGCCAGTAGGCTACATCCCTCCTCCCCATTCTGCCAGCAACTCATTGTTGGACTTTCACAAGTCACCCACCTTCCTCTCTTAGCCCATGTTAAGTGCTTAATATGCTTTATCTCCATTTTTCCGAATAACACCTTTTGACACATGGTCTAGCCCCTTTACAGATGAGGAGACTGTGGTTCAGACAGGTTGAGTCACTTGTGCTAACTGGTAGGTTTGCTATATACACCTAGTGCTCTCTGAATCCAGAACGTGAGTACTTTGCTACTCCAGATGCTGCTCTCTGAGTCTTAATTCTCCCATCAGAGAAATGGGAACTCTTTTATTTCCAGGCCCTTGTGTAGGTAAGAGTGTCAGGTCGGAGGCTTGTCTTTGAAGAGGAGCTGGTCTTTCCTGTTGCCTGGCCCTGACCTCCCTGGAGATTCGAGGAGGAAAGACCCCCAGGGTGCTGCTACTTACCTGAATATGCTTCTTATAGTTTTGACTCAGAATGGACTCCTCCACCCTCTTCATCTTAGCCTGGAAAGCCTCCAGCTGAGAGGTCAGTCTGGCTATGGTCTCCTGGAGCAAGGAGTGGGACAGAGACAATCAAAGCTTGCCTCATAAAGGGTGTAGGTGAACTTCACCACATCCCAGAGGGAGAACAGTTTTGGGTTCTTCAATCTGTCTTTGATTTACCCTACACGACAATGCAAGATCAACATTCTTTGACCACCGCTTGAAATCTACAAGCCCTTACAGTGCAGAATTGCACGCCAAAAAGAGAAAGAAAGAAAGACAGACAGAAAGGAAGGAAGGAAGAAAGGAAGGAAGGAAAGAAAGAAAAGATAAGAAAAAAGAAAAGAAGGGAAGGGAAAATAAAAGAGAAAGAAAAGAAAAGAAGAGGGGAAGGGAGAGGGAGAGGGAGAGAGAGAGAAGCATACCAGCCCCATCTCTTGCTATAATGCCTTTAATGCCTCCCCATACTGTAGGGGACAATGTCCTGGTATAAAACGTCATTGTTAGTGTGGCATTCAAAACCTATCCAAACCAGGCTCAGTGAATTTTTCCAAGCTCACCTCTCCCTGCTCCTTCCATACATCCTCTCCTGCAGCCAAACATCACGACACTCCCCCAGCTGCAAGCTACATTCTTAGCTCCACAATGTTTCCCTGCCATGAACTTCCTCCACCTGAACCTTGACCACTACCATTAGAATAGAGCACAACCCCTTAAGTTGGCTCACCGGCTTGCACTCTGGCCCTTGCTCACCTCCTTAGCCTTAGTCCCCTCTCCCACTCAAACCCATACCCCTGGCATCCTGGACATCTTTCAGTTCTTCAGGTACCCCATATTTTTCCTTTTTCCTCTATGTCTTTGAACACATTGCTTTTTTTCTGCCTGGGGCAGCCTTCCTACCTGTCTTTACCAAAGAATTCCAACCCATCCTTCAGATTCCAGCTTAGATCTCACTCTCTCTAGGAAATCTCTCCTGTATAGCCACATTGAGTCAGATGCTTCCCTTCATGCTTCCACAGGTCCCTGTACATCCACCCATGAAGCTAATCACACTGTGACACCTGGCCCATGTCTTTCCAAGATCTTCCCAACAGTCCTTGGAAAAACAGACCCATCTCCATCTCAAACCCAGTCCTCTTGAGCTGATAGCCTGGTTACCACATCCAGGGGCCTGGATACACAAAAGACAATCACTTCAGCCCCTCACTCCTAGGCGCAGGTAGTCAGTTTTGGCTGCCTTGGGACTCCATGCTGCTTTCCCACTGGTTCTCCCTGACCCTCACCAGAGACTGACACGACCCAGCCCCACTCACCTGCTGGGCAGCACTGGCCTCCTGGAAAGAGTGGGCGAGTGCTTCTTTCTCTTGTTCATATGAGGCCCGGAGGACTGTAGAGGAAGGAGAACTCCATAAGCTCAGATATTTCTCCCCAAAGCCCTCTGGCAGGCCCCTTGATGGCCAGAAAGGTCCAGATGATCACCTGGGGTCCACAGAGGCCAGGAGTCTGGGCATGGTCTTATTCATCCTTCTATCTCCTAGGCTTGCTTGGGGGCTGTGCCAGAAATGTACTAGGTATTTAATAAAAACTCATGGAAATTGAAATAAAGTATATGCTGGGAGGAACCCTATCAGATTAGGTTCCTCACCTCACTAAGGCTAAGATCCAAAGATCTTGCAGCAAGCATGTTCACCTAAGGCCACCTCAGGCCATGGAAAATGTACAGGACAATGCTTTGTAAACTGGATTAGCCAAATCACAAAATCATTAAATCCTGAGTTGTCAAAGCAAAGCACAAAACTGTGGTAACTACATTAGATATGTGGCTAGGAAATCCATCTGGTCATGGTTCTGCTTCTCCAAAACTAAGAGACCTTGAGAAGATCACATCAAATATCTAAAAGTCCTGTTGCCTCAACTGTGAAACGGGATCAATAAGCTGAGTCTGATTGTCTCAAAGGGGTCATCTGAGAATCACATGAGAAGAATGTGCAAGGGCTTTGCAGACAGGGCAGTGCTGTACAGAGATGAAATTATCATCATTCCCCAAATCAATACAGTTGTATGTATCATCCCACCTCCTTCATAAAGTTCCTTTTGGAAAATTCCAACCTTGTCTCAGCTAAAAAAGGACAATAGGGAACTGACAATCAATGGTCAGAATGAGAAATAGAAATGAAGGGAGAGGAAAGTTTAATACAGCCAAAGGGCCAGGTATATGGCAGTGATGAAGGAAATAATGTTCAAGGCTGGGCATGGTGGCTCATGCCTGTTATCCCAGCACTTTAGGAGGCTCAGGTGGGAGGATCACCTGAGGTCAGGAGTTCGAGACCAGCCTGGCCAACATGGCAAAACTCCGTCTCTACTAAAAATACAAAAATTAGCCAGGTGTGGTGGTGCAAGCCTGTAGTCTCAGCTACTTGGAAGACTGAGACAGGAGAATGGCCTGAGCCCGGGAGGCAGAAGTTGCAGTGAGCCAAGATCATGCCACTGCATTCCAATCTGGGTGACAGACTCTGTCTCCGAAAAGAAAAAGAAAAAAGAAAAAAATAATGTTCAGCAATGTAACTGTGGTAGAGTAGTAAAAAAAATTGATAATAATAATCTTATAGAAATTACAGCCTTAACTTTTTAAAATTATTGGCCTAATTTGTTAATTTGTCTACCAAGACAGGTTCTGGTTTCAGCTAAGATGAAGGAAGCACACTCCATCCAGTTTTTCCCACTAAATATAGCTATGAAATGTGGACAGAATGAATTCTGCAGTTATTTGCAGACTGAAAAGTAAATGGTAGCAGCAGACTGAGCAGGAAGACCAGAATTTGAAGTACCACTGACCCAACAGATTTAAACAAACCCAGAATCTCATGTATTTCAATATTTAAAATGTCCAGGATACAACTCCAAATTTGTCAGCAAACAATACAAAATTACTCAGCATAAAAAGAAGCTGGAACCCCTCCACCCCTCGAGAAAAGATATTCAACAGATGCCTACACTGAGATGCTATAGATGTAGGAATTATTAGCAGAGTTTCTATGGTAACCAGTATAAAAAGACTCCAAGAAGTGTGGGTGTACTGCCACTGACAGAAAGAAGGAAAAAAAAATGGAATGAGATAAAAAGAAAGTAAGAGTGAATCCACTCTTAGGAATAATAGAAAAATAGAAAGTCTTAGCAAACGGAGTTATTAAGAAGAACCAAAGGGAAATTTTAGAATGAAAAAGTACAATAAGTGAAACAAAAACTCACTAGGTGGCAGAATGGGATGACATAAGAAAGAGCCAGTGAACTTCAAGATAGATTAATAAAAATTATCAAATCTGGACAACAGAGAGGAAAAAAAGATTAGAAAAAAAATAAGTAGAGCTTCAGAGACCTGTAAGATAATGCTCAAATATCTAACATTTCTATCATCACAGTAAAAGAATAAGAGGAAAAAGGGTGCAGTACAAAAAATAATAATTTTGAAGAAAGAATGATTGAATACTCCACAAACTTGCCAAAACATAAACCTACAGATTAAAGAAGATCACTGACCTCCAAAGTAAGCTCAAAGAAATCCACACCCAGACACGTCATTTCCAAAAGCTAATGACAAAAAAAAAAAGATGTGGAATGGAACCAGATAAAAATGGTACACTACATATAGGTAATGACAGCTTGAATAACTGTGTGTTTCTCATCAGAAATCTTAGAGACTAGAAGATTAAAATTTAAAAACTGCTGGAAAATACAAAACCAGAACAATAAGCCCAGAATCCCATATCCTGTGAAAATATTCTTCAGGAAGGAAGACTAAATCAAGACTCTCAGATGAAGGAAACTTATAATTTATCACCAGCAAACCTGCTCTAAAAGAATTGCTAAAGGAAATTCTTCAAATGAAACCAGAGGGAAACTTGAAACTTCAAGAACGTAGGAAGAGTAAAAGAATGGGTAAAGATCTAGGTAAATATAATAGACTATTCTTCTTAAGTTCTTTAAAATATGATGGATGATTAAATGCAAAAATCATGACCTTGTCTGATGGGGAATTAGATGTAAGTAGATGTAATATATGAGATAAATATAACAAAAACGGGGGAGAACAGATGGACCTACATGATGGTAAGCTTTCTGCATTTCATTTGATGTGGTAAAATAGCACTTCTCGGCCAGGCGTAATGGCTCACACCTGTAATCCCAGTACTTTGGGAGGCCAAGGTGGGCAGATCACTTGAGGTCTGGAGTTTGAGACCAGACTGGCCAACATGGCAAAACCTGGTCTCTACTAAAAATAAAAAAATTAGGCCTGCTGGCAGGCGCCTGTAATCCCAGCTACTTGGGAGGCTGAGGCAGGAGAATTGCTTGAATCCAGGAGGCGGAGGTTGCAATGAGCCGAGCTCATGCCATTGCACTCCAGCCTGGGTAACAGTGAGATTCCATCTCAAAAAAAAAAAAAGAAGCAATTCTAAGTAGATTGTTAAGTATATTGTAATTCTTAGAGTAACCATTAAAAAAAATACACAGATACAGTAAGAAAGATAATAAATAAGTTAAAATGGAATACTAAAAAATGTTCAAATACTCCAAAAGAAAGCAGGAAAGGGAAAACAGAGATCAGTGAGAACAAACAGGAAACACATCCTAAAATAGTAGACCTCAACCCAACATTATCAATAACAACATTAAATCAAACGGCTTAAACATACCAAATAAAACAGTGTGTCAGAAAGAATTTTTAAAAACCCACCTGATGGGATAATTTATATCCAAACCTCAGCATCATGTGCTATACCCATGTAACAAACCTGGATGTGTGACCCTGAATCTAAAATTAAAGTTGAAATTTTAAAAAACCACCCACCAACCATGTGCTATTTACAAAAAACCCACTTTAATGCTCACCTGATGGCATCATTCATGCCCCAAACCTCAGCATCAGGTATTATGCCCATGTAACAAACCTGCATGTGTGCCCCGAATCTAAAATTAAAGTCTAAATATAAAAAAAAAAACACCCACCAACTATGTGCTATTTACAAGAAACCCACTTTAAATATGTGTCGTAGGTAGGTTAAAAATAAAAGGGTGGAAAAAGAAACACAAATCAAAAGAAAGTCATAGTAGCTATATTATTTTCAGATAAATAGCTGAAAGGAGATACAGACAAATATACATTATAATTGGAGACTTCAACACTCCTCAGCATTTCACATAAAACAGAGAGAAAATGAGCAAGAATATGGAACTGAATCCTACCATCAAACAAACGTGATCTAATTGATTTATTTCTAAAATACTTAACCCAACAATAGTAGAATATACATTCTTTTCAAGTATACATGAAACAAGATAGATCATACCCTGAGTCATAAAACAAACCTTAACAAACTATAAAAGCAGCAGAATACAAACTATGCTCTCTGACTGTAATGACATCAAACTGGAAATCAAATAACAGAAAGAGAACCAGAAAACCTCCCAACACTTGAAAATACACTTCTATGTATTCAATGCCAGAGAGGAAGTCTCAAGGAAAGTAAGACTGAAAATATTTTGAACTCAACAAAATGAAAGTAAAAAACATCAATTTGTGGGATGCAGGTAAAGCAGAGTTTAGGAGAAAATTTATAACTTTAAATGTTTATATTAGAAAAGGAGAAAGGTCTCAAATCAATAATCTAAGCTGAAGAAATCAGGAAAAGGGGTTAGGGCCAGTGGCTCACATCTGTAATCCCAGTGCTTTGAGAGGCTGAGTCAGGAGGCCAGGAATTTGAGACCAGCCTGGGTTACATAGAGAGACCCGCCTCCACTAAAAACTTAAAAATTAGCTGGCTAGTTGTGGTGGGGTACCTATAGGCTCAACTACTCCAGAGGCTGAAGTGGGAAGATTGCTTGAGTCCAGGAGTTTGAGGCAGCAGTGAGCTACGGTCATGACACTGTACTCCAGCCTGGGAGACAGAGCAAGACCCTGGAAAAAAAAGAAAAGAAAAGAAAAAAAAGAGAAAAGAGAAAAGGAATCAGAAAAAGAAGACCTAACCAAACATAAAGCAAGCACACAGAAGGAAGGAAATAAAAATAACAGAAACCAGTGAGACAGAAATGGTAAAATAACGGGGGTAGGGTGGGGAAATGAATGAAACCAAAAGCTGGTTCTTTGAAATAATTAATAGAATGATAACCTCAAGCAATACTAACAAAGAAAAAAGACAACACACAAATGACCAATATCAGGAAAGAAATGTCACTACAAACATGGAAGCAGGTATATGAAATGATATTAAGGGAATATGCTGAACAATCCTATGCACCTAGATTCAACAACTTAGATGAAATGTACCAAGTCATCAAAACAACAACAACAACAAAAAGACCGAAACTCACCCAAGGTAAAATATACAACCTGAAATGCCTATGACTATTAAAAATAAATTGAATTTGTAGTTAAACACTTTGAAAGAAATGCCTAAGCACAGATTATTTCACTGGAAAATTCTGTTAAACATTTTAAAATGATACAACAGCAATTCTGTATAATCTCTCCCAGAAAGAGAAGATGAAGGGACATAATTACATGGGGCACACTTTATCCTGATACTAAAACCAGATAGTGTAAGAAAACTACAGACCAATATTCCTGAAGAACATAGACACGAACGTCCTCAGTAAAACATTAGAGAATCAAATTCAGCCAGCAGTACCTAAAAAGAGTAATACAACACGACCAAGTGGAGCTTATGCCAGGAATGTGAGGTTAGTTCAATGCAGTCAGCCCTCTGTATTTGCAGGTTTTGCATTCTCAGATTCAACCAAGCGTGGATAAAAAAAAATTTGAAAAAATAAAAATTAACAATACAACAATAAAATGTAATACAAATAAAAATACAGTCTAACAACTATTCACATAACTTTTACATTGTATTAGGTATTATAAGGAATCTAGAGATGATTTAAAATGTATGGAAGGATATACATAGGTTATATGCAAGTAATATGCCATTTTATATAAGGGACTGGAGCATTTGCAGATTTTGGTATCCAAAGTGGGTCCTAGAATCAATTCCCCCTGGAGACCTAGGGATAACTATATTTGAAAACTCAAACTAATGTATATTAACAGTCTAAAGAAAAACCAGGCCAGGTGTGGTGGCTCACACCTGCAAGCCCAGCACTTTGGGAGGGTAAGGCCAGTGGTTTGCTTGAACCCAGGAATTCAAGACCAGGCTGGGCAACATAGCAAAAACCCATTTGTACAAAAAAAAAAAAAAATAGCTAGGCATGGTGATGTGCACTGTAGTCTCAAGTACTTGGGAGGCTGTGGTAGGAGGATCACCTGAGCCCTGGAGGTCAAGGCTGCAGTGAACCAAGATCACACCACTGCACTCCAGCCTGGGCCTCAGAGTCATCCTGTTGGAAAGAAAAGAAAAGAAAAAAAAAGAAGAAGGCAGGAGAGGAGAGGGAATGAAACAGGAAGAAAGAAGAAAGAGAGAGAGAGAGGAAAAAAAGGAAATAAAGATAGACCACGTGATTGTACGGCTCTTACATCTAAATACAAAACCATAAGGTTTTAGAAAAAAACAGTGAAGAAAGTCTTTGTTGCCTGGGGTTTAGCAAAGAGTTAATAGACATGACACAAGAAGTATAATCAAAGAAAAAGAATAAATTGAACTTTATCAAAATTAAAAGCTTGGTTTCGTGAAAGATATTATTAAGAGAATGAAAAAAAATAACCCCACTGACTAGGACAAAATATGTGCAAATACAAAGAACTCTTGTCACAAATATATAAAGATCTCTCAAACTCCACAGTAAGGATAAGTGAATTAATTTAAATGAAAAAAAAGACCTGAACACACGTTTGACCAAAGAGGATATGTAGACAGCAAATAAGCACATGAGTCGTTATTGAAATGTAAATTAAACATATAAGATATTACTGCATACCTATTAGAAAAACTAAAATAAAAAAAACAGTGACAAGTATTGGCAAGAAGTAGGAACAGTATAACTCATACATCACTGATGGTAATATACAATGGTGGTCACTCTGGTGAAGCTAAACATCATTTATCATATGACCTATCCCAATCCCGTTTATTCACCCAAGACAAATGAAACTTATGTCCACACAAAGCCTGTACACAAATGTTAGAACACTCTATTCATAATTACCTCAAATGTCCTGCAACAGTGAATGAGTAAAACAATGGAATATAACTCCACAATGAAAAGGATGAATTATTGAGAAATGTAACAATTGGAATAAATGCCAAAGGCATTGCGATGAGTGAAGGAAGTCAATATAAGAAAGTCATATTGTAGGCCGGGCCCAGTGGCTCACGCCTGTAATCCCAGCACTTTGGGAGGCGGAGGCAGGTGGATCACGAGGTCAGGAGTTTGAGACCAGCCTGACCAACGTGGTGAAACCCTGTCTCTACTAAAATACAAAAATTAGCTGGACATAGTGGTATGCATCTGTAATCCCAGCTACTCAGGAGGATGAGGCAGGAGAATTGCTTAAACCTGGGAGGCAGAGGTTGCAGTGAGCCAATATTGTGCCACTGCACTTCAGCCTGGGTGACAGAGGGAGACTCCATCTCAAAAAAAAAAAAAAATCACATTGTATTATTTCATGTATGTAATAACCTCAGACAGACAAAGCTATAGAGATGGAGAACAGCTCAGTAGTTTCCAGGGTTGGGGTGGGAGGAGGATGTGAATACAAGGGTAGTTTGAGACTGCTTTTTAGGGGTGATAGAACTGTTTTGTATCCTGATTGTGGTGATGGTTACAAGAATCTATACATGCATTAGAATTTATGAAAATGCACAGCCCCTCAAAAATAGTCAATTTTACTATATGATAATTTAAAAAATAAAAGAAAAAAAGACAACAAAGGATCATGAAATGTGGAAAACCACCACTAGTCTCTCGTGGTTATCTGAGTACCTCTGCCCATACAAATAAAACCTCATGGATTTCCACCATGCTATGCCTTCATTCATTCATTGTAGACTTATGTAGCACTTAATATGTGCCAAGCAATTTAAAAATAACTATAAAAGTATTCTGACTGATGGGAAGAACTCAAGACAGGCAATCTCTTCTCCCCTGGGTTTTACAGTAGGAGATTTTTCTTATTAATATATTTATAACACTAAAATAATATCAAAGCAATGCTTGGAGAATAAAATTGTTTTCCCATAAAGTGTTGTGAGGTACAGAAGGTAGATTTTAGAAATAGAGAAACTGAACAGATATTCAAGGAGGTTGAGTGATAGCTCCAGTTCAGCAGGGTATGGTATTATTAAAACACAATTCTTTGGCTGGGCGCGGTGGCTCACGTCTGTAATCCTAGCACTTTGAGAGGCCAAGGCGAGTGGATCATGAGGTCAGGAGATCGAGACCAGCATGGCCAACATGGTGAAACCCCATCTCTACTAAAAGTACAAAAATTAGCCAGGCATGATGGCGGGTGCCTGTAATCACAGCTACTTGGGGGGCCGAGGCAGAAGAATCGCTTGAACCTGGGAGGTAGAAGTTGCAGTGAGCCAAGATCATGCCACAGTACTCACTCCAGCCTGGGTGAAAGAGCCAGACTCCGTTTCAAAAAAGAAAAAACAAAACAACCCCCACCCCGACACACACATACGCACAAAACCATAATTCTTCAATTTCCGGACAAAGACTTTAATTCCATTTCACAATATTTGCAATAATGTGTGCTAATGTTGAAATATGTTTCAAGACTCTTAAAATCATTCAGACCTCTGTTCTAGTTACTCCATTTGGGTAAATCTAAGGACATAATGTGTAATATGGGCAACATCTTTTATGCCAAAGCTGTTTTAAGATCTAGTGGTCAAGACTCACAAGATATAAGGAAAGCCATGTACTTTATGGTCTTGCCTTTATAAACATTTTAGTAGCAGCATAATTACTTGGAAACATATTTGATACAATGGTAAATGAAAAGGATATGATATAAACTTTTACATATAAAATATTCATAACTATGTGCCCATGTGCTTTTTGTTTGTTTTTAGATGAGTCTTTCTCTGTCGCCCAGACTGGAGTGCAGCGGTGCGATCTCAGTTCACTGTAACCTCTGCCTGCCAGGTTCAAGCAATTTTCCTGCCTCAGTCTCCCAAGTAGCTGGGATTACAGGTGTATGCCACCATGATTGGCTAATTTTTATATTTTTTGTAAAGATGGGGTTTCACCCTGTTGGGCAGGCTGGTCTTGAATGCCTGACCTCGTGATCTGTCCGCCTTGGCTTCTCAAAGTGCTGGGATTACAGGCGTGAGCTACTGTGCCCAGCCACAAGCATGTTTTAAGAAGATAAATAATTCTGGGGAAAGATCATGCAAATACTGACGATGAAAGGAAAAATCAGTAGAGCATTTTCAAGGTTAATTTCAATAACATCAATAACATACATAACCTTCTCCAAAGAAGATACACAAGTGACCAAGAAGTACTTGAAAAGATGCTCAACAGAATTAGGCATTAGGGAAATGCAAATCACAGCCACAATTCAATACCACTTGACATGCACTATGGTAGCAACAAAAGTAATAATGGAAAATTACAAGTGTTGACAAGAATGTGGCACCATTGGAACTCTAGTGCATTGCTGATGGGAACATAGAGTGATATAGGCCCGTGGAAAACAGTTTGGCTGTTTCTCAAAAAGTTAAGCACAGAATTATCGTATGACCCAGCAATTCTTCTGGGTGTACGCCCAGGGGGATCTGAAAACAGCTGTTTGAGTAGGTGCTTGTACTAGTGGCACTGTTCACAGTGGCTAAATGGTGGAGGCAGCCCAGGTGTTCACTGATGATGAAAGGGTAAATAGAGCGTGGTGTGTCTGCACAATGGCAAATTACCCAGCCATAAAAAGAAACAAAGTGTAGATGCATGCTGCAACACGGATGAGCCCTGGAAACATTCCAAGGTGAAAACACTCCAACGTGAAAGAAGTCAGATGTGGATGATCATACAGGTTGTACAATTTATATGCATGTTCAGAATGGACGAGGTCATAGAGACAGAGAGTGGATTGGTGGTTGCCAGGGGCTAGTGGTAAGATAAGAAGTGACTGCTTAGGCCAGGCATGATTGCTCATGCCAGCAATCCCAGCACTTTGGGAGGCTGAGGTGGGCAAATCACTTGAGCCCAGGAATCTGAGACCCTCCTGAGAAACATGGCAAAACCCCATCTCTACAAAAAATATATAAAAATTAGCCAAGAATGATGGCAAGTGCCTGTAGCTACTCAGAAGGCTGAGGTGGGAGGATTGTTTGAGCCCAAGAGGTGGAGGTTGCAGTGAGTGAAGATCATGCCACCACACGCCAGCCTGGGCAACAGAGCAAACCCTGTCTAAAAAAAAAAAAAAAAAAAAAGAAGTGACGGCTTGGTGGGTGCAGAGTTTCCTTTTGGAGTGGTGGCACTGTGAATGTACTAAACGTCTCTAATGGTAAATCTTATGCCTAGTTTACCAAAATAAAAAATATATATACATAAACTTTGCCACACCTGTTTTACTAGGATGTTATTCTAAAGCTAAAATCATGAAGGTGACAGAGATTCTACAAAATGGGGTTCATTATGTAAGTATCATTGCTGCTGTAAACAATGACAAAAATCTTGAAATTATCTAAATGCCTAACAAAGGGACTCAGTTAAATGAACAAGGGTACACACTGGAATGCTATGTAGTTACTAAAACTCATGTTATAGAAGAGTTTAATGACTGGATGCTAATGCAACTTAAAGTGAAAAAAATAATTTCCCTCTCCTCCCCAAAGTGTGTGTGTACAGATATATATTCTATGCATATATATAGAAAAAGAAATGGCAGGAATCTATATCAAAGGGGAAACAGTGGCTAACTCTGGGTGGAATTATGATTTGAATTTTTTCAATAAAATTAGTGCTAAGAATTATTGCTAAGTATCTTGTACTGTTCTAAATTCTATCTCTGTCTATCTATCATTGAATTGTTTAATTCTTACAAAGATCCTATTAGGGAGGTAAAGTATCTTCTTCAAGGTTACAGAGCTGGTAAGCAGTGCAGCTAAAGTTTGGACCCAGGGGCTGGAGCTCTAGAGAATGAGATCTATCTATCTATCCATCCTTCCATCCATCTATCTATTACCTATCTAACATATATTTATTTATTTTTAATAGTGACAGCATCTTGCTATATTGCACAGGTTGGTCTTGAACTCCTTAGCTCAAGCAATCCACCCACCTTGGCCTCCCAAAGTGCTGGGAATACAGGCATGAGCTACCATACCCAACCAAGAATGAGATCTTAACCACTGTGCTATAAGATCTTTTTGTCTAATCTACAGTTTCCAAATTTTCTATGATGATCACATTTGGTGATATAAGAGGAAAGAAAGTTATTTTTAAAAATAATCCATCTAACAATAAATAAGAGCTACCATCTCGTTGGGATGGAATATATGTATTTAAAAATTCTTCTATTTGTTTGGATTTTCCAAATTTCCTCTAATGAATATGCATTGCTTTTTAAATGGAAAGAAAAAAATACCTCTCAAATAAGGAAAAAGAAGCTTGATGCCAGCCTCTTAAAGCTATGCCCCAAAGGAAAAGTCCATCACTCCTCTACGGGCAAGGACCCTGTAGATTTGAATCAATTGCTTGTGGACCAGAGAGAGAGGAAGGGACCAGTGGGAGTGCCCATCGGCAGGTGGGGCCAGAAGGAAGTGCCTCCCACACCCTGGCCAGTGGAACATCTCTACGTTACCTTGCAGGGCCTCTTCATGCTTTCCTTCCAGGACACTTTGCTGCTCGTCCAGTCTCTCTCGAAGCTCTAGCTCCCTTTCCTTCTCCACCTGGGGGCAGAGAGTCCCAGGCAGGACTGAGGTTGAGCAGGTTCAGCCGGTGCGGCACAGCATCTCTTATCCACTCACCTGGGCCTGTGTGTGGCTTGGTGACCAGAGTCCTAACTCTTCCTCTGAGGGATTGGAATGCTATGCCCAGAGAAGGCACAAGACTTCCAAGATACAGCAGGCATGGCAGACTTTGCCTTCTTTAGGGTTTAGCAGGGGGTTCCCATAGAATTATCTGCATAGAAAAGGATTTAGGAGTATTCTAATCCTGATGCTTACTCAAGGCAGGAAGCCTTCTATGGTGTTTCTCTGCTTGTGTAAGACTTACTGTTGCAAGTGACCTCTAACTTCTACCATCAGGTTCCAGAGCTGCCCCCTGTTGTCACACAGAGCCAGGCTGCTCCCTCAACCCAGGAAGCCCCTCAGAGATCTGAGCCTAGTGGCTGTGTTTCAACGTTTTTCTTCTTCAGGCTGAACCCTCCCAGCCATTCTCACTGTCCCACACTCGAGATGTTTTCCAGTCCATTTACCACCTGTAAGGTACAGCTGATGGGGCAAGACATGGCTTAAAGGGGTTCTAGCCCCAGCACACCACTGCATTCCTGTGTAATGAGCTCCCTCCCCTGTAAAATGAAGGGACTCAACTTGACGATTCCTGGGGCCCTTACAAGTCTGAAGGTTAAAGATTCCACAGGTAATGGTCAAGGCCAAATGATATTACCATGGTAATCTACCAAAACACACTAAAGACCGGCAGATGCATACAGTTAACCTACCTTTCATAAAAGGTGTCTTTCTGAAAAATGTATCTAAGCAAAGACAATTTCAATGTGTGTGAGGGCACTGGCTGAAGCCTTCCACCCAGGGAACCCCTGAGGGCAGGGTCTGGCCCTGATTTCTCCCTGTACCCCTAGCAGTGCCCAGGCCATACCCTCCCTGCACCCAGTAGTCTCCCAGCAAGTCCACTGAGCAAATAAAATCTAGCAGAAAATCTTTTTGTAACAAATAACCATGCAATTTAATAGAGCAATTAGTTTATAACTACAGAGCCTTTTTTTTTTTTTTTTGAGTCTTGCTCTGCCACCCAGGCTGGAGTGCAGTGGCGTGATCTCAGCTCATCGCAACCTCTGTCTCCCAGGTTCAAGCGATTCTCCTGCCTTAGCCTCCCAAGTAGCTGGGACTGCAGGCATGTGTCACGACACCTGGCTAATTTTTGTATTTTTTGTAGAGATGGGGGTCTTGCCATGTTGCCCAGGCTGGTCTCAAACTCTTGACCTCAGGTGATCCACCCGCCTCGACCTCCCAAAGTGATGGGATTATAGGCATGAGCCACCATGACCAACCCAGAGCCATTTTTAAAAAGTGACTTTAAATTTCAGAATTTTCAATATTTACTCTGAACATGTTTCATATTTATAATTTAAACTAAAGATAATTTAGAGGAAACCTTTGTATACCACCAGATCTTTCCTGCTGCTCTACACACTCCCTCTCGTAAAGGAAGAAACGGAGGCAGAGAGAGAGGAAGGGTGAGTGACCAAGTTAGAATGAGGAAAAGGAAATCCCAGGCTGTGGGTTACATTCAGCCATCCCGTCACTTAGTGTCCTTCAATCTAGAACTGTTCCCCAGTCTTTCCTCATGTTTCATGGCCTTGACATTTGACTGATATAGGTTAGAAATCTGTAGCATCCCTCAATTTTCATTTCTGGGTAATTTTAAAGCTTCAGTGTCATCCCTTTGGAGAGGTCTTCTCTGATCCCACAGCCTTGGCTAAGGGTTCTATTATGCCCTTTCATGGCACTGTAAACTTTTCATAGCACTTATGGTTGCAGTATGTAGTTCTGTGTAGTTGTGTTCGGCATCTGACTTTCTGTCTCAGTCAGGACAGGCTAAATTATGCTACCATAACAAACAGTGGCAAAGTCTCAGTGGCTTAAGACAAAAGGTTTATTTTGCACCCACTACCTCCCCATTTTATATGGCAGGGATCTCTGCTGCCCAGGGATTATCCATGATTAGCCAGGGATAATCATCCAGGGATCAGTCTGATGGAGCAGCCATTCAAACGGTGCTGTCACTTAGCTAGACAGAAAGACCTTGAGGGTCTTCAGCTGGCAACTAAATGCTTAGCCTAGAAGTGACACAGGTTCTTCTTTCTATAATGCATCAGCCAGAGTGAGTTCCATGGCCCCACCCAACCATGAGTGGGGTCCAGAAAGGCAATTAATCCAGCAGCATCAACGGCTTTTACTCTTCCCAAATAGACTCTCAGCTTCGTGAGGGCAGCTGCCAGCTCTGCTTGCTTTAACCAATGTTCCCAGCACACAGTGGCCTGATAAAAATATGTGTTTAACAGATAAAGGACTCCCTTCTTGGCAAGATGAGTAAGGGACTCTTACAACAGCAACAAAAACCTAATGTAGGCCCTCACTCTGGGATTCACCAAAGTTAGCTGAGCAAGAGAAAGAGAGGGGGTGGGGGCACCTGGACTTACCTGTTGTGCCCATTTCTTCTTTTCCTCTTCATGTTGTTGGAGAATTCTGGTTATATCCTTCTGGTGCTGCTCAGCCTCCTCTGATACACAGAGCTGGACAGTTATAGCTAGAGGTGAAAAAGCAAAAAAAAAAAAAAAAAAATCTCACAGAGCGGAAGTGCAGTCAGTGCTGACAGAGAGAGTGTGGGAAGTGGGGCTAAGGAATGAGAACCCTGGTCTCTGCCTCAAAAATGATTTCAGGTGGGACCAGTCTCCAGAGACACTGTTGAGTCTCTCTGGATTGGGGGATCCTCTTTCAAGGAATAAGCCAATGGTCTCATTTTGTCCCCTGGTCTCCATGTTCTACTCCATTTTTAATTTTTAAATTTATTATTATTATTATTTTAAATCCCCTCAGCAAGGCAGTTTACTTCTATAGGAGGGTGTGGTGCATGGACGGAGCAATGATGGCTGCTGACACTTGGACAAGGAGGGGAAGGGGTACTTATGCCTGATAGGGATTGTCCCTACTACTATGCCATCCCTATTGGCTAGGGTTAGATCGCACAAGCTAGACTAATCCTGATTGGCTATTTTAAAAAGAGCAGGGGTCCAAGCTGGAGTAGTAGGGTGGGTGTTTTGGCAAGAAGGATGGTTATGGGCGTGTCGGAGCAGATAGCCAGGAGTGATCAGGTGACCAGGATGAGTTAGGATGGAGCTAGGGGGAGGAGGAACAGATGTGAACTACTGAATACAACAAGGAAGTTAAACTTTAAAATAGAGAATTAAAGAATAAGAGAGCTGAGCATACTGACATACTGATTCTTTGCAGAGAAACTTGGGGTTGACTATAACAATCCCCCATCCTGAATTTTTACAGTTTTCTTTCTTTTTTTTTTTTTCTCTCTCTTCAAATTTCCTTAACACGTCTTGGCTTAGTGATTCTTGTTGTTCTTCTAAAAGAAGTAATCTATCTGAATAGGGTGGAGGAGGGGTTGGGGATAATTTAGTGAGTTATGTCTGCTAGCCTCTGCCCCAAGTCCTCGGATGCATGCTATGACACAACATCTAACAAGAAGTATAATTATCACAGTTGCTAGAGGGGTAAGAACTAAGGTTATGGTTTCTTTCCATTGACTGAACCAGCGTTGGAACCAATTTGAAACAGGCTTATTGATGCCAGCATTTTAGCTAGCTTATTTGATAAAGCAGTAGGTCCTTGGAGGGCTTTTGTTATGCTCCCATTGGGAACAGTGTTGTTTGGAATAAAGGTATAACACTGGGTCTTAATTATAACACAAACACCATCTTTCTCCATAATATTATATTTAGGGCTTTATTTTCTTAGGCCACTGGGCTAGTGGATCCTAATTGTTCAGCTCTTCCTTTGACAGCATCTTTAGTATAGTTAACAAACCACTGGGGGTTGTAATAAATGTAGTTTATCTATTTACAATTTTTTTTTTAAATTAATTATTACCTACCAGAACAACATTGACTTAAATCTTGCAGCTATCTGATTTCGGGCTTTAAATTTATTTGGTACTCTTTAAGGAACACCAATTGTATCTAAATAGACATGAGAATCAAAAGACTTATAAGGAGCTTCTCTTATTTGCCGATGTTGTAATTTCTTTTTCTCTGGTTGATGAAATGCCAGGGTAAAGGGATGGTCAATTGGACTAGAGCACAAGTGCCATTCGAATTATTTGTCAGAGTGTCCATTAAGGTCCTCCACAATCCCACCGTACATCCTCTCTGGGATGAGTAAGGGAGAACTGATGAGCCAGCTCTTGGAAGTGCCTGACTTCACTGCATCCTGTTAAGTTTCCAAGCAATGCTAAGTTCTGCCCCTATCGTGAGAGATACGAGACGAACTTTGCCTTGGGAGATGGAGGCTGTGAGGCTCTCGGGGGCTGACCCACAAGGTGTTGAACCTCAGGAAACAGTAGTGAAAGAACTTGGCATGACTCATTATTCCAGGCATTGGAATCCTGAGAAAGAGCTACTATACATTCCATGTCCACTTGATTTGGGGACCATCCAAGTGGAAAGGGGACAACCTGGGCCTCTGGTCTACCCTGCACACAAGCGTTAACAGTTGCATTTATTTAAGGTGCGAATGGAATACTTAATCCATTCTAACCGTGCATTTGCATGCTTATATCCTGTTTTAATGGCTATAGTTTGCCTTAGGTCCTCTACTTCTACCACTGAGACTTTGGTTTTGTCATTGTGTCTAGAGGGAGTGATTGATAAAGAGGTTGAAGGAGCAATAAAGCGCATTTAAAAAATTTCTTTAGGATCCTTTTCTGAAATGTCAGCTCCTATACCATAAATACGACTTAATGAAGGGGAAGAGTTTTCAGATGTTGCAATAACAACCGTAAGCTGTATAGGATTGTATTGGTTATATTGACAGCTAGGAGTAATTCCTTTGGTGAAGTGAAGTGGATATTTAGTTTCAAGGACTGACAAAGACCTGTGGAAGCAGTCTATCTTAAACCTTTAGTGTCCCATATGACATTAGACAAAGCAGAACATACAGATTCTGTTTTTAAGGGACAAGAGTTTGATTCCTACCAATTACAAATACAGTTAGTATTTCTTGGATTACTAGTATCCGTAGAAAAACTCATTGTGTTTTCCTAATTTGAGGAAGTCTAAGAGGGACAGAGATATTCTTCTGGAAGCAGCAAGCTGTCCTTGGTTATGCAAATCTCCACAAGACATAACTAGACAGAAATTAAAGCAACAGTGTGAGATGAGCCAGATCTAATCACATTAAGAACAAGATGAGGAGAAGTTAAAAGGAAGAAAAGAAGAAAAGATAGACTAAGCTTTTCTTAGCTTTAACTTGGTAGGGTCTGATCCCAGAACAACAGCCCATGATTTTAATGGCGATGGCGCTTTCTTGACTCGGATGTGATGTATTCATCTGTTTTCTGCTGTACGAATGGCAGTCTTGGTGGCTAGTAGCATGAGGTAGGGTGGTCTTCAAGCTGGTGCTGGTGTGTGGAAACTTCAGGGTGGCACCTTGGTCCTAACCACTAAGGAAATACTTTACTGGCTCCTGCAGCATCTTTTTCTTGGTCTGTGCACAGAGTTGCTTAGTTGCCGCGGTATTCATAGGCCTTCTTTCCCCCTGCGTTGCTGAGAGGCAGGGCTTGTTCGTAACATTGAGTAGGTCTTGGTCCCTTACCCACGAGGCCATTGCAATGAAGCAGCAGGATGCGTCTTCTCACGAGAGAGGGCCTGAGACTGCCGGAGGAGAACAGTGAATCCCAGGCAAGCCCCCAGGATTGTTATAAGTAAAATTTCGATGCCGCAAAAGAAATAGCACTCAAAGATAAACCCACCCAGCAAGGCAGTTTACTTCTATAGAAGGCTGCGGTGAATGGGTGGAGCAATGATGGCCAGCACATCACCCTATTTTTTAAAAAGTTAGTTGTTGACCAGACATGGTGGCTCACACCTGTAGTCCCAGCACTTTGAAAGGCTGAAGTGGGAGGATCACTTGAGACCAGGAGTTTGAGACCAGACTGGGCAACATAGTGAGACCCTAGCTCTAAAAAAAAAAAAAAAAAAAAAAAGGCTGGGCATGATGGCATGCACCTGTGATCCCAGCTACTAGGGAGACCAAGGCAGGAGGATGGTTTGAGCACAGGAGTTGGAGGCTGCAGTGAACTATGACTGCACCACTGCATTCCAGTCTGGGTAACAGAGCAACACCCTGTCTCTAAAATAATAAGTTAAAAATTAGTTATCGGTACTTAACAATGGGGAAGCTTTTACTTAATAATTCAGATTTCCCATTTTTCTTGAAGAATCCAAAGAAGAACTGGCAACATATGCCTTCCTGTCAACCAGGGGCTGGAGGCAGAAGCAGCTGCCTCCTCTTTGGCCGGCCAGGATGTGGTTCTGCAGTTGGCTATGGTCTTTACCTCCCGATACTAAAAATGTCTATAAAGGGTCACACGTCATCCGCTTTACCCATAAGCATCTGAGTGTGTGGCTCCTTACCTTCAGCTTTTCCCAAGCTGGTAGCAGAGGGAGCTACTTGAGAGCAGGAAGGAAACAACCAGGAAATCTAGCCCTTGCTTAGGGAAACTCCAAAACAGACCCTGCCAATCCATGCTGAGTCTATCGAATGCTAGGTGTGACCTAAGGCTGTGGCCATCCTCTCTGTGCCTCAGTTACCTAATATATGAAATCAGGATAATTATGGCACTTACCACATAAGGCTGAGGTGATTAAATCAGAAAACAATGGCAATAAAATTAATAGAAACAGCGTAGGAAGACTGAGAGCTTGCCATGCCTGCAACATGCCCGGCACTGTTTCAAGTGTCTCAGTGCTACCAATAGCTGTAAGTACTATTATTATCCTCATCCTATAGATGAGGAAGCTGAGGCTCAGAGGAGTCATGCAGCTTGTTCAAGGTAACCCAGCTCAAAATTAAGGGAGCGGGAATATGAACCTACCCAATCTGATTCCATGAAAACACTCCTAACTACCACCTTATTCTGCTTGCTTGTGCATAAAAGGAAATGCAGGCCGGGCACGGTGGCTCATGCCTGTAATCCCAGCACTTTGGGAGGCTGAGGTGGGCAAATCACTTGAGGCTAGGGGTTTGAGATCAGCCTGGGCAGCCTGATGAAATCCTGTCTCTACTAAAAATACAAAAATTAGCCAGGCATGGTGGCGCCCTCCAGTAATCCCAACTACTGGGGAGGCTGAGGCAAGAAAACCGCTTGAACCTGGGAGGCAGAGGTTGCAGTGAGCCAACATGGTGCCATTGCACTCCAGCCTGGGCCACAGAGAGAGACTCAGTCTCAAAAAACAACAAATACTTGGTGCAGACCAGTTGCAGTGGCTCACGCCTGTAATCCTAGCACTTTTGGGAGGCCGAGCAGGCTGGATTGCTTGAGCCTAGGAGTTTGAGACCAGCCTGGGCAACATGGCATGACCCCATCTCTATTTAAAAAATAAAAAAGGAAATGCAGTGCCAGGCACTTTGGAAGTGTTCAGTAAATGTTCCTTATTATTCATGAAATGTTCTCTAAATGTTTATCTGTGCTCATGACAAGCATTAGCCTAATACTAGTGTTGCTGCCATTATTATTGTTAGCTTTACTATTAGAAAATTCCATTAGCAAGATCTGACAATGAATATGGAAGAAATGTGGGATGAGGACAATGCCAGCGCTGGTCAGTTCCATCAGGACAGGAGGAGTGAGCTGGTACCCCTGAGTCCTGGCTCCCAGAGGCCATGAGCAGATAGACAGAGGTTAGGTGATAGCAACAGTTAAGATCAGAGAGCCCTGGATTCTCACAATTCATTTGGCTCAAATTTTGGTCCACAAGATTAGTACCAGATTGACCCCAACTGGAGAGAATCTTATTAGAAATACACATATATCTTTGCTTGGCACAGTAGTTCACACCTGTAATCCCAGCACTTTGGGAGGTCGAGGCGGTTGGATCACTTGAGGTCAGGAGTTCGAGACCAGCTTGGCCAACATGATGAAACCCCATTTCTACTAAAAATACAAAAAAATTTAGCTGGGCATGGTGGCAGGCACCTGTAATCCCAGCTACTTAAGAGGCTGAGGCAGGAGAATTGCTTGAACCCAGGTGGTGGAGGTTGGAGTGAGCTGAGATCCTGCCATTGCACACTAGCCTGGGCAACAAGAGAGAAATTCTGTGTCAAAAAAAAAATAATAACCATATATATATATATATATATATATACACACACACACACACAAACACACATATGTGTAAATATATATATGTTTAGTAAATATATATATATATATTTACTAAAAATGCAGCTTCTTCAGCCCTACTCCCTGAGATTTTAATTTAGTTGGTCTGTGGTAGGTTCCCAGAATCTGCATCTTTGAAGTTTTTCAGGTAAATTTCCTTTTTTTGAGACAGGGTCTTGCTCTGTTGCCCAAGTTGGAGTGCAGTAGTGCAATCACAGTGCACTGCAGCCTCAACTTCCCAGGCTCAGGTGATCCTCCCATCTAAGGTTCCCAAGTAGCTGGAACTACAGACACACCACCATGCCCAGCTAATGTTTTGCATGTGTGTTTTTTGTAGAGATGGGTTTCATCATGTTGCCCAGGCTCGTCTTGAACTCTTGGGCTCAAGCATTCCATCCACCTTGGCTTCCCAAAGTGCTGGGATTATAGGCAAGAGCCATTGCACCTGGCCTGGATAATTCTTATATGCAATCAGATTGGATTTTGTGGTTCAATTACTTATGTAGTACTTGAACTTCACCTACAATACTCCCTCCAGGCTATAACTAAACACCTATAACTAAATAGGAGGAGATAGGGAGCTCCTCCTATTACCAGGTAGCTCTGATGGTTTTAAATCGACAACCACATAAAAAATTATTTGAGATTGAGCTGAATTCTGCCTGCATGTTGCTACTACCTTGAGGCCGTAATACTGACCTCAGGGTCACACTAAACAAGGCTCATCTTTCTTCTCCATTAGGGCACTTCAGACACATGGAGAGAATTGTAGTTTTATGGCAACATATAGTCTTTTCTGGATGTAGTAATTTTTATTTTTATAAAATGCAAATTTCAAAGAAAAGAAAACAAAATAAATGTTATTTCACTGAATTTAGTTCTACTCATTTGAAAAAAAATTAGATATTCAAGTTAGAAGGTTCCCAGATGATCCATTAGAAATTAAAATTGATTTTAACTTATTATATATATATGTGTGTGTATATATATATGTGTGTGTATATATATATATATATTTTTTTTTTCTTTTTCAACTTTGGTTTAGATTTAGGAATATGCATGCAGATTTGTTACCTGGGTATATTGCATGATACTGAGTTTGGGGTACAAATGATCCTGTCACTCAGGCATTAAGCATAGTACCCAACAGCTATTTATTTATTTTTAAACCAGGAGTTTAGTTTTATTTTCTCTGTCCATCTGCAAAATACTCAGGACCAACATAAAAAAGTAATACCTCCTGTGGAAAAAGTTACATTAAAAAGGGGAATGGGGTGGGATGGTGAAAGGGACTAGTGCCTTAGCCCCAAGGAGCTGCAGCATCTCTGATGGGTCCAGGGAATCGAAAAGATATTGGGAAGATGTAACAGGAGGAAGGAAAATGTGAATTTACTGAGTTAGAGGGCCCCAAAGCAGGCCTCGAGGGGGATCTGGTGGCCGGGGAGTAGGTCTGGGTGGAGGGAGGGACCCCTGTTGGTAGCCATAGGGTGCTGGTCATGGAGGGCCAGTGTATCCATGAGGGGGCATCAGTGGAGGAGGTCCACGCATACCATGTGGAGGCATAGGACCTCGGTGACCCATGGGAGCTCTGAATGGAGGCACTCGGCGGGGGGCATGTTCATTGGAGGAGGTCCAGGATGAGGCATTCCAGGTTGTGATCGGGGCGGTGGCTGCCCCCCAGAGCGTGGGCATCCAGCATGAGGATGTCCTAAGCCATAAGGGCCATGGTGTGCCAGCTGCATCTGAGACATCCCTGGATAGGGCATCTCACGTGGTGGGAATGGATGAGGATGTGAGTGTCCATGATCAGGATGTCCTGCCCCTGCGGTTCCTGCTGATGGGGGCCCATGTCCTGCAGCCCCAGGAGGCATAGGTGGGGGGGCATGGCTGGGGATACCCCAGGTGGGAGGGCTCCAGGAGGCGGCACTGGGAGTGGGAAGGAGCCAGGAGGAGGCATGCCTCGTGGAGGAAGCCCAGACCCCAATGATGATACCACAGGATTGGGGGCAGAGGGTGGAGAAGGTGCATCTGCAAACAGCTGATGAGGGCGGTCATCCTGGGAGAGTGGGTTCTGAGCTGCCAAAAGTCGTTCGGCTGCTGAGCCATGGTGCTCACCCTTGGAGTCCTTCTTGAAGGTATAAGACATGGTGATAGGGCGGTTATAGAGGTACTGCCCATTCATAGCTTCAATTGCTGCATCCGCAGCATCAAATGAAACAAAATTAATAAAGGCATAATCGTTGGAGTTGCCTGTGTCAGGGTCCCGCATAATCTTAGGGGCTTGTAAGATGACCCCAAAGGCGCTGAAAGTATCATAAAGCAACTTCTCATCAATCTCAGGGTCCAGGTTGCCAATGAAAATGTTGGCCCCTACATCCAGGTTTTTGTTGTGAGCTGATGCCTTGTTCTCCTGTATTGGCTTCCCGTAGAGTTTGATCATGTTCATGATCTTAATGGTATAGTCAGCATCTTCCTCACTCAAGAATTCCACAAAGCCATAGCCTTGGTGCTGGCCAGTGACTCCATCCTTGGGCATCTGGGTGTTGACAACTGGTCCAGCCTGGAGAAACAGTTCCCACAGCAGCGAGGGGTTCACTAACCTTCTCATCCAGGTCCCCCACGTACACGGTGGCAACCTGGTTCCGCTTGGAGATCGCCCGGCAGCCATGGTGAAAGAGCTCCCACTGCCTCCCAGCAGTGGTTCTGCTCTCTCCCCAGCAGTTAGTTTTTTAACCCTTTGCTTCCCTCCCCCGCCAACTGTGGTGACATCTTCTTTCTAAATGAACATTCCCTGTTCCTTTTTTTTTTTTTTGAGACAGAGTTTCACAGTTGTTGCCCATCTTGTTGCCCAGGCTGGAGTGCAATGGAACAATCTTGGCTCACCAAAACCTCCACCTCCTGAGTCCAAGTGATTCTTCTGCTTTAGCCTTCCAAGTAGCTAGGATTACAGGCATGCACCACCATGCCCATCTAATTTTGTAACTTTAGTAGAGACAGGGTTTCTCCATGTTGGTCAGGCTGGTTTCGAACTCCCGACCTCAGGTGATCTGCCCATCTTGGCCTCCCAAAGTGCTGGGATTTAAGGCGTGAGCCACTGCGCCCGGCTCTGTTCCTTTAACGGTTCCTTAGAGGACACGTTTTTGAGATTCTTCACTAGTCCGATCTTGCTCCATTGTACTCTCTCCAATTTTTTCTGTATCCCTCTAAAAATGTACTTTCCAGGAACATATATAGCACTCTAGGTGTGGTATTAACAGCGTACAATAGGGAAGCACAGGTCAGGACTATTACCTCCCTGATTTTAGACATGATACTCCTATTAGTGTAACCTATATAAGATCTCATGAGATATTTAAGTAGCTGTATCATCTGTGCTGAGTATAGATAGGAAACCTCATAGATGGCAGCTGGGTCCTTTGTGGGTCTGGCTACTCACCTGTGTCCCCATTGAGGGGACCTAATTCCTGGGACTCTGGTCTGGGTGGCTGTTCTGGTCCTTGGCGCTTCTGGAAGAAATGAGACAACAATAAGGTGCAGGTAGAGGGTGGGAGGTCAAAGCGAGGATGGCTGCTACAGCGGGATTCTTCCAAAGGCAAGGCAGGACCTTCAGTCACACCAGACCCGGCCCCATGCCCGGTGCATTTAGGCTGCCTCACCAGCTCTAGGCAGCAGCTCTCTACCCCGAGGGAGGGGCCCCAGAACAGGATTTCTCATCCCTGTCAGGGAAACCCTTGGAGGAGTTTGATGGTGCTTGACCTATCCTTAGATCCTTGCTGCCTGGCTCCTGCTGCCATCCGTGGGGGCCTCCCAGGTCACCTCTTCCTTCTCTTAGGATTTGGCAGGCCTGCTGTCACCCTCACTCCAGCTATGCCCTTGAGGTGCCCTAAAAACCTCTCAGCTCCCAATTCAGAGATTTTGTTTAGAGAAAACTCAAACCCTTTCTCCTCTGCTCTCACACCACAATCATCATCCACACAGAAGAAGACTTCTGTGTGTGTGTGAGGGGTTCTCCCCACCACCAAGCGAGTAATCAGTTCTGTGGTGGACATCAACCGGGTGTCCTCTAATTCACCTCTGACACTATCTACCGGGAGACTGGGTCAGATCCCACAGGTGGAGGGCTCAGTCCCCAAAACTGCTTCCCTCCTTCCCCACAGTCACAACTATGAGCCTCCAGAAACTTTGACAGATGGGCTTCAAGTTGAGGTTTCTTTGACCTCCTCTTTGGGTTTGATTAATTTGCTGGAGTGGTTCATAGAACTTGGGGAAGCACTTACTTACAATTATTGATTTATTATAAAGGATAGTACAAAGGATTCAGATGATGAAATGCATAGAACAAGGTATGGGAGAAAGGGCGGGAGCTTCCATGCTATCCCTGGGCACCACCATCCGGGAACCTCCACGTGTTCAGCTATGCGGAAGCTCCCCAAACACAATCCTCTTGGGTTTTTTCATGGAGGCCTCATTACATAGGCATGATTGATTAAACTATTGGCCATTGGTGATCAACTTGACATTCTAGCTCCTCTGTCCTCCCCAGAGGTTGCTGGGTGAGGCTGAAAGTCCCAAACCTCTAAGAGGAATAATTAATACAAAAGGCTTTCTACATTACAAAGCAGTGTCAGTGGCTCCCAGGTTTCATACATGAGTAATATATATATATTTTTTTTTGAGGCAGAGTCTTGCTCTGTTGCCCAGGCTGGGGTGCAGATGCACAGTTCTGGCTCACTGCAACCTCCGCCGCCTGGGTTCAAGCGATTCTCAGCCTCCTGAGTGACTGGGACTATAGGTATGCACTACCACGCCCGGCTAATTTTTGTATTCTTAGTAGAGATGGGGTTTCGTCATGTTGGCCAGGCTGGTCTCAAACTCCTGACCTCAGGTAATCCACCCGCTTCGGCCTCCCAACGTGCTGGGATTGCAGGTGTGAGCCACTGTGCTTGGCCAAATGAGTAATATTTTTTAATGGAAGAGTTGATATAGGCTGATAAGCAAGGATACTGAAAAAAACTATTTGTAGATTATCATTATTTTATAAAATAAAGGACATTTTATTCTTCCAAAATATAATAGGGAAAAGCTTAAGAACAGTCTTCCAGGAAAGGAGAACTGACATGCTTCCTCAACACTACACGCTCGCTCACACCATAATTTTCTCATTTCATGCTGGAGAGGCAAAAAGTTGATTGAAGCCTGGCACTGGTCACTGGACCAGGATTTGGGTAAAAAAAAAAAAAATTTAAGTCCTTTTGTACGTTTTTCAAGATGCTTTTACAAAGAAGAGAAAGAAAGAGAGGGAGGAAGGAAGGGAATGGGCAGAAAGGAAGGAAAAAAGGAAGGAAGGAAGAAGATGTTCTAGACTCAATTTTAAGAAACACTTTAAAAACCAAATCAGGTCTGGGTGCAGTGGCTCATGCCTGTAATCCTGGCACTCTGGGAGGCTGAGGTCAGTGGATCATTTGTGGTCAGGAGTTCAAGACCAGCCTGACCCACATGACAAAACCCCCTCTCCACTAAAAATACAGAAACTAGCTGGGTGTGGCGGTGTACAACTGTAATCCCAGCTACTCAGGAGGCTGAGGCAGGAGAATTGCTTGAACCCGGGAGGCAGAGGTTGCAGTGAGCTGAGATCCTGCCACTGTACTCCAGCCTGGGCAGCCAAGCAAGACTGTCTCAAAACAAAAGCAAAAACAAAAACACAAGTCAAACTATGAAGAGGCTATAAAAATGTTCAATAAGAATTATTGCTATAAAAAACAAACTTTACTTTTTACTATGGTAAAAACATTTTTTAAAGGTAATTACTAGAATAAAATGTATTAAAAATATCCTAAACTGGCCAGGTGTGGTGGCTCACACCTGTAATCCCAGCACTTTAGGAGGCCGCGGCAGGCAGATCACGAGGTCAGGAGTTCAAGACCAGTCTGGCCAACATGGTGAAACCCTGTCTCTACTAAAAATACAAAAAATTAGCCAGGCACAGTGGTGGGCACCTGTAATCCCAGCTACTTGGGAGGCTGAGGCAGGAGAATCATTTGAACCTGGGAGGTGGAGGCTGCAGTGAGCTAAGATCACACCACTGCACTCCAGCCTGGGCAACAGGAGCAAAACTCTGTCTAAACAAACAAAAAAAGTCCTAAACTGAAGAACCACTGAAACACTTCTAGAAAGCAGACTTCTCACTGTGGAGAGAAGATGTATCAAGGGAAGTCTTCTAGAATAGTCTGCTTCTCCCCCACTTGCTGGGCATAGAACCCGGCATGTGTAAGATCCTGGCAGACTGAGTGAGGCGCGGTGCCTCCCCCAGATCCTCGTGCCCTGAATCTGCTGAGTGCTGGGCACACCTGACAATTTAGCTCCCTAACCACCCTGGTGAAGACTCAGTCCTCGCTTTCCACCAAAGAGGAGAAAGCCTGGTCCAGGCATGAGTCAGAGAAGCTGTCAACACTGGAATCTGGGGAAGTGACAGCAGCCAGACTCCCACCCTGAGCTGGAGGAAGGAGGGAGAAAAACACAAATGGTTGTCTCTTCCTTGTTGCCATGACTGATTAGATGAACTCAGACAATATTTTTATGGGAGCCAGAAGGCCTAGAGTCTAGTCCCAGCTCTGTTACAAACTCGGACAAATCCCTTCACCCTCTGGGCTTCTGTTTCCTCCTCTGTGAGATGGGGGTGAGGAAGCCTAGTGGTTTAACTAGAGGATCCCATCATGTTGAAACTCCCAGTTCTCATCTCAGCTCCTCTCAACAGCACTGTGAGGCAAAGGTCACTACAGGTGAGGAAACTGAGGCTCAGGGAGGTTTAAGACACAGTTACACTGTGCCTTAATGTTCAAATCGGCATTAGAGACTACAGAGCAGAGTGGTTAAAAACTTTCGAATTCTAGAATCACACAGGTCTAGATTCAAATACTAAACCCAACACTGTGTGACTGCATGACCTCTCCATGTCTCGGATTCCTCATGAGGCTCTTTTAGGATGAGATGAAAGGATGCACCTGTGGTGTCTGGCATACACCAAGAGCTCAAATATTCCGCATGATGATTGCCATGTTTCAGAAACATGGCAAGAACAAAGATCCCACATGATCTGCTTTGGCAGGCCTCTCAGGCTGCCCCTGGGTCTCAGGTTTTGTCATCTGAAATAAGATCGTAAGCTCATGAAACACTGCCTTCTTTCAGATAACCGCCAGAGAATGGTGGCGAACACTTCTCCACAAACAGGTTTCGGACCACAGGCAGTACATGGCCGTGTACTTGAGTCCCCAGCTCTTGACAAAACAAGATAACTCCTTCAGAATGGCAATCAAGGCTATCACCATCTGTCCCCAGTCTATCCCCACTCCAATTTCTTTTCTCTTTTTTCTGTTTCTTTACTTTTCTTTTTTTTTGAGATGGAGTCTTGCACTGTTATCCCAGCTGGAGGACAGTGGTGTGATCAGGGCTCACTGCAACTTCCACCTCCCAGGCTCAAGTGATTCTCCGGCCTCAGTCTCCCAAGTAGCGAGGACTACAGGCATGCACTACCACACCTGGCCAATTTTCGTATTTTTGGTAGAGATGGGTTTCACCATGTTGCCCAGGATGGTCTTGAACTCCTAGGCTCAAGTGATTTGTCTGCCTTGGCCTTCCAAAGTGTTGGGATTACAGGTGTGAGCCACGGTACCCAGCCCCAATTTCTTAATACTTACAAACATCTTCTTCCAGTTACAGCAGTAGTAGGCAGTTGTTGTAGAAAGTATAGAAAATACATGAAAATATAAAAAGAAAATCTCGCTACCTAGAGAGAATCCCATAACCTGGCAGCATATATTGTTCATCTACATACACATATTCAATATTGGGATTATCATATATATTTCCTCATATCTTACTTTTTCAAGCATGTTATGAATGTTTACTATGCAGCATTAACTATTCTGCAAATATGTTAATTTTAATGATCAACAGAACATCCCTATGGATGAGTTTAGTCATTTACTATTGAGTGTTTAAATTGTTTCTACTTTTTAAAGTGCAGATTATGCTTTAATAAACATATTTATTTAGGCCAGGTGTGGTAGCTCACGCCTGTAATCCCAGCACTTTGGGAGGTTGAGGTAGGTGGATCATTTGAGGTCAGGAGTTCGAGCCTAGCCAACATGGTGAAACCTCGTCTCTACTAAAAACACAAAATTTAACTGGGCGATAGTGGCACACACCTGTAATCCCAGCTACTTGGGAAGCTGAGGCAGGAGAATCACTTGAGCCTGGGAGACAGAGGTTGTGGTGAGCCAAGATCACACCACTGCACTCAGGTTTGGGTGACAGAGAGAGACCCGGTCTCAAAAAATAAAAATAAAAAAAACATTGATTTATAAAATTGTTTACACATCTAGTATTACATGTCTAATATCGGAAGGGTCTACCAATTTACTCACCCTCAAATGGTACACAAGAAGACCAGTTTCAGCTAGGTCTAGTGGCTCACACTGGTAATCCCAGGACTTTAGGAGGCTGAGGTGGGAGGATCTTTTGAGGCCAGGAGTTTGGGACCAGCTTGGCTAACATGACAAAACCCCATCTCTACTAAAAATAAAAAAAATTGCCAGGCACAGTGGCACATGCCTTTAATCCCAGCTTGGGAGGCTGAGGCATGAGAATTGTTTGAACCTGGAAGGCAAAGTTTGCAGTGAACTGAGATTGGGCCACTGCACCCCAGCCTGGCACTCAGGTCTGGGCAACAGAGCAAGACTGTTTCAGAAAAAAACAAAAACAAAAACAAAAAACAGCTTCACTGCAACCTTGCCAATGTGGAATATTATCACTTAAAAAAAATGCTGGGAAATTTGCTAGGTCAAAGCCAAACCAAAATAACCTAGTGCTACCTATTACACGCCTGCCCCCAATACAGGCCTCTGTGTGACTGAGACATCCTACGCTGCTCAAGACCACCCCACTGTGACACATGGTCAGGTCTACCTCAGGTCCCCAGGCTCAGTGCACACACCATTTCTCTGCTTTTCTCCTGACCTGCCCCAGGGCAGAGTCAGTTCCTGTCTTCACTATGTTTCAGGGATTAAACAGCTAACCTGTACCTGGTTAGCTGTTTGTCTCTCCTGCTAGCCAAGGGGGCTGCTTGAGGAGAGGATTTTGAAATCTGCATTGGACTTGCCTCAGTATGTTACCATGCCCCAAACAGCATTTCTTAGAAATGTGGTCTAGAGCCACCTGGAAAGCTTGTTTAACATGGATGTCCAGGCTGCATTCTAGACCTACAGTATGTGCTGGGCATCTCCATCTCTTTTTTTTTTTTTGGAGATGGAGTCTGGCTCTGTCGTCCAGGCTGGGGTACAGTGGTGTGAACTTGGCTCAATTGCGACTTTTGCCTCCCGGGTTCAAGCGATTCTCCTGCCTTAGCATTCAGAGTAGCTGGGATTACAGGTACATGTTACCGCATCTGGCTAATTTTTATATTTTTAGTAGAGACAAAGTTTCACCATGTTGGCCAGGTAGGTCTTGAACTGCTGACCTCAAGTGGTCCACCCACCTCAGCCTCCTAAAGTACTGGGATTACAGGCATGAGCCACTGCACCCAGCTGGAATCTCTGCCTTTAGCAATCTAGCCAGGTGATCTCAGTGCCTGCAAAAGCCTGAGGACATGTGACCCTGAGCTGGGTCGGTCTCAACAAATAGCTACTAAGTGGAAAATCCCCAGGTTGGGGCCCTGATCACTTCCTCCTCAGAGGTCATGAAGCAGAGGGTACCTGCAGTGGAGGAGGACAGGAACTGGGAAGGGGACACAAGGATTTTCCCTTCCAAAAGATGGGTGGGGAGCATAGGGCTGGGGTGGGGTATCCGGATTGCACTCTGGAAGAGGGATGACAGCTTCCTGAGTCAATGGAAACTTGGGAGCAAGAAAACTGCAGAGGAGGCTGCCGGCAGCACAGGATGCTGGGAGAACCCAGGCCTGGCGGAGAGGCCAGGAAACTCCATTCCAGCTTTAATGTGTGACTTCAGGCAAGTCATGTCCCTTCTCATCTGTGAAGGGTCAGGGCTGGACCAGATGCTCTCTTCAGTCCTCCTGAGCTCCAGGGCAGCCCTTCTCCTAAGAAGGCTGGAAATAGAGCCCCTCTACCCAGGTGACACTTACAGCTCTGGTGTCCAGATCTTTGCTGTCAAGCAGACTAGAGCCCTGAGGTAGATTCAACGTGAAGCAAACCTGAGATAGCAGGACACAGCTGTCAAAAGCAGACACAGTCAGGGTAAAATAAGAAGACAGTGTCCAGAGCCGTGCTGTGGAGAAGCCATATGAGCTCAGATTGGGTCTGGTGACATGCTATAGAGTATGCTCACATTTTAGAGGGTAAACTGACAAACTGGAAGATGTCCCAAAGAAACCCACAGGATGTAGGAGGAGACGTAGAACCAAATTATAGGAGGGGCTGTTAACAGAACAAGAGTTGGTCAGCCTTGAGAAGAGGCAAGAAGACCTGACCACTGTCTTCAAATCTCAACACTACTGTCATGGGTAGAAGCTACTGGTGTGTCATCTACAGCCTTGGAGGACAGGACTGTGGCCAAGCACAAGGAAGTTCAAGAAGTTTCAGTTCAGTATGAAGAAAAATGTCAGAACCATCAAAAATAGGTAGGCTGCCTTATTAGAGGGTGGGGCAGGGTGGTGGAAGTAAGCACTCCATCACTGGTGGCATGCAAAAAGAGGTTGGAGAGTCAAACTTCACGTTGTTGATTGGACTGAGTGATCTTTGAGAACCCTGAACTCAACAGTCTATAATTCTAAAAAGCATCACTGATGTTCGGCAAGTGAAGGTCTCTGGTAAGCATAAAGAATTTTTCTATTACAGGTGGCACATAAAGACCGCCAGCATTAATGGAACCTCAGGGAGCTCTGTTGAATGCTATTCAGGGAGCAGCATTTTGGAGTGAATGGCTGTAGCCACATACTCAAGCCTTTGTGATAGACTCCTAGACTTCCCTCAAATTCTGAACCTCACCAGGCAAGAGTGAATTAGGCAGAAGCAACTATTCCCTACCTTGGGAATCCTAGTAGGATGGAAGGCAAGTGTAGCCCTGAGGGAGGTTCAGCCTCCCTCAAACACCTGACCTAGCCCCTCTTTTGGAACCATCACTACATTCTGTTTTTCAGCCTTCAAGGCTTGTATATTTCTGATTAAGTGCTTTGTGTCCTCATTGTTCCTGCTTAACTTAGAGAATTTAGTAATTAAAGAAGATCCCCTAAGAGTTCACCCAGCTCCTCCATGTCCCATAAATCACAGGCCTGGCTTCCTTTGGGCATGCAGTTCTATCACACCTATCCTGGCTGAGAAAGGCTTATGGGGACCCAGAACAGGGTTGGAAGGACCCCAGGAGGCAGCTGATTCCAATCCCCACCTCCTTTTTCCAGACAGAAAAGCTGAGGCCCCTGACACTTTGCTGAAGTTGCTTATCAGTTTAAGGAGATTTTGGGCTGAGACGATGGGGTCTTCTAAATATACAATCATGTCATCTGTAAATAGAGACAATTTGACTTCCTCCTTTCCTAATTGAATACCTTTTATTACTTTTTCTTGCCTGATTGCTCTGGCTAGAGCTTCCAATACTATATTGAATAGGAGTAGTGAGAGAGGGCATCCTTGTCCAGTGCCAGATATCAAAGAGAATGCTTCCAGTTTTTGCCCATTCAGTATGATATTGGCTGTGGGTTTGTCGTAAATAGCTTTTATTATTTTGAGACATGTTCCATCAATACCTAGTTTATTGAGTGTTTTTAGCATAAAGAGCTTTTTAATTTTTGTCGAAGACCTTCTCTGCATCTATTGAGATAATTGTGGTTTTTGTCTTTGGTTCTGTTTACGCGGTGGATTACGTTTATAGACCTGTGTATGTTGAATCAGCCTTGCATCCCTGGAATGAAGCCTATTTGAGCGTGATGGATAAGTTTTTCTGATGTGCTGTTGTAATCAGTTTACCGATATGAAGATTTTTGCATCTATGTTCATCATGGATATTGGCCCGAAGTTTTCTTTTTTTTATTGAGTCTCTGCTGGGTTTTGGTATCAGGATGATGTTGGTTTCATAAAATGATTTGGGAAGGATTTCCTCTTTTTGTATTGTTTGGAATAGTTTCAGAAGGAGTGATACCAGCTCCTCTTTGTATGTCTGGTAGAATTCGGCTGTGAACCCATCTGAACCTGGACTTTTTTTGGTTGGTAGGCTATTCATTGCTGCCTCAACTTCAGCCCTTGTTATTTGTCTATTCAAGGTTTCAACTTCTTCCTGGTTTGGATAGAAAAACAATGTGCAGAAACGACAAGCATTCCTATATAGCAACAACAGACTAAAAGGGAGTAAAACCAAGAGCAAACTCCCATTCACGATTGCTACAAAGAGAATAAAATACCTAGGAATACAACTAACAAAGGATGTAAAGGACCTCTTCAAGGAGAACTATGAACCACTGCTCAGCGAAATAAGAGAGGACACAAACAGATGGAAAAACATTCCATGCTCATGGTTAGGAAGAATCAATATTGTGAAAATGGCCATACTGCTCAAAGTAATTTATAGATTCAACACTATCCCCATCAAGCTACCTATGACCCTCTTCACAGAACTGGAAAAAAAACACCTTAAACTTCTTATGGATCCAAAAGAGAGCCCACATAGCCAAGACAATACTAAGCAAAAAGAACGAAGCTGGAGGCATCACACTACCTGACTTCAAACTATACTACCAGGCTACAGTAATCAGAACAGCATGGTACTGGTACCAAAACAGAGATAAAGACCAATGGAACAGAGCAGAGGCCTCAGAGGCAATGCCACACATGTACAACCATCTGATCTTTGACAAACCTCACAAAAACAAGCAATGGAGAAAGGATTCCCTGTTTAATAAACAGTGTTGGGGAAACTGGCTAGCAGTGTGCAGAAAGCAGAAACTGGACCCCTTTCTGACACCTTACACTAAAATTAACTCCAGATAGATTAAAGACTTAAACATAAGACCTAACACCATAAAAACCCTAGAAGAAAACCTAGGCAAAACCATTGAGGACATAGGCATAGGCAAGGACTTCATGACTAAAACACCAAAAGCATTGGCAACAAAAGCCAAAACAGACAAATGGGATCTAATTGAATGCCAGAGCTTTTGCACAGCAAAAGAAACAATCATTAGAGTAAATCAGCAACAAACAGAATGGGAAAACATTTTTGCAATCTACCCATCTGACAAAGGACTTATAACCAGAATTTACAAAGAACTAAAATGGATTTACAAGAAAAAAGCAAACCCATTCAAAAGTGGGTGAAGGACATGAACAGACACTTTTCAAAAGAAGATATCTATGAAGCCAAAAAACATATAAAAAAATGCTCATCATCACTGGTCATTAGAGAAATGCAAATCAAAACTACATTGAGATACCATCTCATGCCAGTTAGAATGGCGATCATTAAAAAATCTGGAGACAACCGATGCTGGAGAGGATGTGGAGAAATAGGAACACTTTTACACTGTTGGTGGGAGTGTAAATTAGTTCAACCATTGTGGAAGACAGTGCAGTGATTCCTCAAGCACCTAGAAATAGAAATTCCATTTGACCCAGCAATCCCATTACTGGGTATGTATCCAAAGGATTATAAATCATTGTATTATAAAGACACATGCACACGTATGTTCATTGCGGCACCGTTTTCAATAGCAAAGACCTGGAACCAATCCAAATGCCCATCGATGGTAGGCTGGACAGGGAAAATGTGGCACATATACACCATGGAATGCTAGGCAGCCATAAAAAATGATGAGTTCCTGTCCTTTGTAGGGACATGGATGAATCTGGAAACCATCATTCTCAGCAACCTGACATAAGAACAGAAAATCAAACATTGAATGTTCTCACTCATAGGTGGGTGTTGAACAATGAGAACACACGGACACAGGGAGGGGAGCATCACACACTGGGGTCCGTTCGGGGGGACTAGCAGAGGGACAGTGCGGGGTAGGGAGGTTGGGGAGGGATAACATGGGGAGAAATGCCAGGTATAGTTGACGGGGGAATGGAGGCAGCAAACTACATTCATTGCCATGTATGTACCTATGCAACAATCCTGCATGATCTGTACTTGTACCCCAGAACCTAAAGTACAATAAAATATTTAAAAAAAAAAAAAAGGAAAGAAAGAAAAGCTGAGGCCCAGAGATGGGTGGGCAGATAACTTGTCAGAGGCTGCAAGGCAGGGAAGCACAGCCCTGGGGAGAATCCAGACTCACAGCCGAGGCTGTAGTCCTTTCCATCCCTCTGATGCCAGGGCCAGCTTTATCTGAGTAGCTGAGCCTGTAGGGGAGAGGTGATTCTGAGTCTCAAAGGGCTCCGGTCACACCCTCCTCAATGTCAGAGCTGCCTTTCCGGTGTCTGGCCCAGCACCGCTAGTTTCGGGATCTAAGCAACCACAGTCAGAGCCCATTGGCTGCGGGAAGAGGCAGGAAGGAGGTTGGGGTGGAGGTGGAGGCCCAAGGGGCCCCACTCCAGGGCTTTCAGGGAGGAAGGGCAGGGCCTAAACCTTCAGGGCTGTTGAGAAACGTTAGTGTTCACACCCGAATTACAGAAGCTCAGAGGGAAGAACACCATAAATACAGGCCTCAGCCTCCCCATCTCTAAGATGGGCAGAGATATTCTGCCAAAGTAATGCCTGAATTTGATTTCACTGAAAATCAAACTCCGCCAGGGATATTAAAGATTTAATTCATCCTCTTCATATTGTATGGTGTGTGGTCAACATTTTCTCACTGGCTGGAGGACAGTCCTCTGTGACTACGCAACCAACTTAAAGTTAGAGGTACCAGGCTGCACGACTCAGCTGCACCAGGGACACAGCCTATACTCTGAACACCTGCAGGACACCCAGAGCACACAAGGCGGGGGCGGATGTGGTCTCCACTGCTCCTCTCTGACCGACTGATGGATGAGGTGTCTCAGGGGAGGAAAGGACCACTTCCTTCTTAAACACCCCTGCACCTGCTGAGCCACACCACGGCAGACAAGCGTCAGAAAGGTCTTGAGTGCAAGGCCTCACTGCAGACGGTGACGCTGAGGCCTAGAGAAAGCCTTTCTAATACACCTCGTTCATTTTCTTTCTTCCTATAGCTCCCCTTTTCTTGTCCCATATCAGCCTCCCACGGTGTCTGCTAGTTCTGATGGCCTCAGAGGGCCTGGAGCTGGCAAAAGCACTAGACATTCTTTCTAGCATTTGGGTCAGCCTGGCAGGTAGGACCCTGAAGAAGCTGGACAGAAAATGGTGTCGGTGGCTGGGTGGGGGGCGGGGAAGAGACAGGCTGAGCACCCAGATACCTGTCTCCCAGTCCAATGGCAAATGGAGAGTCCAGAGGCAAGGTCCTAGCTTGCCATCTGCTTGCTGTGTGACCTCGGGTAGGCACCCTTCCTTTTCCGTGCTTCTATTTCCTCTTCTGCATGGCATGGAGTTATGCAATGGGATACGTAAGAGCCCTCTGGTTTTGACATGCTGTGGATGGGGAAGAAGGGGCAGAGTGAGGTCATCTTGCTATCTCATCTTCTATCGATCCTGTCCTGCTTGTTTGCTCTGGGCAGGGCAGTGCCAGTTTGACACACTCAGCTGTCAGCTCTGGTCGTGGGCCCTTGCTCAGGAGGTGTGGGTGAAAACCTGGAGCCCTTCACACCATTGCCTGTTCTTCAGCAGCCAATGTAAGGGTAGTTGAAAAACAGAGAGCAGAATTGCCTGAAAGCAGAGGATGACAGAGCTCAGCCACCTCCCAAGCTGGATGCAGCATGCTCCCAATCCGACGGTGGCACTGCAAGCACAAAGAAGTACTTATTAGTGAGGGTGAGGAGGATGCACAGGATGCTCAGGGCAGGACCATTGGCAGCAGGGAAACCTGTAAACTGGGGACTGGCTGGATACACTCAGGGACATAATACCATGTCACATCATTCATATGTTGAAGAGAGTGAAGTAGACCTTTATTTACAAAGATGGAAAGCCATTTGGTAGAATACCAATATCCAAACTAAACTTTTTTTTTTTTTCTTTTGAGATAGAGTCTCACTCTGTTGTCCATGCTAGAGAGCAGTGGCATGTTCCTGGCTCACTGCAGCCTCTGCTTGCCAGGTTCAAGTGATCCTCTTGCCTCAGCCTCCCCAGTAGCTGGGATTACAGGCATGTACCACCACATCCAGCTAAGTTTTGTATTTTTAGTAGAGACAGGGTTTCACCATGTTGACCAGGCTGGTTTTGAACTCCTGACCTCAGGTGATCTGCCCACTCGGCCTCCCAAAGTGCTGGCATGAGCCACTGTGCTGGGCCAACTATTTTTATTGATTTAAAAAAAAAATGCACAGGAAAAAGTACCTAGAAAAGCACAAACTGATAACAGCTGTCATCTCCGGAGAATGGACTAAAATTACCGTAGCTTCTATTTTACCTAAATTATTAGGATTTTTTTTTTTTTTTTGAGACAGAATTTCACTCTTGTTACCCAGGCTGGAGTGCAATGGCGTGATCTCGGCTCACCGCAACCTCCGCCTCCTGGGTTCAGGCAATTCTCCTGCCTCAGCCTCCTGAGTAGCTGGGATTACAGACACGTGCCACCATGCCCAGCTAATTTTTTGTATTTTTAGTAGAGACGGGGTTTCACCATGTTGACCAGGATGGTCTCGATCTCTTGACCTCGTGATCCACCCGCCTCGGCCTCCCAAAGTGCTGGGATTACAGGCTTGAGCCACCACGCCCGGCCTAATTATTAGGATTTTTAAAGCAATAATGCATTCAAGAATTACTTGTATACAAAGAAATTAACAACAACAAGAAAAACAATACCTCTCTTGGAACTTGAAAGCCTCCAATGGAGTCATGGTACAGATGGAGAAATCAAGGCTGGGGAGGAGAATAGTTAGCAAAAGAGGCAGAAGTGGGTCCCATTCTTAGAATGATGAATAGCAGAGGTTGGGAAGGATGTGTGTGGCAGGTGGAGGGAATGAAGAGAGGCTAGTCAAAGGATACAAACATACAGCCAGATGGAAGGACGACATGCTAATGTTCCATAGCAACCATGTACTGTATATTTCAAAATAGCTAGAAGAGAGGACTTGAAATGTTCCCAACACATAGAACTGATAAATACTCGAGATGATGGAAACTCCAGATACCCCGACTTGATCATTACACAGTCTATGCACGTAACAAAATATCGCACGTACCTAATAAATAGGTAAAACATTATATATCAATGAAAAATATAAAGAAGTAGGCCCTATTCTTGACTCCCAGTTCAGTGCTCTTTCCTCTACAGATGCAGCTGCTGGTATCCAAAAGCAATAGGCCCTGCCCAAGCACTCCCTGTTTACAGTGCTGCCTCCTCTGCTGCCATCCAAAGGGGAGGCACTGGGTTCTTGCTGTCCTTTTTGATTGCTGGCAAGATGGGAATAGGGGGTAAGAGGGTGAGTAAGGAACAATTAACCTTGTGATATGAAAGTTTCCTAAAGCTGTCTGGGAGCGGTGGCTCACGCCTGTAATCCCAGCATTTTGGGAGGCTGAGGCAGGCGGATCACTTGAGGTCAGGAGTTGAAGACCAGCCTGACCAATGTGGAGAAACCCCGTCTCTACTAAAACTACAAAATTAGCCGGGCATGGTGGCACATGCCTGTAATCTCAGCTACTCGGGAGACTGAGGCAGGAGAATTGCTTGAACCTAAGAGGCAGAGGTTGCGGTGAGCCAAGATTGTCCAGCCTGGGCAACAAGAGCGAAACTCCATCTCAAAAAAAAAAAAAAAGTTTCCTAAAGCTGCTGTAACAAATTACCACACATGTGGTAGGGGAAAAAAACAGAAATTTATTCTCTCACAGTTCTGAAAGTTAGAAGTCCAAATTTGAGGTGTCAGCTGAGCTGGTTCTTCTGGAGGCTCTGAGGGAGGATCTCTTCCCTTCCTCTCTCCCAGCTCCTGGTGGGGGCCGGCAATCCTTGGCTCTCTAGCTTAGAAGATGCATCATTCCACTCTCCACTGTTCTCCCTGTATGTCTATGTCCAAATGTCCCTCTTCTTGTTGGGACATAATCACTGGATTAGGCCCATCCAGTGTGACCTCATTTTAACTTGATTGTCCCTGCAAAGACCCTATTTCAAATAACGTCACATTTATAGGTTCTGGGTGAACATACATGCAGGAGGGGACGCTACTGAACCCGGTAAAGGTAACAGCTTTTCTGATGTCCAGGCCATCTCCTTAAGGAAGAGGCAGGGGCAGGGTTGCATGGGGCAGTGGAAAATGGCCGGGAAGGCCACAAAGGTCATTGCACACTCAGTGAAAAAGAACTCCATTGCGGAGAGAGGAGGAAAACTGGAAGTAGGTCAGACTGCATATCACTTGTCTTGGGGGGAAAGCATGGATGTGGATGGCTGTTTTAGGAATTGTTCAGTGTTTGGCCTAGATGTTCTGGAAGGTTCAGATTTGAAAATAAGGTGACACGAGATAAACTATTTTTAGGGATTAAGATTCACCTGGCAAGACAAATAGGATGGCTTGTCTTCAGGTAATGGATGGATTTAGATCTGCTCAAGATGGATGGATCTTCTCTCGCTCCTTCTCTCTGCCAAAGTGGGGCAGTAGGAGGTCCCTCCCCACTGCCAGTCCTGCTGCAGTGGGGCTCCCAGCCTGGCTCTCTCCCCTGGTCACTGGGGACAGCTCGCAGTGCTGAGGGTGGAGGATGCAGAGGACAGGGTGCCAGCCTTGCAGACAGAAGCCCAAGCATACCCTGAGGCGTCAGAACCAGGACTAGGAGCATCTGAGAGACTCTTCCTTTCATTAGGAGGGTCCCTTACACTCTTCAAGTTTATTTTTTTAATATGAATTTCATACTGAGACCGCTTAGAGCTCTTTTTCCAGGCAGGTCTCAGGCTGTTGTCCACTGGCTGATCTACACACCCTAGATGTCAGGGGGCAACCCCTCCAACCCAGAGTTTCACCATCTTGATATATGTACCAGTTTGCTTCTGTACAATTAACTTAAAATTTGATATTTTCTGCCCTTTTATGACAAAAAAAGAAGCACAGTGCTGACATGAAGCATAAACCCCAAACCTAACACCCAACTGAAGCAAAAATGGGAGTCCTTAGGTATCTGGGAATTCATCGCGTTCTCAGGGGACCTATATTAGCCATCCATGAATTCAATAAAGGAAAAGAATTAAAAATATGTACCTGTGCAGAAAATATATCACCAAAGGTTGTATCTCAAAGGCAGAGGTTTTTAGGCATTGTTCTAATGTGTTCTAGGTTGTCAAACATAAAAATCTGGTATTTAATCTCACAGGTCTTCCAGAGTGCCTCGTGGATGAAAACCTGTTCTGGCTTTAGCTCGGAAGATTGGTGGGGCACTCGCTTTTAGGTTGGGCAAAATCACCAGCCGGAGACCCTGTACACGCCAACATCCCCATGATGGTTGGGGCTGGGGACTGAGGGCTGCAGAGGCAGCTTTCCTTCATGCTCCCTGACTGTCCTGCCCTTACTAACTGACCTAGAAGATCAGATTTGCCCACTCCTCCTGACCAGGTCTTAAGGGCTGCTCCCGTATTCCTTCTGCCTAGGATGCCCTCCTGCATAACCCACTGGCCCCACAACTGCCTAACCCCCACCCACCTTCAAAGCCCAACTTAGAGAGATGCCGTCTCTCTAAGGGACCTTCCTTGACCCCCTCTAAGTCCAAAGTCACGCTGGCCTCAGGTAGGAGGAAAACACAAGGATGTTCATTGATTACCAGGGTAGGAGTGTAGACTATAAAGAACCATGTGTCCAAACTGATTAAGCCACGGAACAGCCATGGGACATTCAGTAGCCACTAAAACGTCCATGTTTCCATGGACTACTTAACATAGGAAAATGCCCCCGGAAGAATACTAAGTAACTGGAATATAGCCATATAAAACATATTCTTAGCTTTATACAGATAGTCATGCTCACATCTATAATATACATAGTAAAAAACGGTATAACGAACACCACTGAAATGTACACAGTGGCTATCTCTTAACTGTGAGATTAAAAGATTTTAAAATTTCTTATTCTTTCCCAAATTTTGAAATTTTGACTAGAAACATAATAATCAGACTAATTCCTTTTTTTGAATGGAATTGCAAATATTTGCTGGTCATAGGCTTGTGTCCCCTCTAATATTCTTGTCAAAATGCCACCTGACCCCTGCTTGTACCCCTCCAATGATGGGGAACTCACTACCTTTGAGGCCTTTTTGGCCGCTTCTTCCTCATGAGAAGTAGAAATCTGGCTCACTTTAGCCACCCCCCACTGGCCACAGTGCTGCCTTCTGGAACAACAGAGAACAAAGCTGCCTTCTGTGCCCCTTGACAAGACTTCAGAGATTTGAAGGGAGAGGCCAGACTCTAGGCTGCATCCTCCCCGCCCTGCACACGTCAGCCTTCCAAGGACAGTAACGTTCCTTACCTCCCACATCCCAGGGTACTTTTCTTGGGTACAATCTAGGCAGTGATGTCCTTAAAGCATAACATTAAGTTTCTTTCAAAGGCCTCTTTCAAAGGCATCCTTCCCGCTAGTCAGGGTATCAGGGGCTCTGTCACATGTAGTCTTTCATCTATCTTTTTTTTTTTTTTTTTTTTTGAGATGGAGTTATGCTCTTGTTGCGCGGGGTTAAAGTGCAATGGCGCAATCTCAGCTCATTGCAACCTCCGCCTACCATGTACAAGCAATTATCCTGCCTCAGCCTCCTGAGTAGCTGGGATTACAGGTATGTGCCACCATGCCCAGCTAATTTTGTATTTTTAGTAGAGACAGGGTTTCTCCATGTTGGTCAGGCTGGTCTTGAATTCCCGACCTCAGGTGATCCGCCCAACTCAGCCTCCCAAAGTGCTGGGATTACAGGTGGCCTCATCTAATCTTTAGAACAACCCTATGGCATAGGAGCTAATAGCGCACCTATCTTATAGATGAGGAAACTGAGGCATGTAGAAGCCAAGCCTCTTTTAAGGTCACTTAACAGATCTTTCATGTAATCAGAACTGAAGCAGCACCAGCCCAGAGCCCAGTGTGGTCGACACACAAATGTTTGCCAAGTTAATAAACAGATACGTGAACTGAGTTTTAAAGTCCGTGCCCTTGGTGTCTACTGGTTGATTTCAGAATTACCCATGCCTGCACCAGCCTCTTCCATATCATTCATTTCTATCACCTGGCTTGCTACATGGACGTGCTCATGGAGGGCTGCTGAATGACTGATCCACCAAGTACCTGTCACCTGAGGCCCAGGTACTTGGCACAGTGCTAAGCCCCTTCTCAGAGGCCCTGCTTGGAATTATGGACCCATAGCCACAGCCTTTGGGACTGGAGAGTTGAGACATCATGCCTGGCGCTCTTCAGTGTCACACAAAGGGGGTTGGCCACAAGGTGCCTCCTGCCCCCCCTACCTTATTGCCCAAGGGAGGCTGGTAACCTGCTGGGGATAGGAAGGCCCCTCCTTACCCCCATGTCTGGCAAGCCCCCGGAAGGCTTGTTTACTTGACCCCTACCCACTCTGCCTGGCCTTCTCCTGAGTCTTCCTGGGGGATATGACTGCATTAGCCATGGTTTTTAGGGAGAATAAAGGTTTAGGAAGGACCACATGATCCAGACATTTCCTCAGCGCCTACCCCCAGACTGCCAGGAACCCTATTCATTCATTCCCAGCATTTCAACTTGTTCCAATAAGGCAGTGACCTAGGCCCAGGCCAGGCCTCTCAGGGTGGTCTAGAGCAGCTAGTCAGCCAAACCCAACAGGCACCATAGACCACAGAACTCAGCAGATCCTCAGATCCTTGAACCTGGAGGGACCTTGAGAAGGCCTCATGATTAAGCTCCTGTCCCTAGCCAGGATAGTCCTTGCTAAAAGCACCAGCCTCATTCCTTGCTGCCTGCCACCTCCATTCTCCACAAAGAACACCCTCACACTGTGCTTACAGTGGCTCAGCTTTTGCTGAGCCTTGGCCATGAGCGGGCAACTCTTGCCATACCTTCCAAATCACCCTCCATCCAAAAACCCTTCCTGCATCTCTCAAGGCTGGATGTGATGCTCCTGCTGCTCTCTGGGCCACCCCTGGCACGGCTCTTATTTGTCCCTCATTCACTCAAATATCTACTTAGCACCTGCTCCACGGTCTGCATAAAGCAATGAGCACCAGATGGGGAGTGCAGAAAGCCAGGCTCAACTGCACAGCTTTGCTACCAACTGGCGTTGTGACTTTAGACCCATCACTCGCCACTGAGCCTCAGTTTCCTCACTGGTAAAGTGGGAAAGATTCCACAGCTCAGCCTTGCTTCCAGGGCTTCTGTGAGGCTGGGCAGGATGTGAAAGCATTCTGCAAACATGCAGGGTGAGTCATGATTCTCAGAACCTAACCCTTCTGTGGCCTGAGCTCATTGTTGTTCATCCCATCCCTGGAGTCCTCCTCTCTCCCAGGGGGCCAATAGCCTGTTGAAGATGAACTTGGGAGCTCATGCCTTCCAAGGGGTTCGCACCTGGGTGAGAAATTGGGCAGGTGCACAGCCTAGAGGGATGGGAGCATTAAACAAAACCAGTCCATAAATCTTGCCATATAGGGGCAGGGGCCTGGCATGGCTGGGGCCAAGAAGGCATGCCAGGCTGTTCTGAGGCAACAAGAGTAAAACCTTTTATGCTAAAGGGTCTTGTTTGTAGTCATCAAGAAGCCACTGGAAGCACAGTGGGAGGGGGTGGAGACAGAGAGCACCGGGCTAGGGCACTAGACACCTGGGTTCTGCTCCGTGTTGCTCTGTGATCTCAGTCATGCCCCTTCCCTCTTCTAGGCCTTAACCTCCTATCCGTATAGTGGGTGCATCAGCCTAGGTGGTACCCAAGGCTCTTTCCAACTCAGAAATGCTGTGCCAGCTTTACTTGCCCTTCAGAACTTTGGCTGTGCCAGGGACAGGCGGGGACAGCTGGTAAGTCTCTTGGAAGGAGCAGGAGCCAAAGGAGCTGTGCTTCTTGTGACCTCCTCTTCCAGCTTGTGGAAGGGTCAGGCTCCTCCCCATTTCCTCCACCTCTGGGTAGATGGAATTCACCCTTGGTCCACTTTGCAAGCTACAAGGTTGACACAGGTGCAGAGAATACAGACTCTGAGACTCTTAGGGATCATCTTCCTCACCACTCCCCATATAGGGAGAAATTGCGACCCAGGGAGCCACAAAGGCTTGCTTGGGGTCACCTAGTATGTTTGTGGCACTACCAGGACTTACACCTAGGACTACTGTCCGCCTACCACTTGCTCAGTTACAAGTCTCAGCCCAGGCTCAGGTATCTCCATCTTGTCATCCCTGTCAGCCAGCCCCTTTCTTCTACTGATAGCGCCAAGCCTCAGTTTCCCTGTTGGAATGAGGAAAGACATGAGGGTGTCTAGGTCAGGGGTTGGTGACGATTTTCAATCCGGTATTGAAAGGAGAGCAAGGAAAACTGGGAGGTAATGTACTTCAGACAGAGCAAGGAGTAGAACCCTCCAGGCTAGGACAGTAGTTAGGCAGAAAAACCTGTACTCAGGGCACAAGCAAAGCAAGAGCCGAGGGAGGACTGAAGTTCATTGCAAAACTATTAAATATTGTCATAGTTTGGAGCCCGTCAGGGTCTCAAGGGAAAATGATCATAAAGTTAATGGGATCATCTAGTCCCACCTGGCTAGGGGCAGGCAGTGGTAGGAAAAAGGGCCAGAACTTGAGGATCCTCCTTCCCCTCTGTCTCAGTGTCCCCTGAGGAGGCTGTCCTTCTAGCTCCAGGCTCTGACCTTCTGGGCTCGTCAGCCCCCAAGGGGCAGCTGGTCTCACCGCAAGAAACCTGAGTAGAGTCCCCTGGGCCCTAACCCAGCTCCAAGGCCCCTTGGGGGAAGGACAGGAAAGGAGGAGAGGGCCGCAGAATGCAGTAGATCGCCTCCCTCTTTCGCCCCTCCCAGCTACCCCAAGGGCAGCCCACACTCAGTAGCTCCGGGGCCTGCAAAAGCCTTAATAAGACCAGCGCCTCAAACTTTAAAGCGTCATCACCTGGGCATATTGCTAAAACGCAGCTTCGGTCTTGGCAGGATTGGGCCAGAGCCTGAGATTCTGCATTTCTAACAGGTTCCCAGTGATGCCGATACTACCAGTCGGTAGAACACTCTGCGAGCAGCCATGAGATTATCAGCCTCTGACCTGGGGGGAGGAAGCCAAAGGCCCAGAGAGGTCAAGTCACTTGTCCATGACCACACAGCGAGCAGCCGCAGACCGTAGGCAGAGGGCACCTGCCACAGACGCTCGACATCTCCCCACCGAGGCAGCGGAAATTAGCTGCCGTTCCCTGGCGCGGGTGCCGTGTTTGTAAACTCGGCTGCTTGGTGCGGCTCGGGCCGGGGTAAAGAGCGCCTCCCAGCAGAGCCTCCCCGTCTCGGAGCCGGCCTCTCTAGGTCCTCCGTCCGGTACCCCAGGCCGACCAGAGGGAGCCCGGGGCGCCGAGTGCCCTGCGGCGGAGCGGTTCCGCACTCCCCTCTCCTCTGAAAGCAAACTTCTCCGCCCGCGCCCTTTACCTTTTTGGGGGTTTTGCAGTTGCTCAGCCTGCTGTGTCTGCAGCCCATCCTCCTCCGGGGGCTCCCAGACGCCGCTCCCCAAGTCCGGGCCCCCCAGAGGAGCCTGCAGTCCGGGCCCCGCCCTTTGCTCCGCTCCCGCCGGCTGGGGCTGCCGGCGAGACCCTGAAACTGAACCTGGAAGCGCAGACTTGAGCCTGAGCTGGGGCGGCCGAGCGCCGTAAATACCCGAAGAGCGGGGCCTCCGCGTAGCCCGCAGGGCCAGTGGCGCCGCCACCAGAGGCAGGTGACCAGAATCTTTCCAAATGATAGGAAGCTCCGGTCAGGGCCGGGGGCGGGGATGGGGGGGGGGAACCTTAAGGAGCAACAGATGCTTTTTCGAACCCTCAGCTAAGAAAGGGCCCGGGGGCGGGGAGTAATTAATTGTTCGATAAACATAACAGCTATCCTTCATCGAGGGCTGTTTAGTCCCAGTTGTTTTATACATTTTATTTCTATTTCTTGCCCTATCCGTGCAACAAAGGTATTACTTCCTCCGTTTTACAGGTGAGGAAATGGTGCTCAGAGATGCAAAATGATTTGTCTAAAGTCACATAGCTAGTAAGTTACCACAGCCCAGATAGAATCCAGTTCCTTTATTTATTTATTTATTTATTTATTTTTTGGCAAGATAGTAACTCACTGCAGCCTCAAACGCCTAGGCTCAAACCAGCCTCCCAGCTCAGCCTCCTGAGTAGCTGGGACTACAGACGCACACCACCACACCCAGCTAATTTCTTTTATTTTTTCCAGCCTGATTTTGAACTCCTGTTCTCAAGCAATCCTCCCGCCCTGGCTACCAAAAAAAGCATTGGGATTACAGGAATGAGCCACTGCACAGAATACAATTCTAACTCCAGAACCTAAGTTTTGACTCAGTTGCCTACAAATAAATAATAATACTAAGTTTAGTTAGTTTATTTATTTATTTAGAGACAGAGTCTCACTCTGTTGCCCAGGCTAGAGTGCAGTGAAACAATCTGGGCTCACTGCAACCTCCGCCTCCCGGATTCAAGTGATTCTCTTGCCTCAGCCTCCCAAGTAGCTAGGAGGATTACAGGCGTGCACTACCAACCCCAACTAATTTTTGTATTTTTAGTAGAGACCGTGTTTCCCCATTTTGACCAGGCTAATCTCAAACTCTTGAGCTCAGGTAATCTGCCCACCTTGGCCTCCCAAAGCCCTGGGTCCCACGCCCAGCCAATAATACCAAGTTTAACTTTAATGTCTCCTCACTTCTGGGATGATTGTTTTTTCCACCTCACAAGCATCTATGATATTTGACTCTATCCTTCTTAGATAGGTATTATTCATCACAACAACCTCAGGAGGCGGGCCAGGTCTGGTGAGAATATGGGACATAAAATATCAGTGTCTAGGAAAAGGAACTTTTGTTTATCTTCACGTTTTTATTAGCTGAGGTTTCTGGAGTGGCAATGCAGGAAAAAGATAATTAATTTTGAAAATCAGTGTGTATGCCTATTTGCATGTATATGGGAATATTAGAGTCAGGCCCAAAAACTCTTGGAAAGGTGTGCTGTGAAAGGCTTAGAGTCATGAATGGGGAAAGAATATGAGACCTCAAAAAAATTGCTCCCTCCATAGAGTACAAAACCAGTTGCAAAAGTGTGTAAGAAAGAAAACTAAGGAAACATGGTATTAGGTTCTCAAAAGCAAGTATAATAGAGAATGGTGGCTTACAAAGTGTGATTCCCAAATTAGCAGTGTCAGCGCTACCAGCTGCCTTTGTTGGAAATGCAAATTCTCAGGCCCCACCCCTGGCCTAAACTCTGGGGGTTGGGGCTTAGGAATCTATAGCTTCATAAGGATTCCAGACATTTCTGGCCTGGGCTAAAGTTTGACAACCCCTGCTATAGGATGTGCTCCACAGGTACTGAAGAAACAGGGTATGCCTAAATTATACTTAAATTAACAATGTTTATTGCAACAGTGCTCATGATTAAAAACAAAGAACCCAAAACAACCTAAATAGCCAAGAAAAGAAGCTTGGGTAAATCAATTATGCTGTATTCATAAAAATAGAATGCCATATAACCAGCAAAAATATTGATGATGAATTTTTTGTATTACATAACATAACAAATTCATTTTCATTTAAAAAAATAAGTATTGAGTGACTACCCTGTATTGGTGAGATTTTGAAATTTTAAAACTGTTCTTTTTTTGAGACAAGATCTTGCAATGTCACCCAGGCTGGAGTGCAGTGGAGTGATCATGGCTCACTGCAGCCTCAAACTTCCAGGCTTAAGTGATCCTCCCACCTCAGCCTCCCAAGTAGCTGGGTCCATAGGTGCATGCCACCATGCCTAGCTAATTTTTAAAAACACTTTTTTTTGTAGGCCAGGCACATCGGGTCACACCTGTAATCCCAGCACCTTGGGAGGCCGAGGCAGGTGGATCACCTGAGGTTAGGAGTTCGAGACTAGACTGACCAATCTGGTAAAACCCCATCTCTATTAAAAATATAAAAATTAGCTAGGTACGGTGGTGTATGCCTGTAGTCCCAGCTACTCGGGAGGCTGAGACAGGAGAATTGCTTGAACTTGGGAGGAGGAGGTTGTGGTGAGCCTAGATCATGCCATTGCACTCCAGCCTGGGTAACAGAGCAAGACTCCCTCTCAAAAACAAAAACATTTTTGTAGATCAGGCACGGGGTGGCTCATGCCTGTAATCCCAGCACCTTGGGAAGCTGAAGCAGATGGATCACCTGAAGTCAGGAGTTTGAGACCAGCCTGGCCAACATGGTGAAACCCATCTCTACTAAAAATACAAAAATTAGCCAAGCATGGTGGTGCACGCCTGTGACCCCACCTACTGGGCAGGCTGAGGCAGGAGAATCACTTGAACCTGGGAGGTAGAGGTTTCAGTGAGCTGAGATCACACCACTGCACTCCAGCCTTGGCAACAAAGCGAGACTCCATCTCAAAAACAAAAAAATTTGCAGAGAGGGTCTCGCTATATATTGCCCAGGCTGGTCTAGAACTCCCAGCCTCAAGCAATTCCCTCACCTCAACCTCCCAAAGTTCTGGGATTACATGCATGAGCCACTGAACCTGGCTTCATTTTCTTATATTAAAAAATGAGTATGCATTTATTACTATTATAATAAAAATACTATTTTAATATGAAAAAGTTTTCTTTTAAAATGTGTTTAAACCTGTGCGTGAAATTATCATTAGTTCTTCATCATCAAGCTATGGGCAGATCTGTGAAATCGTAAAGAAATGGACAATGACTGTTATTAATTAGGTTGAAAAGCAACATAAAAGGCAAAGACGGCTAAACTGTGAGCATGACAATCCAGACTCCTAAAGTGATCCTGAATCAGTCTCCTTTCTGGGAGTTTCTCAGCTATATGTTGAAGAGTTGAACGCTCTAAAATTGATCTCAAATTTTAATGTCAACAATTAAAATTAATAACTTGGTGCCAGGTATGGTGGGGTGGCTCACACTTATAATCTCAGCATTTTGAGAGGCTGAGGCAAGAACTTTGACACCAACCTGCACAACATAATGAGACCTTGTAAAAAAAAAAAAAATTGCCTGGGTGCGGTGGCTCTCGCCTGTAATCCCAGCACTTTGGGAGACCAAGGCAGGCGGATCACAAGGTCAGGAGATGGAGACCATCCTGGACAACATGGTGAAACCCCGTCTCTTCTAAAATACAAAAAATTAGCCAGGCATGGTGGCACGAAGCTGTAGTCTTAGCTACTTGGAAGGCTGAGGCAGGGGAGTCAACTGAACCCAGGAGGCAGAGGTTGCAGTGAACTGAGATTGCCACTGCACTCCGGCCTGGCGACAGAGGGAGACTCTACCTCAAAAATAAAATAAAATAAAATAAAATAAAATTAGCTGGGCATGGTAGTGTGAGCCTGTTGTTCCAGCTACTCAGGAGGCTGAGGCAGAAGGATTGTTTGCGCCCTAGAGTTTCGCTACAGTGAGCTATGATCATGCCACTGCACTCCAGCCTGGGTGACAGAGCAAGATGCTGTCTCTAAAAATAAATAAAGTAAAAGAAAATAAAATGAATAGCTTGGAGTGGTGGGTGGGAAGCAGGAGGCAAGTTCTTTCCCTGGAGCCTCTGTTCTCAAGACGTGTTGCCTCCGGCCTCTCCAAGCCTCCTGGGAGAGCAGGTTCTGATTTCCCGTTTTCCCACTGTGGGATTTTTGGTTATGTGTTTTGAAGTTTGTGCCTGAGAAACTTGAGCAGCTTGAGTTTGACAAAGTTGCCAATGAGATTTTTGATGGTTGGCATACCAGTCAGGTTAGGAGAGGTTTTGCTGAGATAATAAAAAGCATACAAATCTCAGTGACTTAACACTAGAGAAGATAGGTTTTTGCTCACACTACATGTCCAGCATGGGCAGGCAGAGGGCTCTGCTTTGCAGAGAAGTTCCATATCATCCTGTAGTGCAGCCTTCTCAACATGGTGACTTTAGAATTTGCTGGGCAAAGAGAAGGGAGTGTACAGAGAATAGTGCACAGGGCTTAACTGCTTCCACTTGGGGGGGACACACATGGAGGTCCACTCACATTTCATTGGCCAAAGCATGTCACACAATTTTGCCCAACTTTAAGGGGATGGGAAAGTGCAATGCGTGTCCAGAAGGAGAAGAGAATCAGAAATATTGACAAATAGGATAATATCTACCATAGTTAGCAATCAACAAGCAGCTACTGCTTCTTGGGCAAGTAGGGTGACTCATCTTGATTTGCCTAAGATTTTCCCACTCTTAGTCCTGGAAGTCCCATGTCTCCAGAAACTCTTCAGTCCCAGGCAGGTTGGGACGGTTGTTCACCCTATGGCCAAGGCATAGTCACAGCACAAGAGAAGACTCCGTTCTTGTTCCTGAATTAGTTGATCTGGAGTTCTTTTGTTTGACATTTGATCTAGACATAAGAAAAAATGGGAAATGATACAAAACAGGTTTTATGAAGCTAATGCCAAGTCGTGTGCTTCATGCAGGAGGTATTAGCATTAAAGGGAGAAGGGGATAGTCAGGGAAGACTTCGTGGGGGAATTCTACAGCCAAAGGGTATTCATATCAAAAGGAATTCTAGAATATCAGGTTGGGTCGGATTTTGATGCTTGGCTTCTACTGCTTGCAATTAAGAACACTGACTAATAGAAATCTCTTGTTATAATTTCCTTTCTAGGTGATTGTGCAGCCTATGTTTAATACTTTCAGTGAGGGGGAAATCACGACCTATCTTTTCATCTCTTGGGGGAGGGGAGAAGCAAGGGGGAGTGATTATAAGAGGGAAGGGCAGCTTGTGTCAAGCCGGGTCAGAACATGGAGGCTGGCGAGCTAGGTAATGAGGAATTCACGTTGGTAGCTAGGTTGTGTGTAAAAGAACAAAAGTTGATGGGGTGGGTTCTTTGGGGGAAATATTGGAAACAACAATGTGAGGATTATTCTGAGCATCTTTCATGAGAAAAAATATAATATACCCATATGTAAAAAGTTTTGCATAGAATTTCAAAATTCTATGGGGCTAGGCGTGGAATCCCAGGTGAAGAATCTCTCAGCTCATGGTTGCTAAAGGTCTTTCTAGCCCTAAAGTTTTTCCTGTGCAGGTTTTTCTGATTGGGCTCAAATATTCCCCAAGCATATGTCCTCTGCCCAGAGTGACTTTCTTTTTTTTTTTGTTTGAGATGGAGTCTTGCTCTTGTTGCTCAGGCTGGAGTGCAATAGTGAGATCTCGGCTCACTGCAGCCTCCGCCTCCCAGATTCCTGCCGCCGCCTCTTGAGTAGCTGGGATTACAGACGTCTACCACCACGCTCAGCTAATTTTGTGTTTTTAGTTTCTCCATGTTGGTCAGGCTGGTCTTGAACTCCTGACCTCAGGTGACCAACCCTCCTTAGCCTCCCTAAGTGCTGGGATTACAGGCGTAAGCCACCGCGCCCGGCCCAGAATGACTTTCTTTACAGTCCACATCTCTGGGTTTAATTCTCTCTGTATATCGCGGAGCAGCTCCAATGCCTTCTCCTTCCAAGAGCCTGGCAGCACTTGTTCTGTGGCTCTCTTAGCACAGTGGCAGTTTTCCTCTGAGCTGCACTTGTTTGTGTGCTCTGGGTGTCCTCCCTAATGGATGAAGGGTTATGCAGCTCTGTCTCCTCCCTCCTCACCCATCCCATCTCACCGAGAGATCGCCAGTTGCCTTACTCAACTTCCATTCTTCACTCTTCCGTAATTACCAGAATCCTGATTATTCTTTGGGCTGGCAAAGCACTGGGCTAACAGACTACTTACCCAGCTTCCCTTGCATCTAGGGGTGGCCAGGGATATTTAAGGGGAAATTACAGGTTGAGGCTTCCAGGAAAACTTTTAATAGGAGGATGACTCAGCTGGGAGCAGGGCTCCCCTGTTTTGTGCTCCCCCTTTTCCTGCCTGGAATACAGACCGGATGGCTGAATCCTGGCAGCCATCTTATTACCTGGCGAAAAAATAAGGGAGGATTCTTGATCTCTGATTAATTTACAGTGCCTCAATACAAGCCTTGATCAACTACTGCCAAACCTTTTCACATAATAAACGACAAATTCGTTTAAGCCATAGGGAAATTATAGTTAACAGTAATTAATTGTATTTTTTTCAAAATAGCTGGAAGAGAATTGTAATGTTCCCAACACAAAGAAAGTATAGATGTTTGAGGTGATGAATATCCCAATTACCCTGATTTGATCATTGCACATTGTGTACATGTATGAAATATCACATGTATGCCCCAAATATGTACAACTATTTTATGTATACCAATGTACAATTATTTTTAAAAAATTGTTTTAGCTAGTGCTGTTGAAATTTTGTTACTTGCAGCAGAGTGCAATTTCTAACCAATACATAGGTTACTAATTAAGGTTGATTATATTGAATTTAATTAGAATCATTTACTCTTAGGGACATTCTGCGAAGCCCCAGCTTAGTTCTGGAGATGGGAAAGGAAGCTGTGTTGATTAAGGTGTCCTGGGTTTTTTGGACTCTGGATAGAAAGGTTGGTTTTGGCCGGGAACGGAGGCTCATGCTTGTAATCCCAGCACTTTGGGAGGCCAAGGCAAGTGGACCACATGAGGTCAGGAGTTTGAGACCAGCCTGGCCAACATGGCAAAACCCTGTCTCTGACAAAAATACAAAAATTAGTCAGGCTTGGTGGCACGTACCTGTAATCCCAGCTACTTGGGAGGCTAAGGCATGAGAATCACTTGAACCCATGAGGCGGAGGTTGCAGGGAACTGAGAGCGCACCACTGCACTCCAGCCTAAAAAGAAATGTTGGATTTTGACAGGCTCCTCTTAGAATATACCTGAAGAAAATGAGAGAACAGCTAAAATTGTTGAGTCTTTAGAGTTCTATTGGAGCATTTCTCTAGGTATGGGCGGCTCATTTGCTTCAGTTAATTTAGGTTAACTCATCTGGTCAAAGTGCAGTTTCTCTGGAGTTCCCTCCCTTTTGCCCATCCACTGCATCAGGACTGGGAGGACTGAGTCCGAGGAATCTTCACATTCAGGGTTGTTGAACTTTACTTCTCCAAAGGTTCTGTGGGTCACCTCGCTAGGGAATGTAATTGCTACATTGATTGGATTGGATTGTGTTGAATTGAATTAAAGGGTAAGTCCTTGGAAAAGGGGAATTGAATCTGAGTAACGCTAATTAGCAAGAAGCCACCCCTGCCTATTTTCCCAGGAGAGCTGTGGTTTGGGATTTGGGCTGCCTTGGGAGAGGTGTCAAGATTCACTTTACCACTTTCTTTACCAAGAATCCATTCATGCAAATCATGGTTGGTCAGTGCTTTCTCTGTTTAGTGAAGTTCAGTTAAAGATCCTTAAGGAGCTTGAATGATAAGAATTGGAGGAGCACAGAACATCACCTAGAAACATGCTCTCTTTTTCTTTTTCTTTTTTTTTGAGACAAAGTCTCGCCCTGTCGCGCAGGCTGGAGCACAGTGGTGCAATCATGGCTCACTGCAGCCTCAACCTCGCAGGCTCAAGTGATCCTCCCACCTCAGCATCCTGAGTAGCTGGGACTATGGGTATGTACCACTATGCTTGGCTAATTTTAGTATTTTTTGCAGAGACAGGGTTTTGCCATGTTGTTCAGGGTTGTTTTGGATTCCTGGACTCAAGTGATCCACATGTTTTGGCCTCCCAAAGTGCTGGGATTACAGGTGTGAGCCACTGTGTCCAGCTACCTGGGAATATTCTCTAGAAGAAACTGAACAAATGCTTTCCTTAAGTGAGCTGTAGGGTCTGGAGGCCACTAGGAATGAACAGGAGTGAACGTTTCATTACATTAATGACTCTCAAAATGTGGACCAGGGTTTAACAGCATCATCATCTCTTGGGACATTGTTAGAAAAGCATCAGACAGCCTGGGTGTGGGCCTCAGCAATCTGTGTTTTCACATCTCCTCCCCATAATTGTGATATATGCTTATGTTTGAGAACCACTGCTTTAGACCTTCATGTCCTCCTCATGTCTGATAGATCTCTGATGGACTTAAAACATGCGCACAGAGATGAGGGACAAAGTAGGGTCCAGGGCTCAGTGAGTCGAGGGGTATGTACCGTTTTCTAGGTGTGAGGCATCCTTGGCAGCACTGGGTGTCTAGTGTCTAGACCACCCCTACCTGCATCCTTCGTGTGAAACATGGTGGACTGTTTCATGGGCTACGAGCCAGGCTCTGAGCCATCCCACATCCAGAGATCATAGGAGAAGCCTTCCTTGCTTTGGAGATTCTGAGGTTCCCTTTTGCATACAGTCTTCTAACGAGCAGCATGTTGATTTACATGTAATTGAGTGAGCAGGACTCCAACATTACCTTTGGTCTTTCCAGGCTCACAACAGAGCTGGATATTCACTTGCCTGGCTGCCCACAGCCAGCAAACCCTCTACTCCTCTCTGCCTTGCCTCCCCTGATATACATCTCATCAGGGGACATATTCCCAGGGACATCGCATTCTCAATTCTATCCAACTGCAAACGCATTAACTGTAGAGCCTTGTTTCGTGGATCCTCATTTCCAACAGCCCACTTCATTCTTTGATTTGAAAAGTGAATATTTTTGAAACTATATAACCTGCTACGTAGTCATAACTTAAGAAACCCTTTTACAACAAACAACTATGCCTTGACCTCTCCTTTCTGGAAAACCTGGTATTTTCTGGTCCTGGGTCCTGGGTCCCCCCTGTTCTACTCTAGTGGGAGGGTCTTACCCACATAAAACAATAGGAATGAGAGTTGAAGGATGGTGAGGTCAGTGACTGGGTTTTCCAAATTTAAAATTGGACCACATGAGTTAGCAAAGGAATTGTGTGACTTATGTATATTTTTATGGATCTGATTCTATTCATGCATTACTCTTTGCCAAAATATTGGAATTTCTGGGACATTTAGAGGGACAAGGAGGTAGAATAATATTTGTAAATGGGACTGGCCTAGAATACATGGGAGATATACCTAGGTCTGCAACTTAAAACCCAAATGTCTATAGAGCTAGGTAAGTACCTTAATGAAAAAAAGACTGGTATAAGTTGCGGACAGGTGCAAACTAGGGGCCATATGCCCAACCAAAAGGAGCACAGGTGGCTGCACTGCAGTGGGTTGGTGTTAGAAGGAAATGGAGACCCCGACTGGCCTGACCTTCTAATTTTCTTTTCTTTTTTTTTTTTTTTGAGATGGAGTTTTGCTCTTGTTACCCAGGTTGGAGTGCAATGGCGCGATCTCGGCTCACCACAACCTCCGCCTCCTGGGTTCAGGCAATTCTTCTGCCTCAGCCTCCCGAGTAGCTGGGACTACAGGCATGTGCCACCATGCCCAGCTAATTTTTTGTATTTTTAGTAGAGACGGGTTTTCACCATGTTGACCAGGATGGTCTCAGTCTCTTGACCTCATGATCCACCTGCCTTGGCCTCCCAAAGTGCTGGGATTACAGGCATGAGCCACCGCGCCTAGTCTGACCTCCTAATTTTCTAAGTGATACTGGAAACCTCTTTTCTTTCTTTTTAAGAGACAGGGTTTTGATATGTTGCCCAGGCTAGAGTGCAGTGGCTATTCACAGACATGATCATGGTGCACTGCAGCCTCAAACTCCAGGGCTCAAGTGATCCTCTGCCTCAGCCTCCCAAGTAGCTGGGACTATAGGTGCATGCCACCATGTCTGGCTCAATCATTTTTATTTTTATTTTTGGCAAGGTCTCACTTTGTTGCCCAAGCTGGAGGGCAGTAGCACAATCATTGCTCACTGAAGTCTCAGCCTGCTAGGCGCAAGCAATCCTCCCACCTCAGCCTCCTGAGTAGCTGGAACTACAGGTGCATGCTACCACACCCAGCTAATTTTCATAGTTTTTGTAGAGATAGGATTTGGCCATGTTGATCAGGCTGGTCTTGAACTCCTGGGCTCACATGATCCTCCTGCCTCAGCCTCCCAAAGTGCTGGATTACACATGTGAGCCGCTGTGCCCAGCACCCTCCCGTTTTTAAAATGTGAAATCTCTGTTTCTCTTTTACACAAACACACACACACAAATTACCATGCAAGTTAAACAAAATATTTTCAGGAGGTTACATTGCCTGTATTCCAGGTAGACAAATAATGCAACAAGGGTTATGGAAAAATGCCTTGGAAGCAAAAGCAGTGATTAACTCTGCCTAGGAGAGTGAAGGTCGGGGCAGGCTTCACCAAGGATGTGATATCTGAGCTGAGCTGTGGAGATTAAGCAGGGGTTCTGCTTGTCCACAAAGTGGGAAGAGCATTTTATGCCCAGCAGCACCTTCAGGTGGGGGGGCCTCAGAGGCTCCTGCTCCGTGCAGGTGGAATGCTGGGGGAATGCAGGGAGTGAGGAAGATACAGATAGGCAGAGGCCTTGAAGGCCTCGCCAGGACATTTATACTTTATCCTGTAGGAGTGGGAGTGGTGTGGTCAGATTGGCGTTACCCAAGGTCACTCTGGGGCTCACGTGGAGAATGGAGAGGAAGTGCTGTCCTGGAGCAGTCAAGCATCTACTGGAATGTTCATGAGAGTATGCGTGAGGATCCCAAAGGCACTTTGGTGCAAAAGGACTGCAGCCTTGGGGTCCAGCTCTTGCCCTGTCCTCACAGAGCTCCTGGACTGATATAATAAGGTAACTACGGTGCGCAGCAGTGTGGGGTGCCTTTGGGTAGGCGGAGAGCAGTTTCCTCTACTCTTAGCCTGGGAGGCGGCAGCTAGCAGCCGGCAGTGTTGTGGTTACCAGGGCCTTGGGTTACAACACATGTTTGTTTTTTTAAAACGTTGCGATACGTTTTAAATCAGGGCCCTGGACAGGATCCAAGGACAGTAGTAAGGACCAGCCCTATGGTGCTTCTTAAAGAAGCAGCTGCAGAGGGAGGGAACGTTGGGAACCTGGATTTCTGGGGGAGCCCGAGTTCAGGCAGTGCTTGGCTTGGAAGCTGGGCAAGGCTAGATGCAGCCTGCAGTTCACCCCATTCCTCCTCTTCCTTCCTCAAGGCACTTTTGGATCAGGAGCACTTGGAGAAGATGAACAGTCTTCCAAGCTGTCTTGGAAAGTTATGAGTGGTAGGTAGAGGCACCCAGGGGTGTAGGGTCCAGGTCCTTGAAAGGAAGAAAGATCTTCCAACGGGTAAAAGATTCAGGGGTCTGGCTTGACAGGGAGTGAGTGCCCCATTGCGAGAGGTGTGCAAGCAGAAGCTAGCATTGGTCAAGTGTGTTGGAGAAAGCATAAAAGGGTCTGCTGGAGGAAGGGTCTGGAGGGAACGGACTCTCAGATGTGATTGGGGCTGGAAGAGATCTTTGTTGTAGTCCCTTGTCCGAGGCAAAAGTTATTCTTTAAAGGACTCAAGATTAGGTAGAATTCAAGAGACTTTCACTCTTGTGCAGTGTTGGTGAGAATGTAAATGGTGCAGCCACCATGGAAAACAGTAAGGAAATTTCTAAAAAAATTAAAAATAGAACTCCCATATGATCCAGCTATCCCCTAAAAAGAGATCTGCTTTCCTGTGTTCATTGCAGCAATATTCACTATAGCCAAGATACGGAAACAACCTAAATGCCCATCAACAGACGAATGGATAAAGGGAATGTGGTGTGCACATACAATGAAATAGTACTCAGGCCGGGTGCGGAATCTCACACCTATAATCCCAGCACTTTGGGAGGCCAAGGTGGGCAGATCACTTGAGGTCAGGAGTTTGAGGCCAGCCTGGCCAATATGGTGAAACCTCATCTCTACTAAAAATACAAAAATTAGCTGGATGTGGTGACGTGCACCTGTAGCCCCAGCTACTCGGGAGGCTGAGGCAGGAGAATCGCTTGAACCCAGGAGGTGGAGGTTGTTGCAGCGAGCCAAGATTGTGCCACTGTACTCCAGCCTGGGTGACAGAGAGACTCCATCTCAAAAAAAAAAAGATTGTATTCAGCCTTAAAAAGAAGGAAATCCTGCCTTTTGTGACAACATGGATGAACCTGGAAGATGTTATGCTAAGTGAAATGAGCCAGTCATGATGCCATTTATGTGAAATATCTAAAATCATCAATCTCATAGAAGCAGAGAATTGAATGATGGTTTCCAGGAGCTGAGTGGGGAGGGCACTGGGGAATTGTTGCTCAGTGGGTACAAAGTTTCTGTTATGCAAGATGAATAAGTGCTAAACATCTGCTATACAACAGAATGCCTATGGTTAATAATACTTTATTACACATTTAAGAATTTGTTAAGAGGGTAGATCTCATGTTAAGTGTTCTTACCATAAAAATCAAAATGAAAACAAACAAAAAAAAACAAAGGGTCACAGGAAATTTTGGAAGTGATGGCTGTGTCTATTACCTTCATTGTGGTGATGGTTTCATGGGTATGCATGTGTCCAAACTCATCAAATTGTTTACATTAACTATGTGCAGGGTTTTTATTTTTAATCAGTTATACCTCAATAAAGCTGTTGTTCGTTTTTTTAAATACAGACTTCCATTCCGATGCTTGGTTTGCTATTGACTTGCATTGTGACCCTGGATAATTCCCATACATTCACATTCCCCACCCCACATTGTGCCTAATGACTGGCTTCCAGTAAGCACTAGCAACCATTTGTTGCATGAATGGGTGAATGAATGAATTAGTTGGACTGAGTATGAAGTTTACATTCACAATTGTGCATGTATGAGTAATTCCTTTTTTTTTTTTTTCCTGGGTAAAGGTCTAGATCTGATGAATTGCCATCACCATCATTTATTGAGAATTTACTACAATGTGTTAAGGTCTTCCTATACTTACCACATTTAATTTTCAGAGAGACTGGGAGGGAAACTTGATGGGCTACCACTTCCAGTGTATTAATGAAGCAACTTGGGTTTGGAGAGGGTAAGTCTCTTGCCTAGAGTCCTACTCTGGGATTTGAACCCAGGCCTATCAGACTCCACAATCTGAGCTCTAAAGCACTATGATAAATTACTTCAGCTTCTCAAAGAGATCTGTGACCCCAGCAGGGTGAAGAGAAAACGCCCTACCGCCCTAGATTCTAATTATCAGAGAGACTCTGGGGGAAGGGGTCGGGGGATTGCTGGGGCGGGAGTGGAGGAGAAAGCAAGTCAGTAGGACCACAGGAGGGCAGAGCCCAAGCCAGCAAGGGCTGCTATTTACAGCAGCCCCAGAGCCCCCAGAGAGGATGATGAGGGGGCGGGCGTGGAAGAGCTTTTGAAAGAGGAGCCAGGGAGCTGGAGGGGGCGATCTCCTCCCCCGGGCCCTGCTGCCTGCAGCTCACCCTGTCGCCTGATGTCTAAATAAGGCGCAGAGGCACACTCCAAGGAGCTAAAAATAAACTTCCGCTCCCCCCCTGCCCTTGGGCTCTGGCCACCTCCCCAGCCCCATCGGGGCTCCCCCTTGGCCTGACCGGCTCCTAGGAGCACCCCCTCACTCGAGCTGTAGAATCGCCTCCCCTGAACCCTGACTGCGAGAACATCTGAACCAGAAGGCAGGGCGCCCGAGTCCTACACTTGGCTCTGCCTTCACAAACCTGGGCAAATCTCCTTTCTTCTCCCGACCTCAGTCTCCTCATATGTTAAATGAAGGCATTAGAATAGCGATGTAATGCTCCAGCATTTTTGAACGAAGCCAAGATCCCACACTCTGGGGTCACATTTCACCAGAGTTTGCCCACTGGAGTTTTGTAGGTCTGGCAAACCCCCCTCCCCACCTTTTTTTTGAGACGGAGTTTCGCTAAGTCGCAGAGGTTGGAGTGCAGGGGCACGATCTCGGCTCACTGCAACCTCCGCCTCCCAGGTTCAAGCGATTCTCCTGCCTCAGCCTTGCGAGTAGCTGGGATTACAGGTGCATGCCACCACACCTGGCTAATTTTAATGCTTTTTGGTAGTGACGAGGTGTCACCATGTTGGCCAGGCTGGTCTAGAACTCCTGACCTCAAGTGATACGCCCGCCTCGGCCTCCTAAAGTGCTGTGATTACAGGTGTGGTCCACCACACCCAGCTCCACTCGGAGATTTCTTTCTTTTCTTTTCTTCCTTCTTTCTTTCTTTTTCTTTCTTTCTTTCTTTCTTTCTTTCTTTCTTTCTTTCTTTCTTTCTTTCTTTCTTTCTTTTTCTTTCTTTCTTTCTTTTCTCTCTCTCTCTCTCTTTTTATAAATATCGGAATTATCTGCCCACCATTAAATATTTGGAGGGTTCACATGAAAGTGGATTTCCAGCTTTTCTTGAAAAATCAGATCTGGCCACACTTGTCCGGCGTGTGTCGGACAACAACGAGCCTGAGTTGGGTAGCGGCCGCCCCCTCTTGGTGACATGGATGTTCTACAGGTGGTTGGAGGCATTCTTAGGTTTCGTCCAGCCCTGCAGTCAATGGGGTGCGAGGAGCCCAGCGTGAGTGATTGCAGTTGAGCATTCTGAGAGCAGGCAGGTTCTGTTTTCGTCCCAGAGCCTGGGACCCTGGTGTTGCTCTGCCCTGCAAATGCTTGCCGAATTAGCCAGCTAATGGAATGCTTTGGAAACTGTAAAGGGCCCATGACAATGGTGCCTCCTGCCTGAAATCTGGTGCCAGTGCACTGCTAGTCCCTGTACTGGAATCCAGATCCCGAGCCCTAAGGGACAAGATCCTCATACCCTCACTGCGAACCCAACCCAATCCCCCGCTGGGAGGCATCCGACTTTTAGGTACTGTCTGGACCTTCCAAGACATTGGGATTATCCTTGGTTGGAAAATTGCTGGCACAAACAGCCACGGTCTGTTAAACTGAAATAATCCTTGACAGCCAATTTGGAGGGGCAAAGGAAGAGGGAAGGAGGGGAGGTAGGAAGAGTAGAGCAGAACTGTTTAGAGAACCGATTTCTGGTCAGCCTGCCTGGATTCACCCAGCTTCTCTTGGGCAACTCATCTGAGATAAACACTTCACTGAATTAAAGAGTACTGAATTTGGGCCGAATGCAGTGGCTCACACTTGTTTTCTCTGTCTCTACTAAAAATACAAAAATTAGCTGGGCGTGGTGGCGGGGGCCTGTAATCCCAGCTACCTGGGAGGCTGAGACAGGAGAATGGCTTTAATCCAGGTGGTAGAGGTTGCAGTGAGCTGAGATCGCACCACTTCACTCCAGCCTGGGTGAAAGAGCAAAACTCTGTCTCAAAAAAAAAAAAAGTACTGAATTTGGACTGGTCCTCAGACATTATGGAATCAACTGATCTAACATACAGTGATGAGTGATAGGGCATAATGTAGAGAATCTGGGAAGAACTGAGGATCTGTCTTCCTGTCTTGTTTCAGTAAGGAGAAGGGGTGGGGAAGTTCCCCAGACACATTCCTTAGGATGAAATAGTGACTCTATCTGTATCCCACTCTACCACCCAGTGGCGGAGAAAGTCAGTCTAATCTGGACCCTAGCTATTCAGACTGTGGGCTCAGGCTAGTAGCTTTGGTCTCATGGGGAGCTAGTTAGAAATACAAATTCTCAGGCTCCACTCGACTTCCTGAATCATAATCTGCATTTTAGTGAGATCTCAGATATTTTGCATGCATGCGACTGTTAACAAGCCCTTTACAACAGTGGTTCTCAATGTCCACAACATATTGGAATCCTCTGGGGGACTTTACAAAATGTGAATACATAGGTCCCATCCTGGTGTGCAGCCTGGGCATGGGGACGGTTTCAAGCTCCCTGGTGACTCCAATGTGTAGCCAGCATTGATCATCACAGCTCTAGAAAAAAACCTCTAACAAGATGAAAATCTCTGGGAATTAAAGCAATGCCTGCCTGCACAGAAGCCTCCCATCATGGGCCCTCAGATGGAGGCTGGTCAGGGATGCTGCTTCCAAACCTGCCTTCCCTAGCTCTACCCAGCCTGCTTGAGAAGTCCAACCCCTGCTCCTCATGGTCCAGCCTCCAAGTGCTCTCCAGATTCAGACTGGTGAGGTGAGACGGAGGTGGTTCTCTTATCAGCTCTGCAGTCTTGCCCATGCCCAGAGATGTGGCCCTGAGCTGGGAGACTGGAAACCTGAGTACTTACCCTAGCTCTGCTGAGTGGCCTTGGGCACTCAGAGCACTGAAATAACATCTAGTGCTCCTTTCATTTTTATACACATGTATGTACACAGACTCTCAAAGTTGAATGGGACCTTCTAGTTTGAACTTACCTTCTTATAAATGGGGAAACTGAGGCACAATAAAGTTAAAGACTGCCTATAGTCAGAAACAACATAATCATTTAGAGAGAAATTTTGACCAATGAAAAATTATTCATTGTCTGGAGCATACCCTTCTACATGCCTGTGAACCCTGAAAATCTGAGACAAGTATCAGTTAATTTAGAAAGTTGATTTTGCCAAGGTTGTGGATGCCTACCCATGACATAGCCTCAGGAAGTCCTGATGACATGTGCCCAAGGTGCTCAGGGCACAGCTTGGTATTATACATTTTAGGGAGACGTGAGACATCAGTCAATATATTTAAGAAGTACTCCCAGCACTTTGGGAGGCCAAGGAGGGTGGATCATGAGGTCCAGAAATCGAGACCATCCTGGCTAACATGGGGAAACCCCATCTCTACTGAAAAAAAAAAAATGCAAACAGAAAAAATACAAAAAGTTAGCCTGGTGCGGTGGCACGCACCTGTAGTCCCAGCTACTCTGGAGGCTGAGAGGCAGGAGAATCACTTGAACTCAGGAGGCAGAGTTTGCAGTGAGCTGAGATCACGCCACTGAACTCCAGCCTGGGCAACACAGACACTCCATCTCAAAAAAAAAAAAAGTAGTACATTGGTTCCATCCAGAAAGGTGGAGACAATTTGAAGTGGGGAAGGAGCTTCCAGGTCACAGGTAGGTGACAGACAGATGGTTGCATCCCTGAGTTTCTGATTGGCCTTTCTAAAGGAGGCAATCAGGTATGCATTTATCTCAGCAAGCAGAGGGATGACTTTAAACAGAATGGGAGGCAGGTTGGCTCTAAGCAGTTCCCAGTTTGGCTTTTCCCTTTAGCTTAGTGATTTGGGGACCTCAAAATTTATTTTCCTCCCCCTTACAATCTGTTTCTGATTGTATGGGGGCACTGTGCCTTTTCTTGCTCCTGAAGTTACAGATAGCTCATAACAATTAAAAATTATCTTTGCCTATACACATGTAAATGTTTGTCCCTTGGAGTTTAAATTCACCTCCTTCTCTCACTATGGAAGAGGCCAGTTTTCTCCTCCAATGTGCACATTTATTCCACTATTCCTGATCTATAAATGAGTGTTGTTTGGATTTTCCTTGAACTGGTTACAACGTCTTATAGGTTCCCTCCGTCAATGAGTTAAATACAATCTTTAACACCTGTTCATTTTATATCTGTATGAGAGATAATATCTTCTTTCGAAAATTATCTTTTAATAACAAGAATAGCTGAGATGTAAAACCAGATATCCTGACTAAATTTGGGGTCAAAACCTCACAGAGACCAGGTGATACCAATTATGGGAGGTGCACACGCTGTAGGTGCTGTGGAGGCTGCGGGGCCTGGTCCCACCTAGAGGGTGACGGCAGCACAGCTTCAATGAACTGTTGCCCTGGTGGAACAAAAGCTGATTTTTCAGAAAAAGCTGGAAATATATGGTTTAATGAGAAACCACCTTTTAATATTGGACATTAGCAGTTAAGTAATATTTTCTGGGAAACACCAAGCAGACAAACAAATCTGTTTGAGGTTGGCATCACCTGTCTGTGACCTCTACATCTGACCCCATGACTGCGCACACGTATTTGAGGTGTAAGTGTTACTGATTGATGGTGTCCAGGTTCTTGGCGTTTTGCACAAAGAACTGGACAAAATGCACAAACAAGGCAAGGAAAGAATGAAGCAACAAAAACAGAGATTTATTGAAAATGAAAGTGCACTCCACAGGGCAGGAGGGGGCCCAAGCAAGCAGCTCAAGGGCCTGGTTACAGAATTTTCTGGGGTTTAAATACCCTCTAGAGGTTTCCATTGGATACATAGTGTATGCCTGAAAGGAAAAGGCTAAAAAGTGAAGTTATAAAGTTATTTACTTGGTGTCTATCCTATGCAAGTAAAGAGGATGAGGTAAAGTTACAAAGAACTTACTGTATAAATAAAGAGGCTATTTCTTGTCATAGTTACAGTATTTCAATTTGATTTAGCTCTAGGAAGTTTTTAGGTTCCCTGCCTCCAGGCCCTATTCTCCTGCCTCACATGCATTTATAACACACAGGTGCTCGCCCGTGCACACACACACACACACACACACACACACACACCAGCCTTTAGATACGTGGCTGGTCCCCAACAGCACTCACACCCACCACACACAAGCATGGTTGGTAGGCTGTACTGGGGCCATATTATTTCAAGGTCAAGATCCTTGACATTAATAGTAACGTGGCAATATTTTCCAGTTTTTACTTTTTTTTTTTTTTTTTTTTTGAGACAGGGTCTCACTCTATTGCCCAGGCTAAAGTGCAGTGGTACACTCACAGCTCATGGCAACTTCCACCTCCTGGGCTATGGCAATTCTCCCATCTCAGCCTCCTGAGTAACTTGAATTACAGATGTATGCCACCTAATTTTTTGCAAAGGGGGGGTCTCACCATGTTGCCCAGGCTGGTCTCACACTCCTGGACTCAAGTAAGTTCCTTCCCAAAGTTCTGGGATTACAGGCATGAGCCACTGCACCCAGCCTAATTTCCATTTTTCTAACCAATCACTCCTAGAAGGTGAGTTCTTCAAGGACAGAGGCTTTGCTTTTAATAATTGCTGCTTCTATGTATGTGTCAGATACTTTACATCACTGCAACCTTGGCTGCACGTTTTAGTCACCTGAGTTTTGTTTTTTTTTAAAGTTCCAGTGATTAGGTCCCACCTCAAGAGATTTAGATGTCTACAGCGTGGCCTTGGGGTTGGGATTTTTAAAAGCTCCTAGAGGACTGCAGTGTGAGGCCCTGGCTGGGAACCATGGCCTGATGGTCTTGACCACATTTAATTTTTCCATTGGCTCTTTTCCCAAGTGTTTCTCATTTCTCCCAAGGTCAGTCAAAGCCCACCTCCTCAGAGAGTTCTTATCAGACTCCAAAAGGCAACTGTTGGAAATACATGTTGGAAATAGATGTTCAGTGCTGCAAAGAAAAATCAGCACTGAGACTAAGGATCTTTCAGCAACACAATATTTACTTTCTGGACTGTAGGAAGGGTACTCTCGCTAACCATTTCGTCATAAGAGTACAACAAACAAAGAGAAACACACAAATTTATTCCCTATGCATTTGGGGTCGTCCTCACTGCTGTGTCTGATCTCTGTCAGCTGGAGCCAGACCTCACTATCTAAACTAAAACTGGATTGGCTAACAACTTAAAACTTTTCTAAACAGGTAAAAGCAATGGAGAGCTGGGACATGCCTGTGAGCACATCCAGCACAGATATCTTGGTTAAAGTACAAGGACATAGAATGTACTAGGTGCCTGTAAGCATGGCATGTCTAACAGCTACATAGGACAGGGCTTAACAAAGTTATTAGCACACTTATTCTTTTTTTTTTTTTTTGAGATGGAGTTTCGCTCTTGTTACCCAGGCTGGAGTGCAATGGTGCGATCTCGGCTCACCGCAACCTCTGCCTCCTGGGTTCAGGCAATTCTCCTGCCTCAGCCTCCTGAGTAGCAGGGATTACAGGCACGCACCACCATGCCCAGCTAATTTTTTGTATTTTTAGTAGAGACGGGGTTTCACCATGTTGACCAGGATGGTCTTGATCTCTTGACCTCGTGATCCACCCGCCTCGGCCTCCCAAAGTGCTGGGATTACAGGCGTGAGCCACCGCGCCTGGCCTAGCACACTTATTCTTTAACAAGAAAGGAAGCTTTCCAAAGAAACTTTTCTACTTCCCGTAGCAGCCCAGTCCAATTTGTGTTACTTTAACCTGATTTTTTTTTTGTCATCTGTTATTATAACTTGATGCTGTCATCTTGTTTCTTTTTTTGCTGATTGCCCTTCAGTAAGACTCTAGTCATAGGGGCATGGGGTGTGCCTGTGGGGTAGGGGCAGGGTTGTTATCTTGTTCAGTAGTTGAATCAATGAGTCAATCAATGAGTGAATAGTTTATCGCTGAGAGGCAGTTCCATTATTATCATCTTAAATCTTCACTTTGCAAATGAGAAAACTGAAGCTAGAGAGGTTAAGGCCCCTGCCCAGGTTCTCTCAGCAGGAGGTGGCAGGGCCAGGGTGCAAGCCGGGGCCTACCTGACTGGGAACATGTCCCGTCCCTTCTTCCATCTTGGTTATGGCTTGGTTTCCAGTCACTGTGTCTGTGACCTTCCAAAGTTTCCTCCAAATTCCTATATGTGGAGATGCCAGGAACTCTCATCTGAAAGGAACATGCCACTGAGGTGGCTGGGAGAGTTAACCTTTCATTGCCTGAGGGCAGGCATTGACCTCTTGCATGATGGTGGCATGTGTCTGTAGTTAGGTGTCGAAAGGAAGTTGGTAATGCGGTTGAGGGGACTTGGCTAGAAAGACAGACAAGGAATGATGCTGGAAGGGTCTGTGCAGCCCCTTCCTATTTCTCAGTGATGCTGCAGGGCGTACCATGCTGGCATTGTGGTGAGCAACCACCCAAACCTCCACCAAGGAGCAGAGCCACAGGGGTGTTTCTCACCCACAGGTACCAAGGAGTGGAGCCACACAGACATCCATCACCTACACAACCACCAAGGAGCAAAGCCACATGGGCGTCTCTCATCTACACACGTACCAAGGAGCAGAGCTACATGGGCATCTCTCACCCACATGTACTAAGGAGCAGAGCCACAGCGGCATCTGTCACCCATGTTCACCTGGAGCAGAGCCGCATGGCCATCTCTCATCCAATCTATGGTTCAGGCTTAGGAGAAATGATGTCTAATTTCACTTCTTCTGTGTACCACTGGGCAAGTCCTCTTCCTTCATGGATCTCATGAAGACATTGTATTACTGGTAGAGGCTCTTCACTACAAGTTTTCCAGATTCTTGGCATTTTGAACAACAACAACAACAACAACAAAAAGGCAAAACACACAGCAAAGCAAGGAAAGAACGAAGCAATAAAAGAATGCAACTGGGTGTGGCGGCTCAAGCCTGTAATCCCAGCACTTTGGGAGGCCAAAGCAGGTGGATCACCTGAGGTTAGGAGTTCAAGACCAGCCTGGCCAACTTATTGAAACCCTGTCTCTACTAAAAATACAAGAAATTAGCAGGGCATGGTGGTGGGTTCCTGTAATCCCAGTGACTCAGGAGGCTGAGGCAGGAGAATTGCTTGAACCCAGGAGGTGGAGGTTACAGTGAGTGGAGATGGCACCACTGCACTCTAGCCTGGACAACTTTGTCTAAAAAAAAAAAAATGAATGAGATCGGGGATTTATTGAAAATGATAGTCCACAGTGTGAGAACAGCCTGAGCAGCTCAAAGGTCCCAATACAGAATCTTCTGGGGTCCAAATATCCTCTAGAAATTTCCCATTGGCTAGTTGGTGTTCACCTCATGTAAATAAAGTGTTGGCCCATAACCAGTCTGAAAGCAACCAATCAGAGGCTGAAATTACAAAGGTCACACTTCTGTGCAAACATTGGATTGGTTGTGGAAAGCAACCAATCAGAGGATAAAGTGAAGTTATAAAGTTAAACTTCTATGCAACAGTCTAATTGGTTGCATAAAGCAACCAGTCAGCCAGGTGCAGTGGCTCAAGCCTGTAATCCCAGCACTTTGAGAGGCCAAGATGGGTGAATCACCTGAGGCCAGGAGTTTGAGACCAGCCTGGCCAACATGGTGAAACCAGTCTCTACTGAAAATACAAAACATTTTACCCAAGTATGGTGGTGGGCGCCTGTAATCCCAGCTACTTGGGAGGCTGAGGCAGGTGAATCGCTTGAACCCAGGAGGCAGAGGTTGCAGTGAGCTGAGATTGTACCATTGCACTCCAGCCTGGGCAATAGATACTCCGTCTCAAAAAAAAAAAAAAAGCAACCAGTCAGAGGTACTTTCAGTTTTCCATCTGCTGCACAGACAAGGTGCAGCAGAGGGGGTGGAGGTGGGGTTGCAAAGGGAGTAGACTCTGGTCCTTTTGTTACGTAGAAGTGGAAAGTTAGGGTTGTGTTTCAATTTAGTTCTAGGAAGTCAGTGTGAAACGACCTTAGGTTCCTTGCTTCCAGACCCTGTTCTCCTGCCTCATCTCATCCCTGAGAGTTGTGATCCCCATACATCTTTACGGGAGGCAGAGAGACTGACGGACTTTCTTCTGTAACTGCTTCATGCTGACTTGGGGCATAGTCCCTACCTGTTGGAAATGACAGAACTCTCTCCCTATTCTGTCTAATGGAGACAGGGTGGCTTCTTGATGGACGGGGGTGTTGTCTTCACTTGTTGTGTGACCATCTGGAGCTTGATAGTCTCGATGAGAGAGGAAATGAATTCGGTTAAAAGATTTAATGAGTACTTTGGGGGTGCATACCTATGCTGTCAGGAATGTTTGTTATAAAAATGTATTAAAACATTCTGCTTAATTACTACAAGGGAAGTGATTCCATCTATTTAGAAGAAGGCAATTAAACTGCAAAAATAAAATAAATTACTACTATTATCCAGCCTACAGTAATTATGCAACAAAGACACCAAGGAAATTTGGTAGGCATTTACTTGTCTTTTGGCTGTCTTCTAAACAGGTACTTCAGGTCTTCCACAGGTTCATAGGTGCAGTGGCTGATGGGAACTTCAAGTTCCTGGTCTGGAGCTTCCGGTATTGCTGGCTTCATCCTTGAAAGATGTATCCAACTATCTAATCCTTGAACTTTGGTGGCAAAAGGCGTGGCTAGTATTACTGAACATGGCCCCTTCCATTTGGGTTGTAATTGTTGAGCAAGTGATTCTCTCCTTTGTGTTTTAACAAGCACCTTATCTCCTGGCCTGATTTGGGATTGCTGGTTAGTTCCCGGTATGGGGAGACTTTGAATTCCAAACTTTTGTCAAGCCTGCTAAAATTGTCCTAGGCTGACTAGGTATTTTATTAAACTGGCTGTATCTGGATCAGTAATTATTAGTTAAGAATGGCCTTCTGGGCCAGGCATGGTGGCTTATGCCTGTAATTCCAGCACTTTGGGAGGCCAAGGCGGGTGGATCACGAAGTCAGGAGTTTAAGACCAGCCTGGCCAACATGGTGAAGCCCCATCTCCACTAAAAATACAAAAATTAGCCAGGTGTGGCGGCGGGAGCCTATAATCCCAGCTACTCGGGAGGCCGAGGTAGGAGAATCGCTTGAACCTGGGAGGCGGACGTTGCAGTGAGTCGAGACTGCACCATTGCACTCCAGCCTGGGCAACAGAGTGAGACTGTCTCAAAAGAAAAACAAATGGCCTTCTGTATAACATTTCGTATGAGCTTATATTAATTTTTGCTCTAGGGCTAATATGGATCCTTGAGAGGCCTATGGGCAGTAAGCTGACCCAAGTTTCTGATGTTTCCTGAAATAGCTTAGCTAACACCTGTTTTAGAGTTTGGTTACCCCTTTCTACTATTCTGGAGGATTGAGGCCTCCATGCTGAATATAAATAGTATTTGATTCCAAGAGCCTTTGAAACCGCTCAAGTTATTTGAGAGATAAAGGACAGGCCATTATCACTTTGGAGGCTCTGAGGTAACCCAAACCAGGGGATTATTTCTTTTACGAGAAACTTTATAACCTCATTAGCCTTCGGTGTTCTGGTAGGATAAGCTTTGACCCAACCAGTAAAGGTATCCACTAGTACTAACAAAAACTCGTGTCCTCTGCAAGCTGGCATTTAGGTGAAGTGTAACTGCCAGTCTTCCCTGGATAAGTTCCTCTCCTCTGCACTGGCTCTATTAGAGGAGGCATTTTGTTTCCTGGGTTGTTATGTGCACGTAGTGAGCAGGCTTGGCAGGCTTGCTTAGCCACTGAACTTAGCCCCAGTAAAGAGCTTGTTTACCATGAGCAGAGAGTTGCATCCCTCCCAACACGGAAAGAGTCACACAGGGCTTTTATAACTTCCCACCAGGCTGTCTGAGAGATATATTTTTGACCCCATATCCCACTAGGATCCTTCTTTTTGTCCCCTTTGTTTCTTTATTAAATGTTCTTACTAACCTGTTTTCCCCTGAAGGCTTTGGATCAGGTAAGATGGGGGAATTCCAGGGAGAATTACAGAGTTTTAAGAGCCCATGGGTAAGTGACACGTCAACTATGGGTGCTAGGTCCTTTCGTGCTTCCTGCTTAACTGGGTATTATTTTTGACTGGGAAAATAGCTGGGGTCTTCAAGCTGTATTTTGTCTGGCACTGCTGTTTTAGCCTTCCCCAGTTTTCTAGTATACCATGCCAGTGGGTTAACCTGTTTATTAATGTGGTTTTGGACATTGTCTGTATTTTTGACTATTAGCAATTTCATTAGGTGATGCTTAAATTATAGTAGTGCCCTTATTTTAACCGTAGTATCTCTTCCCAAAAGGGGGATTGGGTAGCTTGATACTACTAGGAAGGAATTCCTGTTAGAAGATTTGTTTCGAAAATTGACAAATCAAAGGAGGAGTGAAAAATCTGGTTTGTGGCTTCCTTTCCTTTCCCATAACACTTGTGGACTGGGAGGAAAGCTTCTCTGCATAAGCAGTAAGAATAGAATAATTTGCCCCTGTATGGAAAAGAATCTGAATTTGAGTGCTCATGACATCCAGAGTTACTAGGGGCTCTTCTGCAGTAATTACAATCTTCCTGGACAGGGGCAGTGAGAAAGACCCCGGGCCACTTCAGTCTTCATCTGATTCCTCCTTTCACACTGCTAGGTGTGTTTTGCCTAACCCAGCCCCTCAGTGGGAGCAGGGGCAGTCAATTCTCCAGTACCTGGGGTCACGACTGGTGTTTTGCATTGATGGCAGGAGACTGGAGAGGGCTTAGTGCATTCCTTTGCCCAATGCTCACTTTTCTTGCATTTGAAGCAAGACTTGCCTTTGCTGGCATTATCTTTATGACCCTTCGGGTTTCCCTTAGATGCTCTTTGGGCATTCAGTGCATCACCAATGATGGCTGCCATAATTTCCACTTGCTGCGTTTCTTTACTCTGTACCCTCTTTCCTTCTTCCAGGTCATGATTGCTATACACCATAAAGACAGTATCAAGAATCTGATTTTGATTAGTTTGTGGTCCCAGCTGTAGCTTTTGGAGTTTATACCTAATGTCTGGGGCCGATTGGCTAATGAAATGCTGTGCCATTAATATTTTGCCCTCGGGAGAGGAAGGGTCCAGATTAGTACATCTTTAAAGGCTTGCTCCAGCCTACCATAATGCATGGCTGGATTTTCCTCCTTGCCTTGTGTAACCTCCCTTACTTTATTGTAATTTACTGCCTTAGTTATTCCCTTTCTCATTCCTCTAAATACAGCCTCAAGAAATTTAGCCCGGTGATTCATTCCCATGGGGGCGCTATATTCCCAATTAGGATCATAGTGGGAACTGTGTCTGGGCCTTGGTAATTGCCCTGAGGGTTTTGGGCAGATAATTCATCCACTTCCCTGATGGCAGCCTCAAAGATTTGTTCCTTTTCTGAAGGAGTGCCAACAGGTTGCTAAAATGAATTGACCATCTCTCCATGAGAGATCAAAGGCTAAGGTCAAAGTTTGGAATCCATCTGCAAATTTCCTAGGATTCTTGGAATAGCTTCCTAGCTTTTCCTTACATTGTTACATATTAGTTATAGAGAAGGGGGCCTGCACTAGGACTGGCTCCTCAGCTCCTGCTACTTCCCTAAGATGTAACAGGGCTGGAAAGAGTTGAATATGGGGACTTAGTAGGGTCTCTGGTGTTTGCTCCTGGGTTTTAGCCTCAGGAGCACTTGGCAAGAGGCCATATGAGGGTGGTTGCTGTTCACCCTGAGAGACAGGTGGCCCTTTTAAGAGGGGGTCATCTAAAATATGTAGTTTTCCCTTAGAACTTTCCTTTGCGAGGTGGGTTCTGAGTGTTTTGCAGAGTGTTAGGTTTTGGTATAGGGTCATGAACATCTGTATGTACAAGATTCCTGACCATATGCCCTGCCTCTTGCAAAATAAGTCTAATTGCAGGATGGTGTCAGAATTGAGGATACCATTGATTACCCATTTTTTCCCAGTCTGGGCAGCTCATTATGGAGCCAGAAAGCACTGCGGAAAAAAAATTATATGTTTTCTCCTTAGATTGTCAGGATCAAATTGATTCCGATGGTGGAGGATGTAGCCAAACGGGAATCAGGTGGAGAGTTGCCCATAGTGGTCTGGGAAAGAGGAGAGGACTTTGAAAAGTGGAGGGCTCAACAGTGACCCAAAGCTTACTCAGGGCATACACCTGGAAAAATTCTGGGCCCAGACTCGGGTCCCTGGGAGCATCCCCCGATTAGGGCCCTGACTTAGTGTGTCAGACGTCTCTGACATTAGATGGGTGCCAGCACTGCTTTGGAATGGTTCCCTCCACCACTGAAGACCTACTATAAACTTTCCTTAGGGTTTTCCCATTCTACTTAAAGCAACCCTTTAACTCTCTCAATTTAGGAAATGACAGACTCCCTTTCATGGATCCCCCCCTCCACTCCTCATGCACCACACAGACCATCTATGACACGCCTGGACTCTCTGAGTCATATAACATTTTTGCATAGCTAGGAGGGTTTTTTGTCCTTAGCCAGTTGAGTCGGGGAAGGGAAGGGAAGAATTTAGCATAAGAAGGTTTATGTCACCTGAATTATGTGTGAGTTTGCTCTGAATGAGCTGCTGCTGCCAACTGAGACATATGTAAGCATCAGGGACAATAATCAGGAAGGATAGAAAAGAATCTTTCTCCCTTCAGGGCAGGGCAATCATTCCTGTTTACTAGTTGGCTTCAGAGAACACTGGAGAGTGTTGCTGGCCAGTTCCCCTCAATTACTAAGGAACTAGTAGAAAACGACCACTGAAAGACTGAAAAAGCAAAAAAGGAAAAGAATTCGGGGGAAAAAAAAAGGAATAGGACTCAGAAAAACGAAAACAAGAAAAAAGACTCAGGCCCCTCATCCTAACCAGGCGGTGGCGGTCAAGTGCTTTCACATGGTAGCCTTTCAGTTTCACCAGAGTCGCCCAGGCCAGAAACTTGCAGCTTCCTGTGCTTAGGCTCTGTCCACCCGGGATTCCGTGCTGGAAAGGCAAAGAGCGAGGGAGAGAAAGATTCCCCTGTATTAAAAGGAAAAAAGAGAAAAATAAATCCCAAGCGTTGGGCCTACCGTCTCTCCTGGCTGGCTTGCCAAAATGTTACCAGTAGAGGGTTTTGACTGAAAGTTGTCTAGGTTCTTGGAGTTTTTGAACAAAGAATTGGACAAAACACACAGCAAAACAAGGCAAGAATTGAGCAATGAAAGAACAAAAGCAAGGATTTATTGAAGATGAAAGTACACTCCACAGTGTGGGAGCAGGACAAGCAGCAGCTCAAGGGCCGGGATACAAAATCTTCTTGGGTCCAAATACCCGCTAGAGCCTTCCCATTGGCCACTTGGTGCTCATCTCATGTAAATGAAGTGGTGGCCCTCAATCAGAGGCTGATGTGAAGTCACAAAGGTCACGCTCCCATGCAAACATCTGATTGGTTGTGGAATGCAACCAATCGGGCTGAAGTTAGAAAGTTGCAGTTCTATGCAATTTTAACATAGAAATTAAAATTTAGCATAGAAATTGAAATGTACTTTCAATTTCCGAATTGCTGCGCAGAAAAAGTGGGGGTTTGCAACAAGAGTATCCTCTGTTCCTTTTGTTACTTATGTGTGGAGATTTAGGGTTTTCCTTTCAATTTTGTTCTAGGAAGTCAGAGTGAAATGGCCTTAGTTTCTCTGCCTCCAGACCTGTTCTCCTACCTCAACTGGGCTAGATGAAAGGGAAGAGTTGATCAGAATGGGAGAATCATTAGGTAAAGTGTGGAGCTTGGTTAATAATAGTCTACCAATGTCATGCTCTCAGCTTTTTAAAAAAAAAATTAATTTTTTATTCTTTTGCAACCTCCTTGTCGCTGGCAGTTGAAGGGGCCCCGGCACGTGAGCACAAGCTCTGTGCCTGCAGCCTGAACCCTGGGCAGGCCACGGGGAGCCTTACTCAACGATAGAGGAACGAAGAGAGCTTTGTACTATTTTTGCAACTTTTCCGTAAAACTAAAATTAATTTAAAAATAAAAAGTTTACTTAAAAAAGATGATCAGTTGAGTTTTAAATTCTACACATGCATTCATGTACTCAACAGATTGTCTATTATGTGTCAGGCACTGGGTATAAATGAGTGCCTAAGAGTCATGATCCCACCCCTTGTGGAGTTCACAATTTAGTGGTAAGTTGGCGGTACCGGTAACAACAGCCCTGTTATTTTCTAAAAGCAAATCTCCAACTCGTGTAGTAACCTGACAAAATCTTGGCTGATGGCGTGTCTAAAAAGAAGCCTTGCTCTATCCTTTCCTAGCTGTGTGACCTTGACAGAGCTATCCTCCCTGTGTATCAGTTTTCTCAGTGTTAAAATTGGGGAAGAAGAAAAAAGCATTCCCTCTTGAATCCTTAGCATGCGTTCAAGCACTTACTGTTAGTTTTTATAACGGTTATAATTAATAAAAACACACAACTATGGGGAAGCGTAACATGGCAGAGAGCGTGACATTTTTGTCAAGAAGGACTTGTGAGTGAAAACATACAATCCGCGGTTTCCCCAAAGGTCCTTCGGGAAGTGACGGTCCAGGCAGGAGTTCAGAAGCCACAGCGCCGCTCCATCACCCGCCCGGCCCCGCCTCTCCCAGGGGCTCGGCTCCGCCCCCCCCCGCACTCCGCTCGGCCCCTCCTCGCGCCACGGCCTCGCCCCTCCCGCGCGTGCAGCTCCGCTTCGTCCGCTTCGTCCTCGTGACCCGCACCACCCTCGCGCTAAGCTCCACTGGGCTCCAGCCGCACTCAGCTCGGTCGCACTCAGCTCCGCCCCCTTTCTCCTCCAGCTCCGCCTACGCCCTGCAGAGGGCAGGCCTTGACACGTACGTTGGAGAGACAGGTTCCAATGAAAAGAGCGAGGGGGCGCAGCCGAAGTCTCTAGCGCGGGCGGGGCGAGGCGGGGCGAAATTGCCAGTGTCTGGACTCAGCTTTGCATAACGATACATAGCTTTGTGTAACCAATGCAGGAAGGCATTTAAAGGCTTAAAGGCGCCTCTGCCGCCGCAGACCTTGCAGTTAACTCGGCCCGGACCCACCCTTCTCAATGCAATCCCTGATGCAGGCTCCGCTCCTGATCGCCCTGGGCTTGTTTCTCGCGGCCCCTGCACAAGCCCACCCGAAAAAGGTGAGTGCACTCTGCTTTAAGAGGCTGTTTGCAGCTTCCTGGCCCAGATACGGGTGTGAGGGTCTGGGTGAGATATGGGGGTAGCCACTCTGTTCTCTAGAGTTAGTTCTTTCCAGTAGAGCCTCCCAAAGTAACTAGTTGTGGGATTCAGTCTGTACAGTGAGGGTGGCCTCTGAGGACTTGTTCTGCTCCAGGCCCTTTTTGGAGAGATTAATCTCACGTCTGCATTCTCCCGCCTTCTCTCCAAGCGACGACGGTGTGAAAATGCAGAGAGCCTTAAAACTAAGGCACTGTTCACAGAGATTCAGTCCTGTTACCCTGCTCCTGACCCCGACCCCCACTCCTGATGTCCCCATGATAAGGCCTGCTGCCTCATCTCTTCCTCTACTCGAATGCCCTGAACTCTTCCTGAGAGATGGGAGGGTTTGAGAGCTTCTCCAGGCCAGAGGATCCAGGTTTGCCCATCTGGTGACAACTACCGAGGGCTGTGACTCCGCTGCCTGTAGTTGTGAGCCACTGAGACAGCAGTCCCCCTACCCTGTAAGCTTCCTCCTTCACTTCTGATTCACACCGTGCTGCAGATCCCTGGGACAGGGAAGTTCTGTAATCCCTAGACCTGAAAAAGCCTAGTTCCTGGCTTATTTCAACTAGCTCAATGTCTTCCAGATTTAGTCTATGTTGTTGCAAATGACAAGATTTCCCCCCTTTTAAAGGCTGAAATAGTATTCTGTTGTGTATACCACATTTTCTTTACGCATTCAATTTGACGGCTAATTTCTTTATCCAACAAGTGTCTGTTAATGGACACTTACTTCCATTTCTTAGCTATTGTGAGTAATGCTGCAATGAATACGGGAGTGCAGATATCCCTTAGAAATATTGATTTCAGTTCCTTTGGATATAAACCCAGAAGTGGGATTACTGGTTCACATGGTAGTTCTGTTTTATTATCTCACTTATATGTAGAGTCTAACCAAGTTGAACTTACAGAAGTTGAGAGTAAAGGTGGGGTCTCACTCTGTCACCCAGGCTGGAGTGCAGTGGGGCAATCATAGCTCACTGCCACCTTGAACTCCTGGGCTCGAGCAATCCTCCCACCTCAGCCTCCTGAGTAGCTGGGACTACAGGTGTGGGCCACTGAGTTCTGCTAAGGAATAGGCTTTGAGATTTATTTTATGCCAGGGTGACTATAGTCAGTAATGTATTATACGCAGAAGCTCCTTAATTTTTCTTGAGGTTATGTTCCGATAAACCCATTGTAAGTTGAAAATACCATTAAATTGAAAATGCTTCTAATACAACTAACCTGAGTATTATAGCTTAGGCTAGCCTACCTAAACATGCTCAGAACAATTACATTAGTCTACAGTTGGGCAACATCATCAAACACAAAGCCCATCTCATAATAAAGTGTTGGATATCTTATGTAATTTATTGAAGACTGTACTGAAAGTGAAAAACAGTATGGATACTCAAAGTACAGTTCTACTGAATATTTATCACTTAGGTTCTATTGTATAGTTGAAAAATTGTAGGCTGGGCATGGTGGCTCAAGCCTGTAATCTCAGCACTTTGGGAGGCCGAGGTGGGCAGATTGCCTGAGGTCAGGAGTTTGAGACCAGCCTGGCCAACATGGTGAAACCCTGTCTCTACTAAAAATACAAAAATTAGCCGGACATGGTGGCCCATGCCTGTAATCCCAGCTCGGGAGATTGAGGCAGGAGAAGTACTTGAACCAGGGAGGTGGAGGTTGCAGTGAGCTGAGATCGCGCCACTGCACTCCAGCCTGGGTGGCAGAGAGAGACTCCGTCTCAAAAAAAAAAAAAAAAAAAAAAAGAGAGAGAGAGAAAAGAAAAGTTGTATGTCAAACCTTTGTAAGTTGAGAACTCTGTGCATTTCAAAACAACTAAGAGAATACATTTCACATTGTACCTCATAAATGTATACAACTATGGTTTGTCAGTTTGAAAAAAAAAAGCAAGACCAGGTGCAGTGGTGCACACCTGTAATCCCAACACTTTGGGAGGCTGAGGTGGGCAGATTGCTTGAGCTCAGGAGTTCAAGACCAGCCTAGGCAACATGGCGAAACCCTGTCTGCAAAAAATACAAAAATTAGCTGGGCTGAGGTGCAGAGATCGCTTGAGCCTGGGAGGTCATGAGTGCAGCTGAGATTGTATCACTGCATTTCAGTCTGGGTGACAGAGTGAGACCCTGTCTCACAAAAAAACCTCCAAAACAAAAACCCAATTCCATTGCCTCTTGGCTGCTAGCAGTGGGCAAGCCATCAGACATTTCTGGTAGCAAAGGGATAGGTCCACCCTAGATCCCCTCCCTTCTACCACCTTGCTAATGTTTGTCTGACAGTGAGCAACAGTGCAGTGTAGAGGAAAGTGGGTGGTACTGAAAGCAGGGAGGCTTGGCTTCTGATCCTTCCCCTGTGTTAATCCATGGATTCTCTGAGTCTTGGTCTCCTCATCTGTGATGTGATGGTGCCAACCTGCATCTTGTCTTGGAGAATTGCCAGTGAAGGGAAATACATTCATTGATGGAAAAGTTCTAAAATCGGAAACAAATAAAGCCCTATAACTCTATAGGCTTGGCCTCACTCTGCCCCTGAGGCAGAAAGTCTATTTTGCTTGTCGAATGAAGGAACGTGGACCTTTTGATTTCATTTGACTGGAGAATTTATACCTTGCTCCTGAATGTTGACTGCGAATGTTTCTCTTGGCTCCAGGGCTGGCCACTTCATAGCAGAGTCTGGCTAGAGGCTGCTAGCTTACCCTACAAACTTGTTCTCCTATATGCTGTGGGTATGGATGCCATCTCAAACTAGAAGGTCTTAGATTGGCAGTTTTGAAGAGGCCCTGAGACACTATAAAGGTCACTCAAAATCACACAGCATCTACATCTTCTCAGGGCTCATGTGGTTCAGAGCCCTGACCTTAAATCCCTGGGCCAGATAAAGTCTGGGGGGTGGCAGTGAGTGTTTGAACAACAGGAAACCTGAATTTCTGTTCCTCTTCTAGCATAGCTGACCTTGTGACTCCAGGCTGTGAGGAGTATTAGACAGGGGAGGATATCTAACCCCATGCTAATCATATAGTAGGTGCTTAATAGACTCCGTGGTGCTGGATAGTGGCTGTCATTTGTTGTACACATACTATGTGGTATGTACTGAGCTATGTGCTTTTTTCCTAAAAAATGTTCTTTGGAGTAATTTTAGGTTTATAGAAAAGTTGCAGCAAGGCGTGATGACCCACGCCTATAATCCGGCACTGTGGGAGGCAGAGGCAGGCAAATCACTTGAGGCCAGGAGTTCAAGACCAACCTGACCAACATGGTGTAACCCTGTCTGTATGAAAAATACAAAAATTAGCCAAATATGGTGGCGTACACCTGTGATCCCAGCTACTTGGGAGGCCGAGGCAGGAGAATCACTTGAACCCAGGAGGCAGAGGTTGCAGTGAACCGAGATCTCGCCGCTACACTCTAGCCTAGGTGACAGAGTGAGACTCCGCCTCAAGAAAAAAAAAGCTTCAGAGATAATATAGAGTTTCCATATACTCCTGACTCAGTTTCCCCTGTTAGGATCTTATATTATCATTGTACATATCTCAGAACTAAGAAAACAACATTAGTACATTACTGTTAACTGAATTCTAGTCTGTATTTGGGTTTCACCAGTTTTCCCATTGATGTCCTCTTTCTGAGCCAGGGTCCAATCCAGGGCACTGCATAGCCATTGTTGTCATGACACATGTTGTTGTGTCCCCACTCTCCTCTGGCCTGCGACAGCTTCTTAGTCTTTCCTTGTTTACCTCGAGGAGTTGTGCCCTGTGCTTTCTGTATACAAACATCATGCCCTCACAATAGCTCTGTGAGAAGATATCATTATGTCCACGTAGTAGATGAGGAAATTTTGAACCTCTAGGGGGTTAACTTACCCGTGGTCTCAGCCAACAAGCCTGGCTGAGCTGGGATTTTAATTCATACCTGTAGTGCCCATATCTCTGCCCCCAGAGCTGTGCCTTTCCCCTCTGCCTTGTGCTGCCCCTTCCCACTTGTTGACTTAGGCTGGGATGGCCGATATCTGGTGCCTGGCCTGGTCTTGGTAGGGATTGCTAATCCATTACATCTGCCTTCCCCGATGATCCTGGATTCAGCAGCAAAATTTGTCACCATAGAGACAGCTGGCCGGACGTTACCCCCAGGAAGCCATCTTGTTACGTCTGCCCCAGGGCCTGGGGAATGCGGAGCTTGGAAGAGGGGAGGGAATTCTTCTCCAGTAGGCACTCTGGATACCCTGCCCCCACCCCCAGCCCGGAATCAATCCTCGGTGTGGATCAGGCTGCCTTAGAATCTGTGAAAGCATCCCCACCCAGAAAATGCCTAGTCCTGCTCCTACGTAGCCCTCCAGCCCGACTCTTAATTCCAGGTATTCTTTCCCTTGACCGTTTTCAGTCTGTTCACACGCACAAATCACAGTGTAGTACTGTTCTTCAGTGGGGTTCCACTGCACCTGTAGTTAACGCAACCTCCTGAGTATGGCTTGTGGGGACCTACATTAAATGACCCTGCCGCCCCTCCAGCCTCATCTGGGTCCCTCGTCCATGACGTTTAGCCCATGGCCTTCCCCCAGTGCCTACAGCAGTCAAGCTTCTTTGAACCTCAGGGTTCCCTTGGCCTGGAACATTCTTTCTGCACTTACATGTCTGACTTCTCATCCTGTAAGAGTCCAGCTTATGTATCACTTCCCCACCACCCTATGTAAGTGAGTCTTTTGTTGCTGTCAACGTTACATTCTGCACATTTCCTTGTGCACTCACAAGTCATAGCGAGTGATACTTATTTGCATTAGACGGTAAGCTACTGAAGGCAGGGCAGGAGCCATGTCTGATTGTTTACCACTCTTGCCACAGCGCTTAGCCCAAGGCCTGTCATCGTTGCTCCACAAATATTTGTGGAATGAATGTTGAAGGAAACATTTATTGGCAACTGCCCTGTCCTGCCTTTCTTAGTCATGACATGAGCTTTCATTCCAAGGGGTAGGAACTCATTCCTAAAAGCTTGGGTAAAGGGGAAGTTTATCACAGAACTACATGACATCTTATGGCACTGCCGGCAGGAAGCGGAGGCTAGGATGCTAATGGCTCCCACTGAGTGAGCCGGCTCTTGAGTTGTGTCTGGCATTGGGTTATGAACTTTATATACACGCTCTCGCCCTTGCAACATCCTGGAGAGGAAGGTAGACATGCCTCCAGTTAAAAGATGTGGAAATGGAGACTCCAAAGGGGAAACTGACCGGTAAAATCACATAGTGTGGCAGAGCTATGATTTCCACCCAGGGTTGTTTGGCTAAACTCGTCCTTCACCCACGTCTCTCCAAAGCCATACCCTTCACTGCTACTCCGTGCTGCTTTTACAGACAGGGAAGTGGGACTTCACCTGTTCCCTTTTCCACAGACCAGCAGAGCCCTTAGTTCTTATCCTTCATTAGCTTCCACTTGGTCATGGGTCACAGATCTAGATGGTCTGGCCTCAACCCAAAATTGAGGATCCAGTGACAGCACAAAGCCCCCATATCCCCAGCCTTTTATACCTTAATTCCAAAATTGGGCAGAGAGAATCCATCAGCTTAGCTGAGGTTAGGTGATCCTGCTGGGTCCAGTCAGTGATGGGAGTGTTGAAGGTGGGGGTCCGCTTGGGGGTGTGGGACTGGCAGGTTTTCTCTCTGAGGCAGGGTGTGGATGGAGGGCGTGCCAACAGTCTCTCATAGGTGGCCTCTAGGGGGCTGGGAGAGGTGAGAGTGGGTGGGCAGAGAGTCTGCATGGTGGGGGAAGTGTTCAAGATTGTCAGACAGGGTCCTGTTGGAGTGGGAAGTGGCGGTCACATACAGTCACATGCAGATGTAATGGTGGCAGAATCAGGAGACCTGGGGGATGTGGAGGAAGAACAGAAAGAACAGCTCAGCAGCGTGGTGGTGGTTGACCCAACTGGGCACGTGGCATGAGAGGTGGGATGGGAAGAAGAAACCACTGGTTAGGACTGGGGAAGTCCATTCACTGGGGAAGTCCATTCACTGGGGATTATTCATCAGCAAGTGATCCACTGGGGATCTTTTCATGGGTGTCCTATTCCTTCCTGAGTTAATCACCTTCCCCCTTGAGAGTGGAATTTCAGATGCTGTTATCTGTGTTCTGTATTTCCCATTATTCCTGGCTCTGCGTTGGGTGTGGGGTGTGACATGAACAAGGTCCTGGGTGTGGGCTGCAGAGGTGAATCCTCCAGGAGGCTGCCCTCTGCTGGGATCCCAAGGCTGGCTGGAGAGGAGCAGGCAGCAGGGAGGTGGGAAAGCAGAGAAGGCGCCCACCAAAGGCCAATTAGGTCAGTCTCCTGTTTTGAAGTTCCAGGTCTGTCATATTCTGCCTTATAGTTTACAATACACTTTTGTGAGATAATGTCTTTTGAGTCTTTTAGTTTAGTCTTGTCTATAAAATGAGCAGGGCAAGTGTTATCCCAGGTTCATAGGTGTGGAGCCTCATAGATGACGCTCAAAGACAGAGGTGCCTCACCCAAGGTCACACTGCCAGGAGCTCGTTTTTCCTACGATCTGTGATAGTTTCTTTTGTTAACCTTTTTCTTCTCCTCCTTCCTTGCTGCCTGATTGTCCCTGGTCCTTCCAGCTGCGTAAGTTTTCCTGGGACAACTGTGATGAAGGGAAGGACCCTGCGGTGATCAGAAGCCTGACTGTGGAGCCTGACCCCATCATCATTCCTGGGAATGTAACCCTCAGTGTCGTGGGCAGCACTAGTGTCCCCCTGAGTTCTCCTTTGAAGGTGAGCCTGGGGGTGGGTGGGGAAGGGGAGGTGCCAGAGGCTGGCTAGCAGGGGCACTGGGGCACATATGCTGGGGGAACTGTGAAGAATGTCGGAATCCTGGATTTCCAGAATAGTATAGGACGTGTAGATTCAAATACTCGTTCACAGGTTCATGGAATCTCAGGATCATCTGATTGAAAGGAATCTCTGATGTCAGTGCCAGCAACTTCCTGGTAAGGGCAGGAGTGACAGATACCTTGAGCCTGGCAGGAGCGTCCTGGCCTTCTCTGGGCCTGATGGCCAACTGCTGATTATTGTCTGACAGCTCTGGTTGGGCAATTTGGTTTTGTTGTTAATTATAAAATCAATACATCAATTAGCCAGTACTACATAGTCACTTTAGAAAACACAAGCGGTCAAAAAATAAATAAAATAGGCCAGGTGCAGTGGCTCATGCCTGTAATCCCAGCACTTTGGGAGACTGAAGTGGGAAGATCATTTGAGGTCAGGAGTTCAAGACCAGCCTGGCCAACATGATGAAACCCCATCTTTACTGAAAATAGAAAAATTAGCTGGGTGTGGTGGCATGTGCCTGTAATCCCAGCTACTTGGGAGGCTGAGGTGGGAGAATCACTTGAACCCAAGAGGCAGAGGTTGCAGTGAGCCGAGATCGCACCACTGCACTTCAGCCTGGGTGGCAGAGCAAAACTCTGTCTCAAAAATAAATAAATAAACAAATAAAATAAATCACTAGAAATCTCACTACCTAGTGATGGGGATAAGCACTTTTAACATCTTATAGGACATGCTTTGCAACTTTCCTCATACAATTACATGTGTAACATACATACTTATTTTTAATGGATATGTGTGATAATAGGCAGTGCTCATTGTCAATGTCCTCCAGCAACCTAAATCCTAGAGACAGCCAGTGTTTTCTCTTTACATATCCTGTCAGAATCGTTATGTGTTTGTAAATACAGACACACTTATACTCATGGGAGTACATGATATGTGCTATTATACTTGCTTTTTTTTGCACAATACTATATGTTCCATATCACTTTCCAAGGATTAGGTGGCTCTACATAGTCATGTTTTTTACCCAATCATTATTTTATTTTATTATTTTAATTTATTATAATTTTAGAGACAGTGTCTCACTCTGTTGCTCAGGCTGGAGTGCAGTGGTATGATCATGGCTTACTGCAGCCTTGACTTTGTGGGCTTAAGTGATCCTCTTGCCTCAGCCTCCTGAGTAGCTGGGACCACAGGCACATGTCACCATGCTTACCTAATTTTTTTATTTTTTATGGAGATGGAGCCTCCCTATGTTGCCCAGGCTGGTCTGACCAGCCTGGGCAAAAGCAATCCTTCTGCCTCAGACTCCCAAAATGTTGGGATTATAGGTATGAGCCACCCCCCTCAGCCCATCCTATTTTTTTTTTTGCTGTAATAACCACCTTATTATAGTACATCTTTTTATAATTTTCTGATTATCTAGATAGACACTTTCTAGGTCTTTTGATACATACTACCTAAGTGCCTCCCAATGTCTGAACCAACTTGCATCATTCCTAGTGAGCACAGATGTCTATTCGTACGTTTATTTGCCTTTTGTATTTACTTTGGGAATAACCTGTTTGTTTCCATCCATTGACTATTTCAGGGGCCGATGTTTTTATATTTTCTTACAGAATAATGAAGACTTTTCATATATCCATTGCAAAACCATTTATTATGGTCCTTTACTCTCTAGCTAAAATTGCTACCTTTATATGATGTTCCTCCATGCCCTTCAGTCTGTTCCTGATCCAGATCTATTCTGGTACCAGTTTTGTGTTAATCATTTAAAAGAGTACTGATCTGCAATCTGTGTTTCTGTCATTACCCTTAGACCTGGCTTAATCACAGCTCCTACCTTATGGATTTTCCTTGAGCAATACCTGAGTTAGTAAATAATGCACAGGGCCTGGCAGCCAGGACATGCTCAGTACTTGTTAGATCTTGTGAACATTTCAATTAGCATCTGTCTTATCCTGCAGCCTCTTGACCCAGACACAAGTCCTGGATATGCGGCAGCTTTCAGCTCCCCTGCACCTCATACTAAGTCTTTTCCTAGCTGAGTCATTATGTTCCTTTACTGTTCCTCAGGTGGTAGGGGATCAAGCCCTGTACCCTTGGATCTGGGCCAAGGGGTGGAATTATTTCCCATGTATGGACATGGTACTGTTTCTCTGCCAGGACGACACACGTGTGTCGTCCCTCTGCTGAATCTGGAGTGTGGGCTCTCCTGGCAGACCTGCCACTGTGCTCCCTCTCCCGCCATCACTGTGCAACCACTGGCGTTTCTAGGGAGGGCCTGTGTAGCTGACTTGGAAACAAGAAGCTGACAAACCCCCTCTTCTGCCCTCACCATGCTTTTCCTGGCTCCTTCACAGACCACTGAGATGGATTTTACCCCCTACCCTCTTTTTCCATTGTTCTATTACCTGTCATAAATTTGGGCCTAAATAATCTCCTCAGTCTTGACTCACTTGTGCTTAGTAAAAATTGGCCTCGGATCCCCTCTGTTCCTTCTCTTTCCCCAAGATTTTTTTGAGATGGAGTTTCACTGTGTTGTCTAGACTGGAGTATTGTGGTGCAATCTTGGCTCATTGCAACCTCCACCTCCCAGGTTCAAGGGATTCTCCTGTCTCAGCTTCTGGAGTAGCTGGGATTACAGGTATGCACCGCCACGTCCAGCTAATTTTTGTATTTTTAGTAGAGATGAGGTTTCGCCATGTTAGCCAGGCTGGTCTTGAACTCCTGACCTCCCAAAGTTCTGGGATTACAGACATCAGACACCGTGCCTGACTGCCAGTATTTCTGCGCGTGCGTGTGTGTGTGTGTGCGTGTGTGCGTGTGTGTGTATTTAGTTCAGTTCTTTTCTCTTTTTAGGGTATGTGCATATCAACTATTAGATGAAAGCTCTCCTGACCACTTGCTAGGGAGAAGAGATGATGAGGGACAGAGGCTCTCAGGGAAGATTGCAGCTTGCCCCAGGTCCCAATGCGAGTTGTTAGCATGGACAAGGCTGGTGTGTTTATCTTGGGGCTTGGTTCCTGAGCTTTTACTGTCAGGGAGGTAGACTTAGTGCTTGGTGTATTTGCAGGGGAGGGGAGAGGAGTGCTGCAGATTCAGTTCCAGACCTCTCCCCTTGCCCAGCAGACCCGCTTAGGAGAGCTGCCCAGAACTAAGCTCTAGATGAGCCTGGAGCACTCTTGAGGCCGCAGGGCTTCAACCCCTTGTTACACTAAGGCCCAAAGGAGAGTGACTGCCCAAACCCAAGAAAGCAACTGCCATCCTCTCCTTCCCTGACCTCGCTGTAGTGAAATATCTTCAATCAAAAGTCAAATCTGGGATCTGGATAGATTTGACCTTAGCTGTAATTTTTAAAAGTTAAGTGTCCCAGGTTTCCATGGCCATAGGTTAGACTGGGGCCTGCTCAGGAGCTCCCTTTTCTCTTTTGACTTGCTCCATGAGATTTGGCAACGTTAATAACTCCCACTGCCCAGCCTCCCTCAAGTTTCAGCCTGTGGGACTCTGGTTTCCCCATCCTTGAGAATTGTAAATTGTCATTGTATTTATCATATATACTTATTCCAGCCTTTCAGGCCTGATAACTTGGTTCCCCAAGCCCCTGAAGTCACATATGTGCCTGGGCTCATGACTCCGCCCTGCTTCCTTTTCTGAGTCATAGTAGCAAATAGATTGAGAATAAGAAATGAGCCATAATTTGTAATTTCCAAATGGCAGGCGTGGCTGCTGCCTTAGAACCTTCTGTTGACTTCAGTTCAGTACACTTCTTGTGTCGTGCTTGTCCTGTGCTGGGGATAGAAGCAGAGATCAGAGAGGATATATGTCTCAGCAGCAGATAAGGCTAGTGAGAGGAGCAATTTGAATTTGTCCACTCAGAACACAGGATGTGTTGATTTCTTTTTTCTTTCTGGACCTGGAGGAAGGCAGCTAATATCTTGACATCTGGGCATCTGGAAGACTTGAGCCCATGGCCTGGGAACCAGCAGGAGCCCAGCCGGCTCTGAGGATATACGTGCCTATCCAGGGTTTATCTCTTAGAAACGGAGCCCCAAATAAAATGCTAGAATGTCAGAGCTGAAAGGGATCCTAAAAACGTGATTTCCTGCCGTCACACCCACAAGGAATCAGATATTTGAGAAAGCTAATTTCCTATTGCACTTCCCTTAGAGTTTTCCCTTGATACTTTTGGTGGGTGATGGACATGGTTCTAAGGGACACCTCATTTGGCTCTAGAGGCAACTAATACATGGTGACTATTCAGCATATGCCTGGGACAACTGGGACTGTCCACTGTGAAATTCTGGCTACTTCCTCCTGGTCAGCTTCGACCTCCAAAATAGGAGTCATGACAAAATAGGAGTCATGACAGCATGGAGGCGTGAAGTGTATTCTAGATCTTCTCACCCAGCTCTACTCCAGGTACAAGAGTCTTTGTAGCTTTCCCAGCTGAGTCAGGGAGCCCACTACTCCCTGAGGTAGTTGTAGCTGTGATTTTATACCAGTCCCAAGGCGATCTTTCTCTACATTCCTATTGTTCCTAATTCTGTCTTCTGTGGCTGTACAGAGAAAATGTGACCCAAGAACAACCAGTTGGGTTCATTTTGGTAACCAGTTCATCAGTTGGTAGTAACTACCTGAAGTCCTATGCAGAAAAGGATTCTGGGGCCAAGGCTGGGCTCGGAAGGAAAGCCTAGGAAGCAATGCCACGGTTAACCAATTAGCAGTTAGATGACTAGTGCGTTTCAATGCACGTGTTAGAACCAATCAATTGGTAGTGAGTACCTACAGAATTCTAAGACTATGGGCTGAGCATGGTGGCTCACGCCTGTAATCCCAGCACTTTGGGAGGATTGCTAGAGCCCAGGAGCTTGAGCCCAGCTTGGATAACAAAGTGAGACCCTGTCGCTACAAAAAATACAAATTTAGCTGGGTGTGGTGGCATGTGCCTGCCTGTGTTTCCCAACTACATAGGAGGTTGAGGCAGGAGGACCGTCTGAGCTCAGGAGGTTGAGGCTACAGTGAGTGCAATAAGCCATGACAAAAAGAAAAAGAAAAAGAAAAGAAAAGAGAGAGAGAGAAAGAGAAAGAAAGAAAGAAAGAGAAAGAAGAAAGAAAGAAAGAGAGAGAGAGAAAGAAAGAACGAAAAAAAAAAAAAAAAAAAGAAAGAAAAAGAAAGAAAGAAAGAAAGAAAGAAAAGAAAAGAAAAGAAAAGAAAAGAAAGAAATTCGAAGTTTATGTATAGTTTAATGTAGGGAAAAATTTCATGTTTGATTATTAATGCCTGCCACGGGCACAAGTGTGGAGATTCGCTCAAGGTGGTGGCAAAAACATTAAGGGAAACATATTAGAGAGAGTTATAGAATATCGGCTGAAACCCTTTTGGAAGGCCTAGGGGTTTTTTCTATAGTTCTTGGCTGAAGGCAGCCGGAGTCTCTGTCTTTGCAGGAGCCAAAGAGATTAGGGCGCACATACAAAGGAATGTGAGTAGTTTACCTGGCTAGCTCATTAAAAATTCTATGATTAAAATATACTGCTGCTTTTTTGAAGACACAGAAGAGCTGGTATGTTTGCCCTGGAATTTATACTTACAACCTTTTTCAAAACTCCCCCCAATTTTTTTTTTTTTTTTTTTTACCAGATGGATTTACTTTTGGAGAAGGAAGTGGCCGGCCTCTGGATCAAGATTCCATGCACAGACCAGATTGGCAGCTGTACCTTCGAAGACTTCTGTGATGTGCTTGATATGTTATTTCCTACTGGGGAGCCCTGCCCAGAGCCCCTACATACCTATGGGCTTCCTTGCCACTGTCCTTTCAAAGAAGTAAGTACTTAGGAGAGAGCGGTACCCCCACGGCTAAAGAGATGGGTTTTGGGGAGAAGGGTCTTTGTATTCTCCTCTTGTAGGTCCAAATGTCTCTGGATCTGTAATCCAGTGTGACCTATCTGGAATCACTTATCTTTTGGGAGCCTCAGTTATCATCTATGAAGTGGGAGACTTGAACTTAGATGTGATCTTTGGGGCCCTTTATCTATAATAATCTATGCTCCACAGTGCTATGGCAGTCTCCATCTTGTGTGGCCAGTTTGAGAATGGGAAGAGGGGTAGTAGTTCATGTCTACAATCCTAGCAGTGGCTCAGGAGAGAGAGCCCATCAGTAGGCTCCCACTGACTGGCGGTCCTCTGGCTTTCCCACAGGGAACCTACTCACTGCCCCAGAGTGAATTCACTGTGCCTTCCCTGGAGTTGCCCAGTTGGCTCACCACCGGGAACTACCGCATGCAGAGTGTCCTGAGCAGCAGCGAGAGGCGTGTGGGCTGCATCAAGATCGCTGCCTCTCTAAAGGGCCTATAACATGGCATCTGCTCCAGCAGAATGGAGGGGTATGAGGAAGGTTCCTTTTCCTCTGTCTTGTGTTTGCCAAGGCCAAATTCCTACTCTCTGCCCACCTTTAATCCCCTTTCTACAATGAGTCCCCTACCCTAACTGAAAATCATTTTGTGCAACTTAACATTTTAGGCTGGGGGAAGCAGCCCTGACCTAAGGGAGGATAAGTTGGACAGTTCTTGATAGCCCAGGGCATGTAGGCTGACCACGTGACCCATCCCCATTAACATTCTCTCTAAAGAGCCGCATTCAGTCTCGGAATGGGAACCAGCGTGTTTTAGGAGCTGAAGAGACTTTATGACTTTCTCTCTCACTCTTTTTTTTTGTCTCTAAGTTAAAAGCAAAGTGACAGTATTAATGTTTTTGTTCTACTCCAGCCTCTGTTAGAATGAAGGGGTGAAATGAAAGTAGTTGCTCTTAGTCTATTCCTTCCCTAACTTTTGTGACTAATTTTGATTTCCTTTTTAGATTTGCCCAGTTAATACTAGGGTGCAGTGTATCCTGGAGAGGCAGGGTGTGTCGGGGAGGGATCCCTTGGGGGAGATATTAGGAGTGCTCTGTTGTTTACAAACTCAGGTACCCGCAAGGCCTAGCAAGAGACTTAAGTGAGTGACAAGGACGATGAGAAACATGTTGTTTCCATGCTTGATTTCAATTTTTCCTTTTTGATTAAAGATAATACTACAGTGTAAATATTTCTTATACTATACAGAAAGTCACAGCACACGTGCATTGATACAAGGCCGTTGAGGCCTGGTCTTCAGTTGGAAATATAATTAAGGGTGGCAAGGACTGGAGTAGGTGGGAGAGTACATAGCCAGTGTGTGAAGACACCTGCTACCTGGCTATGATCAGTCAGTGCCACATAAGAATGGCATGGGCCCAGTATTGCCAGATAGTTTCAATGTTTGCTCCTAGGGAAGCCAAAAATCCAGATTTGTATATGAAATCTTACCATTTTAAAAGATCGGCAACTAATTATTTTTTTTTAAACGCTGTGCAGTGTGATGTGTCCCAGACGGACATATCAGTGGGGCAGGCTGGCTCATGGTGGCCACCTCGCAACCTCTGATCTCATACCGTGCATACCTTGTCCTTTTTTTTTTTTTTTTTTTTTTTTTTTCTGAGACAGAATTTTACTTAGTCACCAAGGCTGGAGTGCAGTGGCATGATCTCGGCTCACTGAAACCTCCGCCTCCTGGGTTCAAGCAATCCTCCGGGCCTCAGCCTCCCAAGTAGCTGGGATTACAGGTGCCTGCCACCATGCCCAGCTAATTTTTTGTATTTTTAGTAGAAATGGGGTTTCACCCTGTTGGCCAGGCTGATCTCAAACTCCTGACCTCTAGAGATCTGCCCACCTCGGCCTCCCAAAGTGATGGGACTACAGGCGTGAGCCACTGTGCCTGGCCACCTTGTCTTCTTAAGACAACTCCTGTGGCACTGCCTCTCCCTCCACAGGGCCAAAGCAATAGTGTCTGGTCCCAAGGAAAAGTCTCTTCCAGTGCTAGGAGAGGTCTGGGCAGCCTCTTAGATGTGAGCTGCGGGGATCACAAGGCTGCCTACCCCAGTCTTGGAGTCTAGTTGGCTGAATGAGGCAGATGGGAAAGAGTTGGCACCACCAGCAGTTGCTTTTGGAGCAGTGGTCCAAGGAAGAGAGGGTGACCTCAACATCAGACTGCCTGGATTTGTCCACCACCCTGCTAATGCCATGACAACTTCTGAACCACACACCAGCCCTGAGTTCTGGGCTCATTTGAAGCCTGGAATAGCAATAAATCGTTTTAACTTGTTGACAGTTTCTCCTTTGTCTTGGCTGCAGATTTCACTGATCATATCTTGGGATTTCAAAAGCGTGTTTGGGATGGGGCTCTTTTGGTTGCAAGGGTTTGTTGGAATGGTACAGGCGAGCCAAGGCGATTCCAGGGATGGGCCTTCTGCTTCTGTGGCAGGAGCTGCTTGTCATCTCTGGTTCATCGCCATCCAGCTCCCTTGTTTGCTATTTTGCTTTCTATCACCTCATGACCGAGAAGAGTGAAAATCGCCTGGTGACCGTTGAACAGGTCCCAGAGACAAAATCTGATCTGAGGAATTTAGAAGGGAGCAAAGACCACCTGGTGACTATGAAACAGGCCATCAGGGGCAGAGGCAAAATTCCTTATCTGGGGAAAATTAGAAGTAATTAGACTTTCCTATTATCTAAAGCAGGCATTTGGTTCCAGATTTCTTTCCCCTCATAAAAAACTTATAAGTAACTAAAATTTCTACACATCTCTGGAATGCCATGCCGAAACTCACTGCGCAACCATAACGTCCTGCTTTAAGGTCCATAGGTATCCCTAAGGAAAAATCCACCATGGTACGCTCAGTCCTGCCACTGAGGCACGCTGCCACACGCTGCTGCAGCATTCTTCCTTTCTCATACCTTTCCTTTTTCAAACCTATACTGTTGTCGGTTAATTCTTTTTACCAACCGTGAGTTGACCACTTCCCAGTGCCGGGGGTCTGACACTTCCCCTGGCAGTAACCTCCACGGCCGTTTCCCTCTGTTGGATCTTCCAGCCTTGTTCTCAGCAGTTGCTTTTTAGTCCACATTCTTGAATGAATCTCAGTAGCTCAGTGTTAGAAATAAAGCTCAGATAAGGAAAAGTGAGCAGTGAGATAAAGGATTTCTCAGCAAAGCAAATTTACTTCTGCGCAGAAGGGTGCCTCTCATAGGGCTGGTTGCCACAAGAGCACCCCAAACAAAGGACAGTAGAAGCTTTTATTCCTAACGTGACTCCTACCTCTGTGTCCTTTCCCCATTGGCTGGGGTCGGACCATACAATCTAAACTAGACCCGATTGGCTGAACATTTAAACTTTCTTAGATAAGGTGGACACATGATGGGAGAGAGGGGAGAGGAGGAAGGGGTCATCTGTGGCAGACTAGAGAGCCAGTCCTTCCCCAAATAAGGAAAGGAATGTGAGCTGGTGCTGTGACATGCCTGGGCATGTAGTAAAATCAAAGAGAAGAAAAGGAGAAGAGAAGCGGGGGGTATTTGAAATGAAAGAATAAAAAGTTGAGCAGGCTGTTTGAAGAGAAACCTTGCCATATTTCACACTCAGTTAATCTTTTTATGCCTGCTCTGCTCCTGGGTCATGTGTTCCTTGAGGCTTCTTAGGGGTGGGGGATGAGGAGTTAAAGGTGGTATCTCCAGTCGCAGGTCAAAGCAGACTTTTTAATAAATGGTGCTCAGCCAACTGGAAAGCCACCTGGAAAAAGTTGAAATTAGACCTGTACTTCACACCATATGCAGGAATGAACTCCAAGTGGGTCCAGGATCCAAATGTAAGAAAATGAAGCCATGTAAATATAGAAGGAAATGTGGTGGAAATATCCAGAGGCAATAAAATATTGACACATTTGACTACATAACGAGAAAAAAAATGCTTGATAAAAACACAATGAAGTCAAATGACTGGGAGAAAAATTTACCCAGCATATATCACAGACAAACAATTAATGTTCTTACTATATGAAGAATTAAACATTTAAGGACAAAGAACCAAAAACTTGATAGAAAAACTGGAAAAAGACATGAACATCCACACTCATGTAGAGATATAAAAATGCTGGCCAGGCCGGGCACGGTGGCTCAAGTCTGTAATCCCAGCACTTTGGGAGGCCGAGGCGGGCAGATCACGAGCTCAAGAGATCAAGACCATCCTGGCCAACATGGTGAAACCCCGTCTCTACTAAAAAACACAAAAATTAGCTGGGCGTGGTGGTGTGCGCCTGTAGTCCCAGCTACTTGGGAGGCTGAGGCAGGAGAATTGCTTGAACACAGGAGGCAGAGGTTGCAGTGAGCCAAGATTGTGCCACTGCACTCCAGCCTGGCGCCTGGTGACAGAGCAAGACTCCGTCTCAATAAAAAATATATATATATTTTTAAAAATATATAAAAATGGCTCTTTGAAATGTTCAAACTAACTCATTAGAGGAATGTAAATCGAGATAATACTGAGATGCCATTTATCATCTCTCAGATTGATGAAAGAAAGAATACATTCTGTTAGGCAAGGCTATAGGGAAACACTGTCATCACTGTTGGTGGGAATGCAAACTAGTATGATTTTTCTGGAGGGGAGTTTTTTAGTACTTAACAAATTGCGGAAGCATTTACCCTGTGACAACCATTTCCGCTTGTGGGAATTTCCCTTGAAGATGCACCTCCAACAGTACAAACATGCAGTTGCTCAAGATTATTCATTGCAGCACTGTGACTGCAAATATTGGAAGCAAAGTCGTGTTCATATACAAAAGAAAGGCTGAGTAAACTATGGCATACCCACGTGATGGAATATTGTTGAGCTGTAAAAAAAAAAAAAATGAGGAAGATCTCTATGAATCAGTATAGCGTTATTTTAAAGACATATTAAATGCAAAAAGCAAAGTACAAAAAGTAGAATGTGGTACTTTTTAGGTAAGAAAGAAGGAGATATAAGAAAGTACATGTATCTGCTTGTTTATGCAAAGTACGTAAGGAAAGATTGCCCAGGAAGTAATGAGATCTCTCTGGAAGGTAGGTGGGTATAGAGTGGAAAGAAGGGAGAAATCCTGATGGTGTAAAGGAGGTAGGAACGGGACACTGCCGAATGTATGAGTATATTTTGTATAACTGTGACTCTTAGAGCCATAGTAATGTTTCTCAAATCCCCCAAAATAATTAAAGTCAATAATAAAACCACATTGAAGAAGGCGGGCAAGAAAAATAAAGCATTTTGATGGGATACTAGAGCAAGAAAAGGAGCTGTACCAAATCCCGGAGTCTAGTTAGCCAGTTTTTCACAGGAACAGGAATGAGCAGTTCAGAAAGTATTTTATGTGTATATGTTGGGAAAAGAAATATATTGTAGGTTACGAGAACATGGGGGCATATTGAAAGGGCACAGGAACCAAACTGAAGGTCCCTCAGTGGCCAAATCTTGGGCAATTTGAGCTATAAAATAATGACAATAATGGGTTATAATCCAATGAATAAAAATACACTATAGAATCCCATACACAATGGAATCATAAATGTAGATGGAATGATAGAAATAGAAAAAAAGGCCAGGCATGGTGGCTCACGCCTGTAATCCCAGCACTTTAGGAGGCCAAGACAGGTGGATCATCTGAGGTCAGGAGTTTGAGACCAGCCTGGCCAACATGACAAAACCCTGTCTCTACTAAAATACAAAAATTAGTTGGGCGTTGTGGCAGGCACCTGTAATCCTAGCTACTTGGGAGGCTGAGGCAGGGGAATGGCTTGAATCTGGGAGGTGGAGGTTGCAGTGAGCTGAGACTGTGCCACTGCATTTCAGCCTGAGTGACAGAGAGTGAAACTCCATCTCCAAAAAAAAAAAAAAAAAAAAAATCACCATTAGGCAAACACCATAGGAATAGTTGTTGCAGACAAGAAACACGTATGAATGCTGAATGAGTGACTAGAAGTATGATGGGAAACAGGATTTTGACTGGTTTTAAGATCCCTCACAAGACACTAATTACAAAGGGAAAAAACAGTCACTTTAGTGAAGAAACCTGACAGAAACCACCTTAACCAAGTGATCAAGTTAAATCACCACTAATAAAACACACTGATACCATGTACCTTCCAATACGATACACTGAGAAGGGCGCATCGTCACTTTTGTGGTATTGTCAGAAATGTGCAATCTCAGTGCAATAGTGAGAAAAGACCAGACAAGCCCAAACTGAGAGACACTCTGCAATATAACTGGCCGGTACATTTTGAAGGTGCGAAGGCCGTGAACAATAAGGAAAGACTGAGAAACAGTCCTGGACTGGAAGAGAATAAAGAAATATGACGACCAAATGCATGGTGAGATCCCAATTTGGATGCTGGATTGGAAAAAGGACCAGAAATAGGATTACACCAATGTCAATTATTTGGTTTTGGATAATTGTACTGTGGTTATGTAAGATGTTAACATTAGTAAGAGCTGGGTGAAAGGTACTTGGAAACTCTATTATTTTTGCCAACCTTTGAAAGTCTAACGATTTTCAAAATAAAAAGTTTAAAAAATATATTGCTGAAGTTTTCATTTTGAGAAAAAGATATGAACTTTGTATTAGGTTTCTGTAAAGGGACAGAACTAATGGAACTGATATATATGTGTATAAAGGGGAGTTTATTAAGTATTAACTCACTTGATCACAAGGTCCTGTAATAGGCCGTCTGCAGGCTGAACAGCAAGGAGAGCCAGTCTGAGTTCCAAAACCGAAGATATTCGAGTTCCAAAACGAGTCCGATGTTCAAGGGCAGGAGGCATCCAGCACGGGAGAAATACTCTTGCATATATCTTCTCTGCCCCCACATTGTGAGCTTTCCTGGAAGACTGATGCTAAGTTTTCTCTGTAAACAGCTTATTAAACATCAGATGAAGGAAAGCTGGGGACCGCCCATTGGAGGTGTGATGAACTCCTAGCCATGAGAGACTATGAGTCTGTCTTATGCTCTGATTGGATGTGTCAGAGCAATTTCAGACAGAGGTATTTTTTTTAAAGATCCTGCAAGCTTGTATGGATGCTTTCCAGAACAGGCCTTCTCTATTTTGTTCATAGGAAAATTATATGATTGGAATATTTAAAGTAATGGATATCCGAAGTACAATGATTTGATCTTTAATAATTATATGAGTATATTGAATTATCACATGTACCCCCAAACTATGTACATACATTATACATCAATGTAATAATTGTTTTAAAATAAGAAATTTGCATAAAATTAAGTCATATAAATTATATATTTACTCATTCAAACATCATTGAAATTGGACTCCTTTGGAAAATTGATGGTACTGTATGTTTATAGTATCCTAAATGTGTATAAAAGATGAAAATTCAGGAGCGTGAAGAGAAAGGAAGAATGGCGGTTGGATAGCCAGTCTCTCTTTTCACATTTTCAGCCTGCTTATATTCTAGCCTCACTGGCAGCTGATTAGATGGTGCCCACCCAGATTAAGGGTGGGTCTGTCTTTTCCAGCCCACTGACTCAAATGTTAATCTCCTTTGGCAGCACCCTCGAAGACATACCTAGGATCAATACTTTGTATCCAATCAAGTTGACACTCAGTATTAACCATCACAAACCATCACATCATGTAACTGCAGTACGGGGGTGGGGGGTTGAACATTTATGCAAAATCCGGGTTAATGGCTGAGGTCAGAAAGGGTTTTCCTGAGGAAGTGAAAGCTGAGATCTGGAAAATGAGGAGGAATTAAGCAGGTGAAGAGAGGGGAGAAGAGCATAGGTGGAGGCCCAGCAGCAACGGGAAGTGTGGTGCATTTGGGGAACTAGACAAAGACTAGCTGGTGTGGCTGGAAGGAGAAGGTGTAATTGGGGCAAGAAGAAGCTGGAGAGGTGGGGAAAGCCTTTTGGTTTGCCTATGTCTCCCTGACCAGGAAGCCAGCTTCCTAAGTTTACATCCTCCTGAGAATTTCCCCTTGAGAGAGTCACCAAAGCAGTTTGACTTCGAAATGGGGTTGGCATGCCAGGGAGATGTTCTGCTCTCCAGCCCCTTTTTTCCCCTTTTGAACTCAGATCCGGAAATTGCTTAAGGGGCTCCTTTGTGCATTTGAGTCAGGGACAGCCTGAACATGGCAGATAACAAGTCTTGCAGATCCTTAGAGAGCTGCCTGTCAGGGCACTGTGGCTTATAAACCACTGCTGTTGTGCACTGACTTATGTCACTTGGTAGCCTACTCTTAATGCTTCACTTTCACGTGGATGGCTTCCCCAGCCCCGTATATGCAGAGCTTATGTGCTCAGCAATCTCAGTTTGTGTTCCTTAGCAATCTCAACTCCTCAACTTGCCCATTTCTGTTTTGTCCAATGGCCTTGTTTTGTTTACTCTTTCTTTTATTTATTTTTTTTTTTGAGACAGAGTCTCACTCTTTTGCTTAGACTGGAGGGCAGTGGCGTGATCTTGGCTCACTGCACCCTCTGCCTCCCGGGTTCAAGCAATTCTCATGCCTCAGCCTCCCGACTAGCTGGGATTACAGGTGCCTGCCACCATGTCTGGTTCATATTTGTATTTTTAGTAGAGATGGGGTCACACTATGTTGGCCAGGCTGGTCTCAAACTCCTGACCTCAGGTGATCCATCTGCCTCAGCCTTTCAAAGTGCTCGGATTACAGGCATGAGCCACCGTGCCCAGCCTCCAATGGCCTTGTTGAAGATCTGAATTCAGCTTCTTCTTAAACTGATTGATTTTACATATCATCCCCTTTTATACCCCCGACTATTGTCCAGCTCATTCACGTTAAGATAAATCACCTTTGTCCAGTAGACTACAGTGGGAAATGATTCTGAAGGTCCTGGGGGACTTTCCCACATTCTTTGTATCCTTCTAGATCTCTCTGTTCCACCTACTAGGTACTAGTTTTTGCTAAAGAAGCACGTGGCAGCAGAGAATTCAACCTATGTTGTCACAACTGGAATGACCAATTTGGGTCCTATGAGTGCTGGCTGCCATCAGAAAGTGTTTTCTATACCAGTTACATGGTACCCTGAGTTTCCTTACCTGATAGCTTACCTCCCATATCTGATTTTTGTATATTGCCCTATTCTGCATCCAAACCTTAGTTCCAGGGTTGGCTATCTGTCATCTGCAGATAATTTCGTGTATGAGAAGCAGAAATGCTTGCATTCCTTTTTTTTCCAGAGGTTCTTTTGCAACTCATGATCTATTCACTCATGAGGTTTGTGATTGTTTCTGAAATTGCATGCCAAACTTATGCACGTATACGAATTTTATAGCAGGAGGAGCCACAGATTTTATTAAAATGTCAGTAAGCTGCATGAGTCCCCCAAAGCCATAAATCACTGCCTTACCTCCATTTAATTGCTCCAAATTCTATAGTAAGTTTTCCAGATGCTCCTCAAAGGCTTTACTTCTCCAGGTTCATGATATGGATCCCAAAAGAGCAAAGACTTTATTATTAGCTGATATCTTTCTATCTAATCATAGGATGTTCTTCCCTACCTCTCCCTCAGGATACCACAGCTCCCTCACAGCTCCTCTGAGAGGTTGTTGTTTGGCATCAGACCAATGAATGATATGTTACAGAGGGGGAATGCTGCTAACTCCAGCTGGAATGCCTGCTATTCAAACCATAATATCAATCATCATAGAAGATGAAGTTGAAAATTGATATTCTCTGCAAATATCCATTACATTGTAGATTTATACTTTCATTGGTGGTATAGTTCACAATAAAAAACTCTTTAAAGGTGGCATTTCTTTAAATTCCTCTCAAAAAATAAAGATGACATTTCTACTAGAGTGAAACAAATCATCATTAATACTTTCCCCTTCAAATGAATTTTCTTTAGTTATAAAATCAATACATCATTAAAAAAAATGCAACAACACAGGCAAGCAAAAGAAAAAGTATAAAATTGTGGCTGGGCATGGTGGCTCACACCTGTAATCCCAGCACTTCGGGATGATGAAGCAGGTGGATCACCTGAGCCCAGGGGCTTGAGACCAGCCTGGGCAGCATAGTGAGACCCTGTCTCTCTTTAAAAAAATATATAAATAAATAAAAGAAAAAGTGTAAAACTTTACTCATAATTCAACCCACTTGGTGGACATTCCTATGACAATATGCTGAATATTGTAAAATTATTTGACTGTATGCATATAACTGATTTTAAAAAATAAAAATGGAATTGTATTTTATATTCTATTTTTAACAGGTTTATTGAGGTATAATTGACATGTAATAAACAACACATACTTGAAGTATCCAACTGATAAGTTTTGACTTATGTACCCTCCTGTGAAACCATCTTCACAATCAAGATAGTGAACATGTTATCCATCACTTCCAAAAATTCCTCACGCCCCTTTGTAACACCTCCCTCTCACCCTTCTCATCCTCCACTAACCACTGAGCCTTTTTTTACTACAGATTAGCTTTCATTTTCAAGGCTTTCATATGAGTAGAATCATACAGTGCGTATTCTTTTTTGGTCTGGATTTTGTCATTCAGCATAGTTAAAATTCATACATTTTATTGTGTATTTCAACAGTTTGTTTCTGTTTCTTGCTGAGAAATATCCCATTGTATGGATTCATCACAATTTGTTTATCCATTCTCCTGTTTATAGGCATTTAGAGTATTTCCCACTTTTTTGCTTTTACAAGTAAAGTTACCATGAATATTTTTGTACACGTCTTTTTATGGATATATGTTTCTTTTTCCTGGAGTGTAATAGTTGGATCACATGGTAGGTGTATGTTTAAGTTTTAAAGAAACTACAAGATGTTTATCAAACTGATTGTACTACTTTCTATCCACAATATCAGGGTATGGAGTTTCAGTTACTCCACCTCCTCGCCAACACTAACACAGCCAGTTTTTGTGGTTGGTGGATAAGTTAATTTCTTTTTTTCACTTTCAGAATATCAGAGTTGACAGAGTCCTTAATAATCAATTAGTCCAAGCCTTCACTTCATAGACTGAGAGATGGGGAGGAACTTGCCTGAGGGCCAGTAGGAAATCAGTGGCAGAGCCAGTAGTGGGCCAAAATTACTGCTAAGTTCTGTTTTTGTTCTCTCTGTGACTCTTCTACTTAGAGTATCTAAGTAGAAAACCCCCTTCACCCAAGATACACTTTTCTAAATCTGATGCTTTAAGGGCAGCCACTGCAGTGTAGAGAAAACAATCCCTTTTGTATTTGTGCTTGGTCTCTATTTCAAGGGCTGTTGGGGTAAGTGGCATCCCTTTTCCATTAAATGAGGCTGATAATAAGAATAGTTGAATGTAATTTTTGTTCAGAGGTACAAAAGGTCATCCAAAAAATATAAAACCAAAAAAGTGTAGCCTGAGACATCAGTGCTAACTTTTCTCATCTGCATTTCTCTTGGAAAGATAAACAAGCCATTAATTAATATAGAGATGTTGGGCTTCAATTAATGTATATAACATCCACATGGAAGTCAAATTGGGGATGGGAGGAAGGGAGAGCTATTAGAATAAAAACAGATAATTATGCATAGACGCCTGTGGAATTGGCCATGGAATGGTTGATGGGTTGGGTCAACTCATACAGGGCTTGGTATGTCCCAAATATACACCCTAAGAGGCCCAGGATGCTAATCATGATGTCCTTGGCAATGGTGACATAGCTCATGTCCTCAGAGTAAAGGATGACAATCTCCAGGAGGGGTGGGATGATGAGGGCCAGGGCACTGCTGCTCACGGAGCCTATCAGGGAGATGACCAGGTCCAGGCGGGGGATGAGGATGGCTGAGACACCTGCAACGAAAGGAGAAATTTAGAATCACTGAACGTGCCTTCAAAAGGGAGCTTAGAAACAAGCCATTGCGTTCCAGCCCTACAATTTCACAGATGCCTGAGAGACTTCTTTGGAGAGGTGGGAAGGAGCCCACTGCAGGCTTGGGAAGGTCAAGCAACTCCCACCCCTGTCTTAACTACCAATACAGATGCTCTCCTTTTATACTTTATCTCTTGGATTTTTTACATATAATCTTTATTGGAAAGGCTCCTCTACCACTTATCTGTTATAACCTCCTCACTGCAGAGATGGGGAAATCTAGAGCTCTAGAGGGAACAGAACTTGTTCAAAGTTACATACAGCTGAGATGAGAATCTACTGGGATGCCCGATCTAAGGTCCTTTTCACTCTACTATGCTGCCTTTCATGTGTAAGAAAGAACTTGGTACACAGTAGGTGCTCAATAAATTCTTGACTCTTGCCCAGGCTGAGAACCAATGTTTGTACTATCTATGTAAGATAGCCTTTGTCTAGAAGCAAGGATGGATAAAAAAATGGGAGTTGCAGATGCTGGAGAGCATGTGGAGAAATAGGAACACTTTTACACTGTTGGTGGGAGTGTAAATTAGTTCAACCATTGTGGAAGACAGTGTGGCAATTCCTCAAGGACCTAGAAATAGAAATTCCGTTTGACCCAGCAATCCCATTACTGGGTGTAAATTAGTTCAACCACTGTGGAAGACAGTGTGGCAACTCCTCAAGGACCTAGAAATACAAATTCCATTTGACCCAGCAATCCCATTACTGGGTATATATCCAAAGGATTATAAATCGTTCTATTATAAAGACATATGCACATGTATGATCATTGCAGCACTATTTGGAACCGACCCAAATGCTCATCCATGATAGACTGAACAAGGAAAATGTGGCACATATACACCACAGAATATTATGCAGCCATAAAAAACGATGAGTTCTTGTCCTTTTTAGGGACATGGATGAACCTGGAAACCATCATTCTCAGCAAACTGACACAAGAACAGAAAATCAAATACTGCATGTTCTCACTCATAGGCAGGTGTTGAACAATGAGAACACATGGACACAGGGAGGGGAGCATCACACACTGAAGTCTGTTGAGGGGGAACAGGGGAGGGACAGTTGGGGGTAGGAGTTGGGGAGGGATAACATGGGGAGAAATGCCAGATATAGGTGATGGGGATGGAGGCAGCAAACCACATCACTATGTATGTACCTATGCAACAGTCCTGCATGTTTTTCATATGTACCCCAGAACCTAAACTGCAATAAAATATATATTTAAAAAAGGGGACTTGCTTCTGTTGCTGCCCAAATATCAACCACTTATTTTTCTATTCTTAATAGGATCTTAGCAGTGAAGCAGGCCATCAAACACGAAGACAGTATTAAGCTATCCAACCCCATTCTTCTCTTCTCTTCACACTCCTAAATTTTCACCTCTTATGCATATTTAGGATACTATAAACATATAGTATCATAGATTTTCCAAGGGAGCCCAATTTCAATAATGTTTGAGTAAATATATAATTTATATGATTTAATTTTGTGTACATTTCTTATTTTAAAACAATTATTACATTGATGTATAATATATGTACATAGTTTTGGGGTACATGTGATCATTCAATATATTCATATTATTATTAAAGATCAAATCATTGTACTTGGGATATCCGTTTCTTTAAATACTCCAATCATGTAATTTTCCTATGAACAAAATAGAGAAAGACTGTTCTGGAAAGCATCCATACCAGCTTGCTATATCTTTAAAAAAATGCCTCTTTCTGAAATTGCCATGACACATCCAATCAGAGCATGAGAGAGACTCATAGACTCATGGCTAGGAGTTCATCACCCCTCTGATGGGGGGTCCCTGTCCACAGCTTTCCTTCATCTGATGTTTAATAAGCTGCTCACAGAGAAAACCCAGCATCAGTCTTCCAGGAAAGCTCACAATGAGGGGGCAGAAAAGATATGCAAGAAAAGCTCTAATGCAAAGTGGCCTGGAGGATTGCCTTACATTCCGTTCTGGCCGTGCCAATCCTCTGCTCAGTGCCTTTCCATGGCTCCCCATTGCCCAAACTCCTCAGCACAGTGACACTTAGGACTTGGCTCTGAAAAAGCTCTGACCTTGTCTCTCCGCACTCTCCTCTTCTCCAAAAGGCCATAGGCAATACTTGTCTAAGGTCTGTGCACAGCCTATTCCCTTCCCATTGTACATTCTTCACTCCTCAATCTATTTCCTAGTTGTCCTTTAGGCCTTCACTCCACTGGAGAGGACTCCCTGGCCCAGCCAGGCTGAGTTATAGGACCCTCTTATGTGTAGAGAATGTCTTCTACTTATGATCTTAACCATCATACGTTGCATCATCATGTCCTATCTTAACAGTCATCAAAATAAACTGTAATTATTTCCTTGCATATATTTGCCACTCAACTGTAAGTCCTTGTGAAGGCAGAAGGTACATCTTCTTCATTATTCATCATTGCATCCCTTGTGTCTAGCACAATGCCAGGCATGTTGTAGGTGCTCAACAAATGATTGTTGAATTAATAAAGGATAATAGAATTGATAGATGAATAAGGAGAAAGAATGGGACATTCAGCATATATCAAAAGCAGGACACGTCATTATAAGGACAGCTGTAGTCACGCATTCCCTGATACTCAGAGGCTCTTCAGTCTTTCTTGTCAACTTACACCCTTTCTAGTAGGAATGATCACAAACGATACCATTTACAGGTTGCTAATGTCTCGGCACAGACTGAGAACTCTAACACCTCAAACCAAGTAGGTTTGCTGTTTCTGGTCATAGAACACCAGTCTTTTAAAGCTTATTAGCTGATGATAGTGTGTTCTGCTGGATATCTCCAAGAGTTGCATAGTTTCTCCTGACCCTGTACTGAGACTTGATTCCCTTAACAACTTTAAATTCTGACTCCTGGAGCCCTGAAGACTAAATTTGTTCTTTCACTTTTACAATAATCCCACAGGTGTTTAAGGACAAACATGGAAATTTCCTGAGCCTTTTCTTCTCCAGGCAAAACATCCCTTGCTGTTTTGCTCATTCCTCTTGGGTCATGATTTGTGATCCTCTGTCTAGACATGTTCCAAAGAAAGGATTTCTCAGCCCTGTTCAGGATGTTTCCCAAACACTACAACAGTGTTCATGAACAAATGAATGAATGAATGGAAAGGAACATGAAGAAAGGAAGGGGGGAGGAATGGAGGAGAGAAGAGGATACTCAAAAAATGACCTCCGGTTGGGTGTGGTGGCTCACAACTGTAATCCCAGCATTTTGGAAGGCCGAGGCGGACAGATCACTTGAGGTCAGGAGTTTGAGACCAACCTGGTCAACATGGTGAAACCCTGTCATTACTACAATACAAAAATTAGCTGGGCATGGTGGCAGGCGCCTGTAATCCCAGCTACTCCCTCAGAAGGCTGAGGCAGGAGAATTACTTGAACCTGGGAGGCAGAGGTTGCTGTGAGCTGAGATCACACCACTGCACTCCACCCTGGGGATACAGCGAGACTCTGTCTCAAAAAAAAAAAAAAAAAATCTCCAAGACTCTGACAAATCAGCCCCATTGGGATTTTTCCCTACAATTAAACCTCACTTCATGATAGAGAATGTGTTCATAATTTATGATAAGAAGAAATATGGCACCATGAAAAACAGGTGCTTTGGTACTACACAATCTGTGTTCGGATCCCAGCATTGTCAGCTGGTGTGTATGACTCAGGTATGTTACTTAATTTATCTGGGCCAAAGTTCCCCCTGTTGGTAACACATTGTTAGGCTATCTTCAGTATTAGATAATGTCAGCACAGTGCCTGACATATAGAAGGGTGATTGAATGAATGATACTTCTACAAGCCAGCCAGCATATATTTCCTATGTGTAGGCAGTAGAGATGACTGTAACATTTACTGTGCAGTAATTCTGTTAAGCCCATTTTTTTCAGGTGGAAAAATTGAGGTCCAAGGAGGTGAAGTATCTTGCCCTATATCTCAAAGAAGGCAAGTAGCAGGTCCAACGATGGTGGGGTGGGCGCCAGGGTGGCTCCCTGCCATGGCTTTGGGTAAAGAGTGCCCTTTTATGCTACTCACAGGTTAGACAGACCAAGGCTGAGCGGACAGACAGGTCTACAAATAGTGCCCAGCTCTCTGACACCTGGGAGATGGCAAACGGGATGATGATCTCAGCTGGGACATGGAACTGGAGGGCATAGGTGAAGAAGATGCCAATAGAGTACATCAGCTTGACCGACTGGTACAACCTGCAGACAGACAGATAGGATGTGAAATGTGATGTGGCTCCCTGGAAGGGCTATTGAGGACTCACTTAATGCTTAGAAGTTGGTACGGATTGAGTATCCAGAATCCAAAAATCCAAAATCTGAAATGCTTCAAAATCCCAAACACTTCTTGTCCCAAGCATTTTGGATGACACTTGATCTGTACTTGTCTTTTGAGTGATTGAACTGGCTAATATTGGATGACTCAGGCCAGACTAGCTATCAGGGCCATCCGGGAAGCTTATTAAAAGTGCATATTGCTGATGATTCTGAGTCAACAGGCCTGCAGCTCAGGAATCTAGGTGTTTGCTCTTTAAAAATTTTAAAAGACAATATATGCATAGAGTAACATTCGTGGTACAAAAGTCATGCAGTGAAAAGCATCCCTCCTACCCTTGATTCCTAGCATCTAGTTTCCCTTTCCATAGGCAACCACCCAAGGTTTACTTGTGACCCTTCTAGAAATGATCTGTGTTTGTACAAGCTCATACAGAATATAGGAACATCCATGCACACACACATGCACATATGTGTGCATATACACATGTATGGCAGCACTTTTACAGACATTCCTCCAGCATTCCTCCATTCCTCTTTTTTTTTCATCCAATATTTCTTGAAGATTGTTCCCTATCAGTACGCATAGATCTGGATCTTCTATTTAATAGCTGGTTGGTATGCCAATTGCATGGATATGCAATAATTTAAAAAATCAGTCACCAATTAATGAATGTTTAGATTAGACTTTTCCCAAGGAAACAATGCTGCATAGACTATCCTTGTACATATATTGATGCACATATAATATACATGCTTAGAAGTAAAAATGCGGGGTAAAAGTCAATGTGATTTAAAATTTTAATAGCTGTTGACATATTGCCCATTTGCTGTCTTAGAGTATAAAAAGACCTGTTTTTCCACATCTTGACTAAACAGTGTGTCCATGCATGTTGGTCTTTGCCCTCATTTTTTAACTCTCATTTCTGTTTATTTTATTTCCTTTCTTTCTTTCTTTCTTTCTTTCTTTCTTTCATTTCTCTCTCTCTCTCTCTCTCATTTGTTTGTTGGAGTCTTGCTCTTGTCACTCAGGCTGGAGTGCAATGTGCTATCTCAGCTCACTGCAACCTTCGCCTCACAGGTTCAATCAATTCTCCTGCCTCGTCCTCCTGAGTAGCTGGGATTACAGGCGCATGCCACCATGCTCGGCCTTGGCCTCCCGAGTGTCTGGGATTACAGGCATGTGTCTGGCTAACTTTTTTATTTTTAATAGTGACAGGGTATCACCATGTTGGCCAGGCTGGTCTCGAACTCCTGACCTCCGTGATCCAACTGCCTCCACCTTCCAAACTGCTGGTATTACAGGCATGAGCATCTCTTTGTCCATCTGGGCTTTTTTTTTTTTTTTTGCCTGTGAAATGCCTGTTCTGCCCTTCGGCCATTTCTCCTTGGGTTGTTGGTCTTTTCTTATTGGAAAGGGATATTTGTTTAAGGCTTCCCTGGAAAATCTGATGACTAGGTGTGAAGTCCTGATGGAGCTCAATGCCCATGTTTTCTAGTGAGGTCCCAGGAATGAAAATGCCCTGTCCAAGGTAGCTAGTGGCGGCCCAAATTGCCCAGAACAAGAATATCATACTAGGATGATATATTGCATAAAATAAGACGCAACTTCAAAGAAATTCCACATTTATTATCTCATCTAGTCACTACCATAACACAGCAAGGTGGGTGGGGATGGTTACATTTTTCTCATTCTACAGCTCTGGCTTTGTGGGAAGGTTGAAGGCTGTGGGGATGCATAACAAAGATAATAGCTAACTCTCGTGAGTGCTTACCACATGCTAAGCACTTGTCTATGAATTATCTGTGTATTAATTCAATTAATTCCCACTGTCACTGCATCAGGTAGAGTAGCAGTTATTTGTGCTGTTCACCAAATACTTCCAGGCACATGGCAGAATTGTACTTCCCTGCCCCCTTGGTGTGAGGTGTGGCCACGTGACTTGCTTTAACTGATGCAGTGTGAGCAGGAGACATGCATGTCACTTCCAGTAATGCATTGCCAGCTTCACGGCTCAGCACATGATTTGCTGTGCTTTCTGCTAGGGCAACCAGAACAGATCCCAGGTCTCTCCCTATCTCACCTGAGGTGGGCAGGACATACCAGCAATTGGGCAAGTTGAGAGTGATGCTGGCCTGGGTGTCTGACCCAAACTTCATGTAGCCCAATGTCCCCAGGCAGATATAGAGGATGATGACAATGGACATCCCCAAGTACAGAACAAAAGAAAACTGCTGTGGATGCTTCATCTGGTTTTTGAGAGGCAGAACCTGGAAGTAAAAAAAGAAAAGTTTGGGAAAGGAAAGGTAGAAAGAGATGTGGCCCATTGTGAAGGAGAGGTTTCCCCGACAAGCACAGATGTCCTTCCCCAGGTGGGCCCAGAGTCAGAAAGGGGCCTTTCCACGTGGCCACACTCCTTTCACTTTCTCTCATGCTTTCTATTGCCAGGAATGGCCTACTTAGTCTTGGTTGATTAGTAAATTTGCAGACTTCAAGGCGTAGTATGGTGTACTAGAGCAGTAGGCACCCTGTATGTGCATACGGACTTTCCCTTCACCAGGAGAAGATCATATTCTGCACTTTCATACATGCTATTTATTTAGACATCTGGAACTACAATTGGCCACTGTAAAGAGCACTACGGACCATTGGCTCAAACCCCATCCATCTTACCATACCAACACCTTCAAATGTGAAGATAGCTGTACCAAAGAACAGCAAGAAGGTCTTCCAGTTTGCCATCAAGGGTAGGTCGCTGGGATATGGAATCCCCTGAAAGAAAGTGGGAGAAGTGCATTGGTGGTGTTATGGTGTCAAAGTCATCCCAGATCTTTGCCTGGTAGAAAGCTGGGTGACACCTGACCTCAACAGAGGAAATCAGAAGATATCTAGATCTCAGCTCACCTTCTAATCTTTTACGTATGGTTATTTATTCATTTATATTGTGCAAAAATACAAACAACATAAAATTTACCATTTTAACTTTTTTTTTTTTTTGAGATGGGGTCTCACCCAGGCTGGGGTGCGGTGGTGTGGTGTGAGGTCACTGCAACCTCTGCCTCCTGAGTTTAAGCGATTCCCCTGCCTCAGCTTCCCAAGTAGCTGGGATTACAGGCATGTGCCACCACATCCGGCTGTTTTGTATTTTCAGTAGAGACAGGGTTTCACTACGTTGGTCAGGCTGGTCTAGAACTCCTGACCTCATGATCCACCAGCCTTGGGCTCCCAAAGTGCTGGGATTACAGGCATGAGCCATCACACCCAGCCTCCAATTTAACTATTTTAAGTGTACAGTGTAATAACATGAAGAACGTTCACACTGTTGTGAATCTATCACCTCTATCCAGAACATTTTCATCACCCCAAAATGAAACTCTTTATCAAATAATAATGCCCCACCACCCAACCTCCTGACAACCCCTACTCTACTATCTGTCTCTATGAATTTGACTATTCTAGGTACCTCATATAACTGGAATCCTATAATATTTGTCTTTTTGTGCCTGGCTTATTTCACTTAGCTTCAGTGTCCTCAAGCTTCATCCACATTGCAGTATGTGCCAGTGTCTCCTCACTTTTGAAGGCGGAATTATATTCGCTGTATATATAGATGCCAAATTGTGTTCATCCGTTCATCACTTACTTGGGCACTTGGATTGCTCTCACCCTTTGGCTATTGGGAGCCTGCTCATCTGTACATGCGGAGAAAGCGGAGCACAGGGAGGAGAGGGGAATTGCCCAAGGCCACTCTGTGAGTTAGTGGCACATCCCAGATAAGAATTCAGGTCCCCTGTTTCCCGGTACTCTAACATCTCTCTCCCACACTTATTTCAGGGCTGTGCAGTCTGTTAGTTAGTATAACAGCTCTCATGAATCTAGAGGGAATGATTACTATAACAGATTTCTATGGTGAGTAGAATAATGATTCCCCAAAGATGTTCACATCCTAATCCCCAAAACCCATGAATGTTATGTTACAATGGCAAGGGAGAATTAAGTTTTCCGATTGGATTAAGGTTTCAAATCAGCTGCCCCTAAAACAAGGAGATGACCCTGTACTATTCAGTTGGGACAAGGATCCTTAAAAGTGGAAGAGGGAGTCAGAAGGAAGACCAGAGGGAAGGCAGCATGAGAAAGACTCTGCCCGAGGCTGCTAGCTTTGGAGATGGAAGGGGGCCTGAGCCAAGGCACACGGACACCTTCTAGGAAGCTGGAGAAGACAAGAGAACAGATTCTCCCCTAAATCCTCCAGAAAGGAATGCCACTCTGCCGCACCCCGATTTCATCCCAGTGAGACTCAAGCACTGGAAAATAAATTTGCATTGTTTCAAGCCACTAGATTTGTGGTAATTTGTCACAGCAGCAACAGGAAATGAATACACCGTATATTTTCAGACTCAAGAAAATGAAAGTATAATGGTGGGATGTCATGGTCTGTGATAATGGAGCATGGGCATGGGAGGCAGTCTGAAATTCATGAAGAAGTTACTTTATCGGTTTCCTTGTCTGTAAAGTGTGGATACAGATAGTATAGTTGTTCATTAGTTCCAGGACCTTCCTTGGATACAAGAACCTGCAGATGCTCAAGTCCCTGATTTAAAATGATGTAGTATTTACATGTAACCTATGCCCATCCTCCCATATACTTTTTTTTTTTTTTTTGAGACAGCTTTACTCTGTCACCCAGGCTGGAATGCAGTGGTGTGATCATAGCTTACTGCAGCCTTGACCTTATGGGCTCAGGTGATCCATCTACCTCAGCTTCCCAAGTAGCCAGGACTACAGGTGCAAGCCACCATGCTCTGCTACTTTTAAATTTTTCTGTAGAGACGGGATTTCACCATGTTGTCCTGCTGGTCTTGACTCCTGGGCTCAAGCGATCTTCCTGCCTCAACCTCCTAAAGTGCCGGGATTACAGGTGTGATCCACTGTGCCTGGCCAATAGTTGTTAGGCTGAATTGTTTCTTAATTTGTATGATTTTTTGTTGTTGTATATTTTTAGTGTTTTTCCCCCAGTAGTTTCCATTTGTGATTGTTTGGATCCATGGATGTGGAAATCATGGATACAGAGTGCCGGCTTTACTTCCAAAATAGTATTACTATAAAGGTTCAATAAGTTCATATACATAAATAATTTTGCACCAAGTAAATAAAATTCCTTTGTCATCTGTATTTCCCTTGTCCATCTACTACTTTCACAATTGTTTTGGTTATTTGATTGATGTTTACCTCTCCAAGTAAATGCAGCCTCCATGAGAGCAGGCACCCCATTTATTTTTACTTACCACTGAGTCCCCAGCCCTTTACACAATGCCTGGATTGCAGAAGGTATTCAGTAATTATTTGTTGAATGGCTCATTGTTATCCAATGTGATGACGATGATGATGAAGAGGATGTTGATGATGATGATGATGATAATGAGCTTTTACGGCTTATGAGACAGAAGTGTTCCTAGATGTCATGTTGGCAGGGGCTGCCAGAGCAGAGAATCACCTTCCTCACCTGCCCATCATGAAAACAAACCCTCCCTAGGCGTTTCAGAGAATCTGGGCCCTGAGCCCTTCTTCACTGTGGCACAGACCTGCATGATATACTCAAAGATCAGAGCCATGCTCCCCAGGGTGGTGATGTTGGCCAGTGTAGAGAAGATGGACAGCACCTTGAGGTTCTGGATAAACACCAACAAGATCAGGAAGGGCAGGATTGTCAGCATGTAGACACGAATGTCCAGGATGGGGGTCAGCACCAGAATCTTTCTGGGCTGGCAGATGTTGGAGGTCACGTGGGCTTCTTCCACCATCTGACATAAAACACAATGACAGGCAGTGTGGTTGCCACATAAAACATAGGAAACCAATTACATTTGAATTTCGGGTAATTAACATAACTTTTTAGTATAAATATGAACCAAATATTGCATAAGATATGCTCATAGTAAAAAATAAATCATTACTTATCTGAAATTCCATTGTAACTAGGTGTCATTTATTCTTACTTGCCAAATTGGGCAGCCCTAACTGTTGTGCCCATGATTGTCACAACCAGAAACTTTTAGAATCATAAAATCTCAAGGCTTTGAGGTTATCTACCCAAACCTTTCTTCCCCTCAAAATGGGTTTCTTTCATGCATCCAGAGAAAGGGAATTCATTACAAAAGAATATCCTTTTCAGGCCGGGCGCGGTGGCTCAAGCCTGTAATCCCAGCACTTTGGGAGGCCGAGGCGGGTGGATCACAAAGTCAAGAGATCAAGACCATCCTGGTCAACATGGTGAAACCCCGTCTCTACTAAAACTACAAAAAATTAGCTGGGCATGGTGGCGCATGCCTGTAGTCCCAGCTACTCAGGAGGCTGAGGCAGGAGAATTGCCTGAACCCAGGAGGCGGAGGTTGCGGTGAGCCGAGATCGCGCCATTGCACTCCAGCCTGGGTAACAAGAGCGAAACTCTGTCTCAAAAAAAAAAAAAAAAAAAAAAGAATATCCTTTTCAAATTTAGATAGCCCTAAAACCTGGGAAGCTCTGAATATTGGTCAGTATCCATCTGCTTGAATATTCCATCTACAATACTTGTCACAGTTCTTGCTGGCTGTTTGAGTGTACAAAAACAAGCATGCTCCCTCTAATCCACAGAGCCAAGAAAGAAGGCTGTGGTTGACTTGTAATGTCTGACAGGAATGCAATGAAGGGAAGGAGGCAGCTTGTTGGCCTTGTATATTCAGGCATCTTCTCCATGACAACTCTGAGATACTCAAAGCAAATGTCACCAGTGCTTTTCAGGCTAACAATTATCCAAGATTTCTGATTGGACATGATTGCAAGCCTCTCTTTCCACCCTGGTTACACTTTTCGGAAGTGACTTTGGCTCCCCTATGAGTCTTTTAAAATGTGATTCCCAGGACTGAGAGAACTTCCAAGCGCAGTCTGATCTAGGAGTAGAAATGAAGTTCTCTCCTCCTTTGACTCTAACACAATACTTTTGCTAATGTAGTCTCAGCAGCAGCAGGTCTGCTTTTCTCCCACTCTGCCCAGAAGAGGCCTCTTTACCTGTTGTAAATTGTCTGCCATAAACATAAAATAAACACTGCAGAAGCCCAGCTGAGTGATGATTAATAAGAAGCTGACCGTGTACCTGGGAAGGAAAGGAAGAGGCAGACAGAAGGAGAAAACACACATTAAAATTATTGCTTAAGACTGTGTTTATTATTTGAAACAATTATTTTTGTTATTATTTTTAAAAATTATCCTACTTTTTTTTGTTTTGAAAATTTTTAAGCCAAAAAATTGAAAGAATGGTATAATAAACATCCATATGCCCTTTAATTAAATATACCAGTTGTTAATTTTGGGTCCCAAATTGCATTGCTCATGTATGTGTGTATTCATTCATCTATACACACACACACACACCCCATACCCTCATACACACACACACACATAGGCAATTTTTTTCAGAATCATTTGAAAGTCAATTGCAGGTCACTTTGGGAGGCCAAAGCAGGTGGAATATTGAGGTCAGGAGTTTGAGACCAACCTGACCAACATGGTGAAACCTCATCTCTATAAAAATACAAAAAGTAGCCTGGTGTGGTGGTGGGCATCTGTAAATCCTAGCTACTTGGGAGGCTTGGGCAGGAGAATTGCTTGAACCCTGAATGTGGGGGTTACAGTGAGCTGAGATCATGCCACTGCACATTGCACTCCAGCCTGGGCGACAGAGCCAGACTCCATCACAAAAAAAAAAAAAAAAAAAAAAAAAGAAAGAAAAAGAAAGTCAATTGCAGGTTTCCTAACACTTAAACCCTAAATACTTCAACATACCGCTCTTAAGACTGTAATAGCCAGAAAATCAAGTTCGGTATCTTCATATATATAGTTTCTATTTTAAATACAGTCATTCTTTGGTATCCAGGACCCCCCAACAAATTCAAAATCTGCAGATGCTCAAGTGTCTTACATAAAAATGGCTTAGTATTACCCCAATTCTCTCTAAAGTATCTTTTGTAGCTGTTTTATATTTTAAATTCAGGATCTAATGAAGGTTTGTATACTGCATTTGACTATGTCTCTTGTCTTTTTCTTTTCATGCAGAACAGTCCCATATACATTCACCTTTTTGTGTTTTCATCACACTGGCTTTGTTTGAAGAGTCCAGGCCAATTGTCTTACAGAATGCCCCACATTGCGGGCTTGTATGATTGCTTCCTCATGATTAAATTCAGGTGAGCGCTTTTGGCAAGCACATACAGAGGTGATAGTTTTGCACCTCTATTTTATCATATTGGGAGGCACATGATATCCTGTTGTTCCGCTATGTTGGCGACTGCCAGATCTCCCATGGGAAATGTACATTTTCCCTTTGTAATCTGTGGGGTAAAACTTTGAGATGACACGATTAACCCATTCCTCAAACCACAGGCTTTACCATTCATTGACGTTCCTTGCCTGAATCAATTATTTCACTGGTGGTTGCAAGGTGGTGGTTTTTTAATTACCTATTATGTCTTCTAAGTTTATTAGCTGGTTTTTAAGAGACATTATTTCATCCTCTTTTTTTGGCATCACAACAGACTAATGTTAATTATTTTTAAGTTTAACATCTTATACTCTGTTATTGTCATTATTCTTTTGGGTTCTTAAATTATTCCAAATTTGGAGATGCATTTTTTAAGGGAACAAAAATATGTTCCTTTACTTAGATTATAATGTTTAGATAAGGGTTTTTCAAAATTGGCTTGTAGTAGCAACCAATTTGTTGGTTGAGGCATATGTTAAAAATACAGACTCCTGGTTCTCATATCAGCCCACTGTGTCAGAATCTTGGCAGTGTCACATGTGACTTCAGAATGATATCTTTTTCTGTCTATCTTATGAAGATTTTCAAACATATACAAAAGTGATGAATAATTTAACGAATATAATCAGAATTTAATGAGAATAATTGAATGAATTTGCATGTGCTCCTCCCAGCTTCAACAATGAACTTTTTGTCACTCATTCTCTATCTTTTCATCCTCATCAAACACATAATTTGTTGGCATATTTGCAGCAAACCAGAGATCCCAAGTTATTTCACCTGTTAATAATTCAGTATGCAGCTCTAATAGATAAGAACTTAAAAAAGTATAATCATCATACCATCATCATCTCTTACAAACTTAACAATAATTTCTTCCTTTTCTTTTTTTGAGACAGAGTCTCACTCTGTGGCCCAGGCTAGAGTGTAGTGGTGCCATCACGGCTCACTGCAGCCTCGACCTCCTGGGCTCAAGTGATCCTCCCACCTCAGCCTCCTGAGTATCTGGGTCCACAGGTGTGTGCCACCAGGCCTGGCTATTTTAAAAAATTTTTTGCAGAGATGGGGGTCCTACCATGCTGCCTAGGCTGCCTTGAGTCCTGGTCTCAAGAGATCCTCCTGCCTTTTCCTCTCAAAGTGTTGGGATGACAGGCATGAGCCACTGTGCCTGGCCAATAATTTCTTTATATAATCTAATATTCAGTCCATATTCGGAGTTCTCCAGTTGTCTCAAAAACATCTATCTTACAGTTGGTTTCCAAACAAGTCTGCACATTGTGTTTTGTTAAGTTTCTTAAGTTTTTAAAACTGCTATATTCCCCTTGCCCTGTTTATTTTTTTTCCTCCCAACTTTTACTTTTTTGTTTGCTGCCGAAGATACCAGATCATTTGTCCTGTAGTATATCCTATTTTTCCTATTTGGTTAGTGACTTCCTCATGGTGTTATTTATCTTGATCCTCTATTCCCTGTGCTTCCTATAAATGGATATTAGATCTAGTGGCTTGATTAAATGGAGGTTTCAAATTTATTTCTTGAAAATGTCTCAGAGGAGGTACTACTCTGTACTCCCTACTGTATGCTAGCTATTATGAGACACACCATAGCTAGCTGTCATGTATATACATATGCGATGCTAAGATGAGTACATGGGGTCAGGTGGCATCAATGCATTCTCCCTTTATGAAGTTTCCCAGTGACCATTCCCCCAGCAGCTTGAGCATCCATTAACGACCATTGCCTCCATGGAATGGGCAGTTTTTAATAAAGCTCCTCAGGTATCTCTTAGTAAAGATGACAAATTATTACTTTAAGTATTTTTCCAAATGTTTCCAACTCTTTCTCATGACCTCACCTAATCATGGCCTTATGTAATCATTAGAGTGGGTCCTGATCAGGAGGATATCAACAACCTACTGAGAACCCCAAGAGAGGAGCTGCAAAGGAATCTTAGCAGCCACAGGGTGACTCACCTGCTGAGGAACTTTGCTGGGAAAGCTTCAGTATTAGGTTCTTGGTCAAATCTCTGCTCACCCATATCAATGTACACAACTTTGGATTTGTTATTTTATCTTTATGAGCCTCATATTTCCAGGACAATAAAAACCAACCATGCCTACCTCACAAGGCTGTTGAGATGAACAGAGGAGCTAAGACATGGAAAACCATTTTGTACACTGTTAATTTTTTATCAAGACCGAATGACCTGAATGTTCACCTTAGGGAAATAAACAAACGAAACGGATATGCACTAGAGAACATTGTGAGCATTAAAAAGTAACGAGATCGGCTGGGCGCAGTGGCTCACGTCTCTAATCCCAGCACTTTGGGAGGCTGAGGCAGGTGGATCACCTGAGGTCAGGAGTTCAAGACCAACCTGGCCAACATGGTGAAACTTTGTCTCTACTAAAAATACAAAAATTAGCCAGGTGTGGTGGCAGATGCCTGTAATCCCAGCCACTCAGGAGGCTGAGGCAAGAGGATCGCTTAAACCCAGGAGCAGGAGGTTGCAGTGAGTCGAGATCAAGTCATTGCAGTCCAGCCTGGGCAACAAGAGTGAAACTCTCTCTTCCTCACTCCCCAAAAATGAGGTGCATGTATATGCTCTAACGTGAAAAAAATAGGACAAATTGTTAGATGAAAAACCAAATTTCCAAAAATGTACATCAATATATGTGTGTGAATGGAAGTACATAATTTGCTTTCTATTTTTTACACAAATGTACATGTATAGAAAAAAGTCTAAAGGAGTATTTACTAACTAGATTTCAATGATTACCTTATGGGTAGAGAGTGGGATGGGGGATGGGACTATTGAGGTGATTCTCTATATTGTTTGATAGTTTACAATAAGAACATATTCATTTAAAACTTGTGTAAGGAGTAATAGAGAAAAGTGATGATGATTATTACTGTTGTTACTGCTACGACATTGGTGACGACTACCTTCCCCACACCGCGTGAGTCCTCAGCCAGGTGTTTGGGCAGGTTTCAAGGCTGTACATCGTGGCCTCTCCATAGTTCACGAAGGTCTTATGCAGCCTAGGGGGAAAGAACAAACAACGTATAATTTAAAACATTTTTGTTAAAGGTACAGTTTACTCCCAAAGTGAGTGATTTTTATGTACTTGTGGGTGAGCATGAAGTGTTCTGTCAATTTTCTAACAGTAATCTACTTTATACTTTAACAACTTTCAGGAGTTTGCCTTTTTTTTTTTGCAGTTATCCCTTTAACTTTAATATTTAACTGGATATCATTGGATTTATTCTTCTTGAATAAAAGGTAGCTGTGCATTGATGTAGGTCTCTAAAGTAGGAAAGCGGATACGGAGGGGGAGAGGGGGAGGGAGGGGAAGAGGTGGTATGGGTGTGGCCAGGCCAGTGATTCCCTCCTTTCCATTGCTGAGGGTGTTGGAATATTTGAGATGCCTGTCCTGGACCAGACCCCTTGCAAAGGTGATATGCAGGATCCTGCCCAGCACCCTATAGGGTGTGATGTCCACGTTCCAGCCTATTCCTCTTCCCATGTCCCTCTTCCTCAACCCTTTTAGGGATGGGGCAGGCCCTGATGCAGGAACATCTTTGGTTGGAGCAAGTGGGAACAGCAGCAGGTTGCCCAGATCCCGGACGCACAGCGTAAATTGCAGGACTGAGAGGAACAGGTAGGAGAGAGGAAGAGTTCTAGCCTTCTACGGAAGCCACAGTGGAAATCCCAACATGCCCCTCAGATAGCCAGACACGTGGAACCAGTCTCTTGAGATCTCTGGGCCTCAGTTTTCTTCACATGCAGTCTGGATTTTGGGGGAAGATACAGCGAGAGATGGATATGGAGATGTGCTGGAACATGGTATTTTTATTACTGCTCACTGTGACAGGCATTTTCAATACAAAAGAGGCCACTCTGCATAGAACTGGCAAGGAGATGAATCTGAGGGTTGCAAATTCAAAAGCTGTGGGATCAGACATATGGGATCAGGTATTAGTGATCTGGTGGGTGACGGGATGGGTATAAGACACAGTAGGGAGCAGTGGAGACTGTGGCAAACCGGAACACATGTCCTATTCTAAAAGGGATTGCTCAGGACTTGCCTCTGGAAGAGCACTGAAAAAATGAAGGCTTAAGGCAGTCAGTTGTCTAATTGATTAAGAAGGCAGAGATTTTGTGAATGTGAGATCTCCAGGTTTTAAACGTTGGCTAAAAAATAAAACTGGGAAAGTCCCCCAAAACATAACTGAAGGCCATAGCCAACTCTTAGGCCATCGCTCTCTTTTATTAGAAAAAAATAAAAGACACGTCATCAGAGAAAAAAAAAATGAGGAAGGCTTTCAGGAATGGCCTGATGTCAGAAGCTTATCTGGTGATATAAAAATCCCAGAAAGTTTGAGGAAAGAGAAGATTTGCAAAATGGTTAACAATGGAGTCACGTAGGTCTTTGAATACTGGCTCTGCCACTTCCCAGCTATATGACCCTGGACAACACATTTAAACGTCAGGTTACTCATCTGTAAAATGGGAACAAAAATAGTGCCTACCATAGAGGCTTACTGTGAGGAATAAACACGACTTGCAAGGCACTTGGAATGGTAATCACAGTGTAATTGCACACTACATTTAACTGTGGAATGAGAAAATGCTTTTTTTTTTTTTTTTTGAGACAGTTTTGCTCTGTTGCCCAGGCTGGAGTGCAGTGGCTTGATCTTGGCTCACTGCAACCTCAACCTCCTAGATTCAAGTGATTCTCCTGCCTTAGCCTCTCGAGTAGCTGGGACAACAGGCGTGTGCCACCATGCCCGGCTAATTTTTTGTAGTTGTAGTAGAGACAGGGTTTCACTGTGTTAGCCAGGATGGTCTTGATCACCTGACCTTGTGATCCACCCATCTCGGCCTCCCAAAGTGCTGGGATTATAGGCGTGAACCACCACGCCAGCCTGAGTGAATGCTTTTAAAAGGATTTTGTGAGCTGGAAAGTGCTCTGAGAGTTAGGTGTGACTGACATTATGCCAGGTACACCTATTTGGTTCATGATAATTTGGCTTTATGGGGAGTTGTATTTACTGTCCCTACTTTGACGGTTGAGGCCTTTCTTCACATTTACGAGGACCTACTGAGAGTAGCTGAGCGCTGTGGATCTCCACATTGTTTGTTTTTACTGCATTTGTCTTTTCTTTCTGAGATTGTTTTTGCATTAAAGTTTCAAATACATAGAGTATTATATGTATGCTTTGATAATGACTGAAATCATTGTGAGTGCTTCTTTTTAGTAAGTATGTTCTTTACTTTTACTAACTTGTTCTGAAAGGAGACAGCACGGAACGAATTACCCTGACAAGGTGTGGGTATTGGAGTGGGAGAAGGTTGGGGATGGGGAGGCTAAAAAGAAGAGAAGAACATCTCTAAGTGTCTCAAATAATAGGGTCATTTATAGAGTTCTTTTGTGTTTTTTATCACTTTGATGCTTTCAGGTAAGGAGATTTGAGCTCAGAGGGATGCAGGGACTTGACAGTCATCCAGCTTGTTAGCAGCAGTGTTGGATCGGCACCTAGAGTCTCTAACCGGGACTGTTGGTCGCTTTCTCCTTGCCTTCATAGAATCCAGAATGGCAGGAAGGTGGGCTGGAGCAGTGGCTGAGTTAATTGGGTCAGTGGTCAAAAGAAACGCAACACACCCTCAGAGGAGCCCTAGTGCTTGGATGAGAGAGAAGCAGGCCTCTGACCTCTGACTGAGGTGGTGAGCACAGTTCAACAAGATGATCATGCAGTGCACGGTGAGGATCCCAATGGCCAGCAGGCTGACAGGACCGACCTGGAGGAAAGAGGAGACGGGGAAGTGAGCCACAAACAATCATTCCCATTCCCTGGCCCTCTCAGCCTGGGTGCTGGGGCCCCTTGCATAATAAAACTGTCTTTGGGGTGACAGACCCTGCCTGAATGTCCTCGTGCTCCCAGATGCTAGAGTTTGAATGCTCTTCTTAGCATCCCTGTAGAGTGGCTGCCCAGCTTCTGTTAGGATACTTCCAGTGACAGAGAGCTCATTACCTTCCCACATAGCCCATGCATTTTCTCATTTTCCTCGAGTTCTACCCATTTAGAGTCCCCCGTAGTAAATTTATTTCTTTTGACACACTCTAGCCCTCACTTCCTCCAAGAGGATTGAGGACCAAGGTGTTCTTATGACTTAGGTCTCTTTCTCTAGTACAGAGTTTATCAACAGGCACACTATTGACATTTTGGGGCAGATAATTATTTGTTGTCAGGAGCTGTCTTGTGTCTTGTAGGATGTTTAGCAGCTTCCCTGAGCCTCTACCCACTAGGCGTCAGAGACTCTTCCCCCCAGATTATGGCAACCAAAAATGTCTGTAGACATTGTAAAGGTTTTTGACTAGGGTAGAAGTGGCTGGGACAGAATCATCCCAAGTTGAGAATCATTGCTGGAGTGCATCTAATTTGTCAAGTTCCTTTAAAAAAGTGGGGCTGATTACTAATCATAATCTTCTAGATGTGATCAGAAGGGCATAAAGAGGAACTCTCTCACATCCTTTGTTCTGAATACTTGTGTCTTTATAGATATGACCTATCACAAAGATACAAAAGAGGGATCAAGAGCACCACCAGACTCCACTGGAATGCAGACTTCATGCGGCAGAGGCTCTCCTGTCTTGTCTGCTTCTATATTCCCAGGGACTGCAAATGCACAGGGTAGGTAGGTACTCAATAAACATTTCTCAAATGAATCATGGCCAGAGGTTCTGGTGGGAGATGAAGGGTAAAAAAATCACCTAATGAGTCTGAGGAAGCAAACATCAAAGAATAAAAGCATTGTCTTAAAAAGCAAATTCTACCCTGGGAAAGATTGCTTGGCTAAAGACCATGCTTTTTGCAGAAGCTCTAGAACCCAGAGGATTCCAAAGGGGAGAGTCCCATCTCTGGGTTGGAACCACTGAAGATCAGAAATCATGTCAGAGGATGCGAGGGTCTCACCTTCTTTAGACATGGGAGCCACTTACCAGGTCTGGAGATAAGATTCACTGCAACTAAATGGAAATTATTGGTATCAATTCCATTCAGTAGATGTTAATGGAAAGTTGCTATGTGCCAGTCTCTACAGAGGCCACCATAGGGAGGTACAAAGGGAAATCAGACAGTTGTTGCCCACAGAGCTTTCAATTAAGCGAGGAAGCTGAGTCTATTAAAAAGTAAACATGTCGGCCAGGCGACATGACTCATGCCTGTCATCCCAGCACTTTGGGAGGCCAAGATGGGCAGATCACCAGAGGTCAAGAGTTCGGTATCAGTCTGGCCAACATCATGAAAACCTGCCTCTACAAAAAATACAAAAATTAGCTGGGCATGGTGGCCCACACCTGTTATCCCAGCTACTCAGGAGGCTGAGGCAGAAGGATCGCTTGAACCCAGGAGTTAGAGGTTGCAGTGAGCCAAGATCGAACCACTGCACTCCGTCCTAGGCAACAGAGCAAGACTCCGTTTCAATAAATAAGAAAATGAGTAAGTAAATAAATAAATAAAGTCTTATCTCAGCTAAGGTAGATAAAAATGGTAGAAAAACAGAAAGTGAGGATGGCATTAATGATCATAGGACAGAATAAAGTTTTAGAGAGGAGGCAAATTTCAAAAGACAGAAGCAAGGGGTCAGGAACAGCACAGGAAAAGAGACAGAGGCAGGCTGGCATGGGGAGAGAGGATTGGTGGGATTGATGGAAGCATCTATCCTCATGTTTAAGGCACTTTCTCATGCACTATCATGTGGCTTGAAATGGAGTCACACATTCAAATGTCTGCAGGGATTGGGCTGTTAATACAAATGAGTGAGGTAGGCTACATGTGATCCTAGGGAGTGGGGAGAATTGTGGCAAAGTGGAGTCAGATGAGCATGGCGAGTCTTTAAGAGTAATGGTGTGCCTCCTCCAGGATGCTCAGGTTGGTCCAGATTGGCTCCAGGGAATTGATGCCAATAGGCACATTTCCTAGTGTAGAGGATATCCCTAAATTGCCCACTGATAACAGTGTGAAGCCTTTCAGGACAAATCACCTCCTTCCCCAAATGAGCACATCTAGTTCCCATCCCACAGATGCCTCTTACCAATAAGCCGGCATTCTTTATGGCCAGGGGAAGCCCAAGGAGCCCTGTGCCAATGTTGCATTTCAACAAGTGGATCAACGTTTGCATCATCCTGTGGTGGGGAGAATAGGGAGACAGAGGACACCGTCAGTGGAAGGGAAGCATAGCCAGAAGCTCAGGCTCCTTCTGGCATCTCCAGAGTGCCTGATGGGAAGAGGGACAAAACCTGATGAGGTGGACTCGGAGACAGCTCTCTGTTCTAGGGGTCTGTCCTGGAACACCTGATCTGGGGATGGTGCTAGCTCAAGCAACTCAACAAATACTTGTTTAATTTAATTTCCACTAGGCTCTAAAGGAAATAAAAATTGCTACTATTCTGAATAACGCCCTAGTACTGGTTGGTTCCTTAATTCATCCAGTGATTTCTTTCATGAATTATCCTCTCAAATAACATTTATTGTGATCTAATACACGTCTATCGCTTAGATAGACAATGGAAAAAATTAGTAAGAGTTGCCTCAATCTACAGTGAGGCATCAGGTTATTTATTAACCTACTGGGAACGAAATCTACCATATATGGAATATTTACTGGTTTTAGCTTACTCCTTCATCCATTTGTTAAACCGGTATTCATTGTGAATATGAATTGTGCTCTCTCTCTCTCTCTCTCTCCCTCTTCCCACCTCTCTCTCTATCCCTCCCTCACCATGAATTGCTATATAATATATCTACATTAGGCACTGGGTAAAGTTTAATAATTTAATAACAGTTGTTACTGTGTATATAGAGTATTATGATGTTTCCAGCGGGGTGCTAGTGCCTAGGGTTCTAAATATGCTTCACACCTGTGCTGGCAGCTCCTGCCCAGGCAGCTCCAATCCTGATGTGAACTCGGGAGGAAGGGTGGGAACAGGATCATGAGAACAGAATCAAAAAGGAACTTAAATAAAAAGTACATGCACAAGCATTGAACCCAGAGGAGGAGCACTTGATTCTGAGTTCTAGCTCTGCTGCTAACCTACTGTGTTTGGTTACTGCTTTGGGAATTCCTTAGCTGCTTAGATCCTGTTTCCCTGCCAAAAAAGGGAGAACAATTTTAGTCTTGTCTATGTTCCAGGAAAGCTGTAAGTCTCAAAAGAGGTCACATGATGAATCCTGGAATCATGAAGTGCTTCACAGATGTGAGCATCATCATCATCATATCACTGTCTCATCATCATCACTGCCACCTTTGGTTTCACCTTCATGGTGCTCACCGGTTAGAAAGGGCCTCCTTCAAGAGGAAGAAGAATTGGGATAATAGGAAAAAGGCAAGTATGGGCTGGTTTAAGCAAGTGGAAGTGCCTTCTCCACTCAGAACAAAAGGGTGCCTTGAAGACGCCATTGGGATATACAGACTAAGTCTCAGGTTAGGACAGAGATGCTCTTGTGCTACACTTAATTTGTCTGCGGGTGGGCAGGAGAGCGAAAGCCAAAGCCCGAGTGAGTCCAGCAGAGACAGTGCTCATGTCTCCTTGTCTTATCCACTGGGGAATCATGGCAAGGGGCCTTGAAGAAGCTGTACCAGGTCTTTGCTATTTCAATGATGACCTGAGAGTGGGTTGGGTTGAGAGAACAGGTGGACTGTGGGGAATTCTGTGACTTCAGTCTATTGATCTAACTTCTGTTAGGTCAGCCTATTTACCTAAGGATGGAGGGCACCCATTGTCCCTTTACTTCCAAGAGATAACTTTTATTCCTTGAAAAATGTAATTTGTCAATTCTTTAGTAGTAATTTCTCCAAAAGATGTGGTCTCATTTCCCAGCCTCTGCCCTCCTTTCTTTTGTCTCTCACTTCTTTCCCACAACAGCACCAATGCCTTGCTCCTACTTGAATCAGGTCTTGTGGAAAAGGTGAGAAAGGTTTTGGAGAAACCACTGCGCCTTAGCTGACAGCATTACTCATCTGAGCCTTGAAACATAAATAGATGTTGCGAGCTCTCCTGCAACTTAGCCAATTAGATTTATATTTTTCTTAAATGCTATACAATTGCTATCATAAAAGGAAATTTCAAAATCCCACCAACCACACATTATAATTAGCACTCCTCTGGGCATCTTTATTTGCTTCTAAATGCACAGAAATTTTACATAAGGAGAACCATTATACATGCTGGATCATCAACTAATTTTCTGTATAAATAAATGTGCTACACATTTTTTGTGCCCATGGATTTCCTCCGTCACTTGTAATGACTGTATCATATTATACTGTATTTTATACCATATGTTAACCTTTCTCTTAAGGTTTCCAAGGTTTCAATATTATTAAAACTGCCTTTGCAAAATTATAACTAAGGAAATTATGACAGGGAAAGGAATTAGACCTAACCGACTCCATCTTCCTTCTAACCTTTAAGCTGTCGTTGTTTATTCCTGGGCATAGGCTGACCTAACTTTGGGAAGGAATTCAGTTCATGGTTTGACTCTTGCTAACAGGCCTTTCCCAAAAGACCCCCTTCTTGTCTGGGGAACATTATTCCTTTGCAGGACTAACAGACTAACAAATTAGCTGTAAGAGCAGAAACTGCAGTTTAGGGGACATCCAACCTCTGGCTCCAAGAGTCTGAACCTCCCCAAATTGCTTCTGGGGATAACATCACTATCGTGAAACCTAAGATCAGTGCTTGAGATATTTTGCAGACCCTGCACTCTGATGGGTCAGCTGAAACCACCCAGACCGGTAAGCTGGCTCAACCAGTTCTGCCATCCCACCCAAGAATAGAAAACAGCAAGAAAAACTCACTTCGACCCCCTATCAATTCCCCTGTCTTGGTAAATCGCCTCTGTCTAGGAAGGGGGCAAGGTGAACCCATTGGGTGGTTACATTATAGCAGGTGCCTTGGTAAAAAATTATGCATACTGTGTTACTAGTTCAATAGAAAAAAATTCCTAGAAGTGGTATTATTGATCAAAGGATTTATTTATATTTAATTATACTTTAAAAACCTGAATTGTAATGCTCACAGTACAAAATTCAAAACACAATAATCAAAATATTTATGAAATGAATATAAACTCCTTCTCTGTCTCTCCGCCTCCCAATTTTCTTCCCCAGAGGCAGCCACTGCTGTCAGTTTTGTGTGTGGGTGCATGAGTTGTGTACTTTCAGACAGCATTTGCCAAAGAAATATTTGTATGTTTTACACAAATGACATTGTAGGTTTTGACATGCAACATTGCCATTTAGAAAGATACCAATTGAATTCTTCCCAAAAAGATGAGAGAGGGCATTTCCTGGTATCCTTAGCAACACTGGGGATTGTCATTGATAATCTCTTTGCACCCACAGTCATTACCGATCTGATTACCAGATAGCAGTCAGATTGGCAGTAAGTCCCAGAAGAATAGTTCTGTCGAGATCATGTCATTTGCAGGGACACGGATGGAGCTGGAAGCCATTATACTCAGCAAACTAACACAGGAACAGAAAACCAAACATAGCATGTTCTCACTTGTAAATGGGAGCCGAACAATGAGAACACATGGACACTGGGAGGGGAACAAGAAACACACTGGGGTTTGTTGGGGATGGGGGCAGAGGAAGGGAGAGCATCAGGATAAACAGCTAATGCATGTGGGGCTTGATACCTAGGTGATGGGTTGATAGGTGCAACAAACCACCATGGCACACGTTACCTATGTAACAAACCCGCATGTCCTGTACAGGTATCCTGGAACTTAAAATTAAATTAATTTTTTTAAAAAAGAGAGAAGAGTTCCATGTGTCTGAGTTTGGGGCAGTAAAGGTGGAGACATGGAGTTAGCACCTTTTGTTTTCTGGATGGATGGCATGGGGGGTTGGGGAGAAGAAGGAGAGAGAATAATGGCAGATGTGTGGGGAGAAGAAGAAGGCAGCCTGAGACTGTGGAAGAAAGAAAGGGAGGAAGGAAAGGGCAACCAGCCTGAGACAGGAAACCGTTCCTGGAGACAAGGACCACTCTCATGTTGAGGGTGGCTGCTCTAGCTGGGTTCTTTGTAAAAACTGGGAAACAGGGCTAGTAACCAGAGCCACATGGACTGACTCCTTAGATTCTGAAGGTTTTATCTTTCATTTATGCATCTCCTGTTAATGAAACAAGAGTGTTAAGGAAATGGACAAAAGAAGACATAGTCCAGAGCTGCAAAAACAGCAGTGCTTGACCTCAGGCTTGGAAGGGCGGTGTGGCCACTTACGAAAGTCCAGCTTCCCCAGCAGGATGGACGTTCTCTGAAGCAGTGCTACTGCCGCTCTCTGAGGGTGACTGAGATCCGTGGTCCAAGGAGTTCAGCTCCTTACTGTAGTTCCTTCCAAGCAATGACATCTTCAACACGGTGGGTCGGTGGCAGAAGCTCAAGGTTCAGGTTCTGAATGAGCCTCTGTTGGGTCTTTCTCCAGAGAAACCGTGGCTGCAGACCTGAGATGCTGGCTCCTAATCCCAAGGATGCCTGCTGCTGGCTGAAGCCTAAGTGCGTGAATCAGTGAAGCAGTGGTGGCAGGAGAAGCTGATGTTGATGATGCGTCACCTGGTTCTTGGGGGACTTAAGAAAGACCTATCTCAGGATGGTCCTCAGTTTCCCTCACAGTTGCTTGCCCACCCACCAGGACTTGCCTGGGCTTTTGGTCTCTCCTAGTTTAGCCTTTGCTGGTATAAGGCAAAGTGAGCAGTGTGACTGGGAGGAAGAAGGCACCATTGGATTGGAGGTCCTGGTGCCTGGATATGGGGCCAGGCTCAGTGCTTGTCTGTCTTTGGCAAGGAAGAAACCAGAGCTACTTCACAATGGGGGCTGCCCGGCCAATGAGCTTCTGTGGAATCCTGGGATGCAGGTGTGGCCCAACAGAGCATAATCCAGCTATCATGTTTCCTGGGTGGGGTGAAGACTGGCTTGTAAGGCCCAGTTTAAATGCTACCTGCTCAGAATTTCTATTCAGGAGGCATGTATGGCCTGCCAGTGATTTGGAAGGGAGTGCAAGTCATCTTTAAAAAAATCATTTGTTCAGAAAATATTTATTGAGCACCTGATATATGCTAGAAACCGTTTTCCATGCTGGGAATACATTAGGGTAGAAAACGTACTACAATCTCTGTTCTTATGGAATTTGCGGTCTGGAGGGGGCTGAGGGAGACAGACAATAAACAAAACAAACATATCATGTATCTGTGAGTAAAAAATGCTACAGAGAAAATGCAGGCAATGGTAATAGAAAGTGCCAGCCAGGGGGAGGGTGCAATTTTAGATTGGGTGATTAGAGAGGACCTCGCTGAGAAAGTGACATTTGGGCAAAGGGCTGAACAAGGTGAGGGAACACAAGTCATGTAGGTCTTGGGAAAGAAACTCTGAGCAGAGGGGCAAGAAGCGCAAAGGTCCTGAGGCAGGAGAATGCTTAGGGTGTTTTAGGAATGGAAATGAGGACATATGGCTGTCTAGGAATGCACAAAGGAGAAGGGATTCTCCTGGTTTGTGCCTGTTGCCCTGGTATAATTACTAATGATGCCTCCCTTCATTATAAGAAGTATCCTGCAGCTGAGTGAGGTGGTGTACACTTGTAGACCCAACTACTCAGGAGGCTGAGATGGGAAGATCGATTGAGGCCAGCAAACGACTCTAAAAATAAAATTAAATAGGCTGGGCATGGTGGCTCAGGCCTGTTATCCCAGCACTTTGGGAGGCCAAGGAAGGCGGATCACCTGAGGTCAGGAGTTAGAGACCAGCCTGGCCAACATGGTGAAACTTCATCTCTACTAAAATATAAAAAATTAGCCATGCTTTGTGGCACATGCCTATAGTCCCAGCTACTTGGGAGGCTGAGGCAGGAGAATAGCTTGAACCCAGGAGGTGGAGGTTGCAGTGAGCCAAGATTGTACCACTGTACCCCAGCCTGGAGTACAATGAAACGTCAACTCAAAAAAAAAAAAAAAGAATAAAAGAAAAAGATATTTTGGAAGAGATATTTTGGTTTGGATGATAAATTACATGGTCACACTAGAGATGTGGTTAAAGAGGGCATGAAAGTGGGATGCAGTGGGTGGGCAGGATCTTGTAGGTTACTGTAACACCTTTGGATTTCATTTTAAGAGAGATGAGAAATCACGGAGGGTTCTGAGCTGAGAAGTGACATGACTTACATTTGACAGGACATCTCTGGTCATTTTTTTTTTTTTTTGCAAGCAGGTTGAAGGGGTAAAAGGGATATCAAATAGGAGGCCCTAACCATCATCCAGAAGGGTGTTGCAATGACTCGGTGTCAGACTGCAGTGGCTCTAACCAGGGTGGCAGTGAAAGAGACGGTGAGAAATGACTGATTTCTCGATACTTTTAAAGATAAAGTCAGGAGGACGTGCTGATGAACTTCAGGTGGGATGTAAAAGAGAGAGGAATCAAGGACGACTCCAGTATTTTTGACCTGAGTAACAGAAAGAATGGATTGGCATTAACAAAAATCAGTGCTGAGGCTGCTTTTACAGAGTGAGCACCAGCACTGAACTTTGATTGCATGTTTGTTTGGGATGACGGCACAGGCTGCTTATGAAGCTCATGGGGCCAAGGTACTCCCCACACCACCTCTTAGTACTGCTGCAAAATCGGCACTGGGAGCTTCTCTCTTCCTCTGAATATCAGATGAAGTCTCTCTCTCCTCTGATGCCCAAAAGACTTTTTCTTAAGTTGAAAATAATTCCTCCTCCCCTATTGCAAAATTATTTCGTTTTTATTTTTTGAGATAGGGTCTCACTCTGTAGCCCAGGCTGAAGTGCAGTGACATAATCACAGCTCACTGCAACCTCCTCCTCCGGGGTTCAAACAATCCTCCCACCTCAGCCTCCTGAGTAGCTGGGACTACAGGCACACACCACCATGCCCAGCTAATTTTTGTATTTCTTTTTTTGTAGAGATGGGGTTTTGCCATGTCATTTATTCATTGTTTTAATACTTACCTAATGCACGTCTATTCTATATAAAGTGCTGTAGATTTAACAATAAATAGGATGGACAGTGGTTCCAAAGTCTGTGCTTTAGTAGGAAGACAGACAATAAACAAGTAAATAAACAAGACAGTGATGAGTTATAATAAATGCTATGCTCATTTTAAAACAAGGCAAAGCAAAACTCACAACTACAAAAGAGAGACTGTGGAAATCACCCCCACCCGGAGCGAGCAGCCGTGGTCATGCGCACATGAGCACCGGTACACCTCCCACCGCTGCCGCCAACAACACAATTTGAGAATAAAGCTTTTGAAAACAATGTGGTAAAAATGCACATAACATAAAACTTGCAAATGGCATTTTAACTGATTCAAAAGTGTGCAGTTCACTAATGTGAACAAGGTATCCATATTGTTGTGCCTCCAATCCCCAGAAGAGTTTGCATCTTGCAAAACTGAAGCTCTGCACCCATTAAGAAACTACACCCTAGCCGAGAGAGGTGGCGGGCACCTGTAATCCCAGCTACTCGGGAGGCTGAGGCAGGAGAATCGCTTGAACCTGGGGGGCAGAGATCGCATCACTGCACTCCAGCCTGGACGACAGAGTGAGACTCAGTCTCAAAAAAAAAGAAAAGCAATCAAAGAAACTACACCCTATTCCCACCCCTACCTCCCTGCCCCTGACAGCCACGGTTCCACTGCCTGCCTCTGTGAATCTGACTACTCCAGGTACTGCATCTGAGGAGAATCCTAACAGTGTTCGTCCTTTTTGGCTGGCTTCTTTCACTTAGCACAATGTCCTCAAGGTTTATCCATGTGGTAGTATGTGTCAGAATTTCTGTCTTTTTTGAGGTTGAATATTTCATCGTATGGATACGTCACATTTTGTTTGTTCATCAGTTGACGGATATTTGGGATTGTTTTCACCTTTTGGCTATTGTGAGTAATGCTGTTATGAACATGGATATACAAGTATATCTTCAAAATGATAATACTAATGTTCCTGCTTAATATATTCTGGACACATTTTCATTTCAACAAACATAAGAAATAATGTTTAATGGTTGGAGAGTGTCTTGTTTCTAAGGTTGGATTTATTGAGGTAAAATTCACATCCAGAAAAACTCACCCTTTTAAAGCCTACAGTTCAATGAGTTTTGACAAATGTCTGCAGTCTCATAACACCACAACCTACATAAGCTTTCCATCCCTCCAAAACATTCCCTTGTGCCTGAGACCGGGTTCTGGGGCATGGGGGAAGCTCAGCTCCCCGATAGAATGTGTTCTTCCAGGTCCTTGGTCCCTCACTCACCCAAGACTGGGAGGGAGGACCCCGCCGGGTGCAGTGGGTTTGTTTAAGTAAATATTGGATCCCAAAGAGTTTTGCAGAAAGTGATTTATTTAGGCAGAGAGAGAAAAAAACGGAGAAAGAAATAGAGAGAGAGAGAGAGAGAGAGAGCATCCAGAAATGGAGTCTGCCTGGATGTGGGAAAAGGGGACTTTTAACCTGGGAGTAATTCCTGCCCCATTCAAATTTTCTGTTCTATGAAAGAGTTCCTTTAAACTTCTGCTAGAGTTATTGATCTTTGATTTTTTTCCCCCGTGAGCGCAAAAGTCAAACAAAGACCTTTAAGCTCCAGGATGCAGACAAGGGTCGGGGTATGGCTCTGGGAAGTTCTTGCCTTTGAAACTATGCCCCCTTGTGGACCTGGGAAGAGAATACATTCCCTCATGCCCCTTTGTAGTGCGCCTTCTCCCACAACGTCCACCCCCTGGCAACCACCGTGTGTTCCATCCCTATACCATTTAGCCTTTTTCAGAATGCTATCATGTAATACATAAGCTTTTATGTCTGGGATCTTTCACTCAGCACAATGCTTTTGAGATTCCCCCACATTGCTGAGTGCAACAGTAGTTTCTTCCTTTTTATAGCTGACTAGTGTTCCATTGCATGATGTATGACAATGTGCTTATTCATTCACCTGTTGATGGACTTTTGGATTATTTGTAGTTTTGGGCGATTATGAATAAAGCCTCTAAAAACCTTCATGTACAGGACCTTATGTGATCAAATGTTTTATCTGGTAATAATTTAGGAGTGGGATTGCATAGTCACATGGTGAATAACTACCACTACCTAACTGTTTTTCCAAAACTGCTGTACTATTTTGCATTCCTGCCAGCAATATTTGAAAGTTCCAGTTGCTTTCTTGCGTAGTCTTTTCTTGTGCCTTAGTTTGCTTAATAAAACTCTTACTATTGGCTATGTAGGACATTTCCAGTTTTTTGTTTGTTTCATAGACAATACTGTGATGAGCAGTCACGTAAATATGCCTTTGAGCATTTATGTGGTTATTGCCAGAATGAAGTCTTAGAATTGTTGGGTCAAATAATACTATTTTTAATCCTGATTCATATTGCCCTCCAGAAAAGTTGTACCAAATACATAACCATTAACTTCTACACACTCTGCCAATGACAATTTTTATTAATCTTTAAAATGTTTAGCAATGTGATAAGTAAAAATGACATTAATTTTGAGTTATGTGGTTACTACTGAGACTGAGCATTTTGAGTTAATTGAGTTCTTTGGTTACTATTGAGGGCCTTACATCATTTGGGCATCCCTATTTGTTCTCTCGTAAATTGCCTGCTTATTATTTTGTGTATTATTCTATTGGTTTGTTTGTAAAGGGAGGAGAGGTTATTAAGGAGCGGATACATGTGTATATTTCCATATGAATATTTACCCCCTGTCTTCATATAGTCAGCAAATATTTATTACCAGTTGGAAATCATTATATACTTTTATGTCTGCCTTTTTTAAGTGAAAAATTTTATATATGTTTAAGAGTTAGGCTTCTGAGTCTTTTTCATTTTAGTTTTTAGTTTCACATTGAACAGCCTTTACTACTTCAAGATTATAAAATATTTTCTTAAAGTATATCTTTTTAAAAAAATAGCTATTTTTTTGTGTGTCTTTCAGTCTTTAATTCTTAATAGAACCTGGGGCCTACCATTTATTAGCTGTGTGGTTTGGCCAAATCGCTCAACCTTTCTGTGCCTTGTTTTCCTCATCTGTGTAAAGGGTATCACAGTAATGCCAATGACAGAGGATTGCTAGGAAGATTGAGTGAGCTAATGTATGTACAGCATCTAGGATGGTGCTCAGTGTCTGGTAAGCTTCCAAACTATTTTTGTGTTAACCCATTTTTCAAATGGCTAACTAGTTTTCCCAACACCATTATTAAATAATCTGTCTGTTTCTCAGTTTATTTGAAAGACTCTTATGATTTCTGTCTAATTCGATCTTGAAGTCTTTCTCTTGAGAGTGTCCATAATCCAAGGCAGTTGCTCTCTAGGAGAGCCCTGACTAGGAGGAGAGTTAGGCTCAAGTGTGTCTGTTGGGTGAGACACAGAGGAGGTGGCACAACAAAACCCATGAAATAAGCAGTTTTATTACAGATCCCAGTGAGAAGAGGGCAGGAAATGCACACTCAACCAGTGCGCAAGGTGGAGGGGTGTTGGCGGAGGGAGAGAAAGAGAGAGAACCTGTGGGACTAAAGCGTTATGGGGGCGTTGCCCATTCAAACAGGTTTCCTGAGAGGAGTTCCAGTCTGTGGGCTTAAGGTAAGCAGGCGTGATTTCCAAGGAGGTCATGCTGGGTCAGAGAGGTGGTCACTGTTGCGTATCTGCACTGTCCAATTTATTTTCAAAATGGATGCTGAATCAACAAAAATAAGAATTCATTACAGTTTCTTTAATCATCATCAAATAGTTTCTCTGCATTCCTGGGTCAGTATTTGTACTCTCCTCTCATTGAGTAGTCCTTTTTGATGCTAGCACCAAACTTTTAATTACGATACTGTGCAATATACTTAATATCTGACAGAGAAGGTCTACTCTCCTTCCTCATCTTTTTCATCATTTCCCTTCCCACCTCACCGACATTAATTCTCCCAGATGAATTTGCCAAGCTCCTCCTCCCTCCCAGGAACTCTAGTTGGGCATTTTATTGAGGTAACATTAACTTGATTAATTAAATTGCTCAGAATGACCATATTTACAATACTGAGGTTTACCATCTAAAGTATGTCATGACTCTATGTTTATGCAAGCCTTGATTTCTGCCTCAGAGTTTAAGTTTTTCGCAAAAATAGAGCACATTAAAATATATGTTTCTAGATACTTCTGTTTTCTTTTGCTACTATGTATGTGACTTTGACCCCTCCCTTCTAATTTTACTTCTTGATGATTATTTAGTATGCAGGAAAGACAAGCATTTCACAGATTTCGTTTTGTTACTGTCCACTTCACTGATTTCTTTTGCTTCTAACAGCATACGATTGATTCGCCAGAGCTTTCCAGGCAATGACATAGTGACACCAAACCCTTCTCCACTCTCACGTTTTATTTTTCAGCCCCTCTCAGTATTTTCTTGTTAACTACAATGCTTACGTTGAGATCACTTTCTTCCTCCTTGTAATTTTATAATATTGAGGCTTCTTTGAAAATTTGGACTATATCATGAAATTTCATTAAAGCTTTTTCTCAGAATCTCTAGGTGACCATTCCCCCCGCCCACCTGAATCTTAAATGTTATCTATGGTAATGGATTTGTTAGTATTAAATCATTTTGGGATTTGGGAAAGCTCCATGGCGTCCTGTTCTTTTAAAATACATTATCAGGTTCTGATTGCTATTGTTCTAAGGTGCTTGTATTCACTGATAGCACAATAATCTACAATAAATAAATAAGGAAGATGCTTGTATTCAGATTTAATTTGGTCATAGTTTTTGTGTGTGCTTTGTTCAATTTCGGTATCAGAATAAGGACCCTTTTGTATACAAAAAAAAAAAAAAAATAGGGTGGACTTTCTTCTCTCTCTACACCCTGGGAGAGTTTAAATAGCATCAGGTAGTAGGGTAGGAAGTCAGGGACAGCCTGCTTTGCCCTTGATTCACCATACAGCTTCCAGACTCCATCCTCATTTCGTGCTGATTGCTTATTCGTAGAGGGGTAGTTGGATTTCAAATTTCAAAAAAAATTTGTAATTCACTGGTCACATTTTTTTCTATTTTCTATTTTGGGTTTTCTCAAGTTTTAATTTTTTTCATTTTTGATTTTTGGAGGTATATAGTAGGTATATATATTTATGGGGTACATGAGACATTTTGATACAGGCCTACAACTTGAAATAGGCATATCATGGAGAGTGGGGTATCCATCCCCTTAAGCATTTATCCCTTGTGTTACAAACAATCCAATTATACTCTTTTAGTTACTTTAAAATGTACTATTAAATTATTATTGGCTATAGTCACTCTGTTTTGCTACCAAATAGTATGTCTTCATCATTCTATTTCCTTGTACCCATTAACCATGCCTACTCCCACCACTACCGTTTCCATCCTTCTATTCTTTATGCCCATGAGTTCAATTGTTTTGATTTTTAGATCCCACAAATAAATTAGAACACGTGATGTTCGTCTTTCTGTGCCTGACTTATTTCACCTGACATATTGATCTCCAGTTCCATCTATGATATTGTTAATGACAGGAACTCATTCTTTTTTATGACTGAATAGTATTCCATTGTACACACTCCAAATGTGTATATGTATCACATTTTCCTTATCCATCGATCTACTGATGGACACTTAGGTTGTTTCCAAATGCTGGCTATTGTAAAACATGGGAGTGCAGATATCTCTTCAATATACTGAATTCCTTTCTTTTGAGTATATACCTAGCAGTAAGATTGCTGGACCATAGGGTAGCTCAATTTTCAATTTTTTGAGGAACATCCAAACTTTTCTCCATAGTGGCCGTACTAACTTATATTCACACCAATACTTATATGACGGCTCCCTTTTCTCCACATCGTTGCCTATCTTTTGGATATAAGCCATTTTAACTAAGGTATTAAAATCTAATTGTAGTTTTGATTTGCATTTCTCTGATGATCAATGATGTTGAACACCTTTTCCTATGTCTATTTCCCATTCATATGTCTTCTTTTGAGAAATATCTAATGAAATATTTTGCCCATTTTTGATTGATTATATTTTTTCTTTCTTTTTTTTTTTTTCTTTCTTTCTTTTTTTTTTTTGAGATGGAATCTTACTCTTGTTGCCCAGACAGGAATGCAAATGCGCGATCTCAGCTCACTGCAACCTCCACCTCCCAGGTGGAAGTGATTCTCCTGCCTCAGCCTCCCGAGTAGCTGGGATTACTTTTTTGTTTGTGCACCACCAAACCCGGCTAGTTTTTGTATTTTTAGTTGAGACAGGGTTTCACCGTGTTGCCCAGGCTGGTCTTCAACTCTGACTTCAGGTGATCCAACCACCTTGGCCTCCCAAAGTGCTGGGATTACAGGCGTGAGCCACACGTGCCTGGCTGATTTTTTTCAATAGTGTTGTTTGAGCTCCTTATATATTTGGGTCATTAATCCCTTTTCAGATGAATAGTTTGCAAATATTTTCTCTCATTCTGTGGATTGTCTCTTTACTTTGTTGATTGCTTCCCTCACTGTGCAGAAGATTCTTTTTATTATTTTATTTTTTGAGACAGGATCTCACTGTCACCCAGGCTGGAGTGTAGTGGCATAATCATGGCTCGCTGTAGCCTTGACCTCCCCAGGCTCAGGTGATCCTCCCACTACAGACTCTGGAGTAGCTGATACTGTAGGCACACACCAGCACAACCAGCTAATTTTTCTCTTTTTGTAGAGATGGGGATTTACCATGTTGCTCAGGCTGGTCTCAAACTCCTGGGCTCAAGTGATCTGCCCACCTCAGCCTCCCAAAGTGCTAGGATTAAAGGCCTGAGCCACTATACATGGCCACAGAAGTGAACTTGATGTGATCCCGTTTGTCCTTTTTGTGTTGGTTGCCTGTGCTTGTGGGGTATTGCTCAAGATATTTTTGCCTAGACCAATGTTTTTGAGATTTTCCCCAATGTTTTCTTATAGTAGTTTCATAGTTGGACATCTTAGATGTAAGTCTTTAATCCAGTTTGATATGATTTTTGTATATGGTGAGAGATGGGGGTCTAGTTTCATTTTTTGGCATGTGGATATCCAGTTTTCCCAGCAGCATTTACTGAAAAGACTCTCTTTTTCCCAGTGTATGTTCTTGGGAAAAAATGAGTTTGTCAAAAATGAGTTCACTATAAGTGTGTGGATTTGTTTCTGGCTTCTTTATTCTGTTCCCTTATTCCATATGTTTGTTTTTATGTTAGTATCATGCAGTTTTGGTTACGATATCTATGTAGTATGATTTGAAATCAGGTAATCCAATTTAATAGTTACAATGACCCTGTGAGGTATACACTATCATAGTGAGACCTCATCTCTACAAAACTTAAAAATTTAACCAAGCATGATGGCAAGTGCCTATAGTGCTGTAACTGCCAATTGCCCCACCCCCTGCTAGCCCTCCCCTACCCCCCACCCCCCAACAGGCCCCAGTGTGTTATGTTCCCCTCCCTGTGTCCATGTGTTCTCATTGTTCAACACCCATTTGTGAGTGAGAACATGCCGTGTTTTTCTGTTCTTGTGTCAGTTTGCTGAGAATGATGGTTTCCAACTTCATTCATGTCCTTGCAAAGGACATGAACTCATCCTTTTTCTTTTTTTTTAATAACAGAGAAAATAACCTTAAACTTCAAGGATGGGTGGCATGATTGATAGTGGAGCAGGAAGAGAGAATGTTTCCAGAGAGGATGATCATGTTGCTAACACTTAGAACAGATCAGTGGAAGTCCTTTGGGTTTGTTGATGAAACAATGCTCAAGGTGCAAATGACAACCCATCCTCTGGCACCCAGCACAGGTTCTGGGTGTCCTATTGCCCAACAGGGACTCTACAGGCTATGGGATCTGGGTGTGGACCACCAGCCTTTCCTCCATCTGAGTGGACTTGTGCTCATGAAGTAGCTTTTGGAAGTCCAGCAGATAGAAAGTAACATACAGAAAGAACAGACCAGAACTTGGGAACTTGGGGGCACAGGGAAGATGAAGGGTGAAAATAAGCAGGACAGGGTTTTTTCAAATGTTCTCTTAACACCGAGGCTGACACAGGTATAGATCATTCCCATAAACCACAGAGAGTTTGTTGGGAAACTCTCCTCTCCCCATCTTTTGGGACTATAGATCTTCAACATCTATTTAGTTATCTAGGTGCATTTTCTCAACTTTGGTAATTCTGCGGGGAGGGGAGAGCCGTCACCACCAGAAAGATTGTGGTGATGTCTCAGTTTGGCTTGCCCTTGGCTACCAGCCAAGATCAGACAGAAGCATAGGTGCTGTAATGTCTACGCAGCAGAACAGAGTGGAAGGAGGTTCAGACTCAATCCTAGAAGACTCAAGTTCTATTCAAAGCCCACTCAAATGGCATCACCTGTGGAAAATCTTCCTTGGTGCTTCAGAGCAGGCAGTGTCCTTTGCCCTGAGATGGACATATGATGGTATTTACTTAGCTGATTTCCTGTTACTCTTCCCCAATGGACAGCAGACTGGCTGCTTGAGAGCAGGGATTCTTTTCCCATTAATCAGTGTATCCTATTTAGAATGATGTGTTAGTTATCTTTTGCTGCATAAAACCTTCCACTCTCTATGGATTAAAATTACAAACATCTTTATTATTTATCACAGTTCTGTAAATTATCTGTACAATTCTTATGGTCTGGGTCAGCCTGACTGGGGTTGGATATAGTCTAGTATGGCTTTACTCATGTGTCTGGAAGTCGGCAGGCTGGCTGATCTGTGGACAGGGCTCAACTCGGATCATTCATTTGTGTTCCACATGGTCTCTGATCCCTTGGTAGGCTAGCCCAGGCTTCTTTACTTGGTGGCCTCAACTCCACAGAGCAGCAAGTGATGCAAGTTCTGATACACAGACTATTACCAAACCTCTGACTGCATCACATTTACTAATGTCCCATTGGCCAAAGCAAGTTATAAGGTCAAGATAAAATTTAAAGGAGAGAGGCCAGGCATGGTGGTTCACACTTGTAATCCCAACACTTTGGGAAGTCGAGGAGGGCAGATCACCTGAGGTCAGGAGTTCCAGACCAGCCTGGCCAAGATGGTGAAACGCTGTCTCTACTAAAAATACAAAAATTAGCTAGGTGTAGTGGCGGGCGCCTGTAATCCCAGCTACCTGGGAGGCTGAGGCAGGAGGATTGCTTGAACCCGGGAGGTGGAGGTTGCAGTGAGCTGAGATCACACCATTGCACTCCAGCCTGAGCAACAGAGTGAGACTCCATTTAAAGGCGGGGGGGGAGAACAAAAACAAATTTAAGGCATAGAGATATAGACTTCGTCTCTTCATAGGAGCAGCTGCAAAGTCACATTATCAAGAGGAATTTATGGTCATTTTTGCATTATTCTACAAAATCTTATTTGGTACACAGTAGGTAATCAAGAATGCATGTTGCAAGAATTAAGAAGTAAAGTCTATTCAAATAATTTTCATGTTCACCTCTCATCCCTCCCCATGGGCACATCTATTTCCATGCTTCCTACTCATGGTTGGGATCTTCGAATTGGGAGAAAATATTCTCTAATGGTTTGAAATGTTTGTTGCCTCTAAATATGCGTGGCTCCTTTCTATCTGAGTTTCTTCACACTGGTCATCTTGGCCTTACCCATCTCAACACTGGAGCCATGCACAACTTTCTGGCTTGTGGATTATGTACCCACTCTTAGTGTTTGCGTTTTGAACAGAACCAGAAAAGGGAAAACCCGTTGTCTGCCAAAGCGTGGACAGTCTTAGCTGGCTGCACTTCCTTCTGCCAGTTGCTGTCACTTGGGGCCCTCTGGTGGCTTCTTCTTGCATAGTTCCACGCCGGGTATGAAATTCACTGTGCCAATTATTATAAGGGGGGATAGAATCCAGAGCCTTCCAAGGGAAAGCTCACAATGTAGTGGAATGCCACATGTGAAAAGAAGAAGTAAACAAAATAAAGTTTTAAAAAATTACCATTTAGAGCTTGTAGCCAGTGAGTCCTTTCTTGTTTCATCATGACTTGGCCCAGAGAAAAGGTAAAGCAGTGACATAAAGATAATGCATATAAAAGAGATCCAGCTGGGCACAGTGGCTCATGCCTGTAATCCCAGCACTTTGCAAGGCAGAGGCGGGAGGATCACTTGAGGTTGGGAGTTCGAGATCAGCCCGACCAACATGGAGAAACCCCATCTCCACTAAAAATTCAAAAAGTAGCCGGGCCTGCTGGCACATGCCTGTAATCCCAGCCACTCATGAGGCTGAGGCAGGAGAATCACTTGGACCTGGGAGATGGAGGCTGTGATGAGCCGAGATCTCACCATTGCCCAAGAGCGAAAATCCATCTCAAGAAAAAAAAAAAAGAGATCTGTTTCATTAAAAGTCAGGTGCTGGTGGGCAAGGAGCAGTGCCATGCTCACTGAATAAACGTGGTGGAGTTAGAAAAGGGGAGAGAGTCTCCTGACTTCAGCAGCTCATCCAGGGCCTGGTACGTCCCCACCACAAAACCCACGAAGCCCAGGATGCTGATCAGGGCGTCCTTGAAGATGGTGAGGGGGCTCATGCCCTCTGAATAGAAGGTGGTGACCTCCAGGAGGGGTGGGATGATGAGGGCCAGGGCGCTGCTGCTCACGGAGCCCACCAGGGCGAGGACCAGGTCCAGGCGGGGGATGAGGATGGCCAGGAGGCCTGCATGGAGAGAATAGGGGACAGATGGAGAATTCCAGGCTTAGCCAAACTTTGAAAGTTTGTTCTTAAAATCCTCTTCTTGGCTGGGTGCAGTGATTCACACCTGTAATCTCAGCAGTTTGGGAGGCCAAGATGGGCAGATCACTGAAGGTTGGGAGTTCAAGACCAGCCTGTCCAACATAGTGAAATCTTGTTTCTACTAAAAATACAAAAATTAGCTGGGTGTGGTGGTGGGTGCCTGTAATCTCAGCTACTCAGGGGGCTGAGGCAGGCGAATCACTTGAACCTAAGAGGCAGAGGTTACAGTGAGCCAAGATAGTGCTACTACACTCCAGCCTGGGTGATAAAGTGAAGTCCTGTCGCATTTAAAAAAAAAAAAAAAAGAAGAGGCAGAGAGGAAACAAGATGGCTGAATAGACACAACTCCAGTGCACAACACCTAGCGAGAGAGACGCAGAAATCGAGAGATCTCCTAGCTCCAACCAGGTACCAGGTGCATTTCAACAGGTCTGGTCAGACAGTGAGCAAAGCCCAGACAGGGCAGACTGAGGTGGGGAAGGGTGCTGCTTCACCCAGAAAGTGCATCAGACCAATGAGTTGGAGGCTTCCCCTCCAGCACCCCGGTCCAGATACAGCGTTTTCCCCAAAGCCTCAGAAATCCACAGAACAGGGGATCTTTGCCAGTCAAGTGCTGGGAATTACAAGTGCAGAGTTGAATAATGATCCAGGACTGTGTCCCAGATTGTTGCACAGAGCTAAGCAAACACATAAGTGCATAAGCCCACTGGGAGAGGCTGCAGACTGAGCTATCGCTCCCTTCCCCTGCCTGGAGAGGGAGGGAGCTGAAAGCGGGTGGATGGACGGTGCAGCTGGGCAGATACCTACCCTCCCCCACAAACCCCAGAGGGCTGAAGCACTAACTCTAGCAGGTTACGCAGCCAGTGGCTCAGTCTCAGCTGAACCCTGAATGATCCAGCTCCATGGAGCAAAGGCACAACTGACCATTAAAGAGGCGGGACTAGGCTTCATGTTTTAACAAAAAACACAGGAAGCCTACGTAGCAACAAGGTGGTGTTCTTGACTACCCAGCAGCACCTCCAGGTCAGCAGAAAAGGCAGGCCTAGCCTCCCAGTGTGAACAAAAAAGACACAGGAAGCCTGCCTAGCAACCTGAAGGAATCCCTGGAAACCTGCCTCGACAGGCAGACAAGTGGCTTTATCAAGCAGCTCCCTGAGATCAGAGATAGATAAATCCATGAAGATGGGAAAACAAAACAGCGCAAAAAAGATGAAACCATCAAAGACCAGAATACCTCTTCTCCTCAAGGGATCACAACTCCTCATCAATACGCGAACACGACATGACTGAGAAAGAGTGAGACGAATTGACAGAAACGGGCTTCAGAAGGTGGATAATAACAAACTTTTCTGAGCTAAAGGAACACATTCTAACCCAATGCAAAGAAACTAAAAACCTTGAAAAAAAAGGTTAGACGAAATGCTAACTAGAATAACCACCTTAGAGAAGAACATCAACGATTTGATGGAGTTGAAAAACACAGCACGAGAACTAAGTGAAGCAAACATAAGTTTTAATAGCCAAGTCAATCAAGCAGAAGAAAGGAAATCAGAGATTGAAGATCAATTCAATGTAATAAAGAGAAGACAAGAGAACAAAGAGTGAAAAAAAAATGACCAAAGCCTCCAAGAAATATGAGATTATGTGAAAAGACATAATCTATGCTTGATAGGTGTACCTGAATATGACAGGGAGAATGAATCCAAGCTGGAAAATATGCTCCAGAATATTATCCAGGAGAACTTCCACAGCCTAGCAAGGCAGGCAAACATTCAAATCCAAGAAATACAGAGAACTCCACAAAGATATTCCTCAAGAAGAGCAACCCCAAGGCACATAATCGTCAGATTCACCAGGGTTGAAATGAAGGAAAAAATGCTAAGGGCAGCCAGAGAGAAGGGTCAGGTCACCCACAGAGGGAAGCTAATCAGACTCACAGCAGATCTCTCAGCAGAAACCCTACAAGCCAGAAGAGAGTAGGGGCCAATATTCAACATCCTTAAAGAAAAGAACTTTCAACCCGGAATCTCATATCCAGCCAAACTAAGCTTCATAAGTGAGAAGAAATAAAATCCTTTACAGACAAGCAATTACTGAGAGATTTCGTCACCACCAGACCTGCCTTACAAGAGCTCCTGAAAGAAACACTAAACACAGAAAGGAACAAGTACCAGCCACTGCAAAAGCACATCAAATGGCAAAAACCAAATATGCAATGAAGAAACTGAGTCAACTAATGGGCAAGAAAACCAGCCAGTAACAATATGGCAGGATCAAATTCACACATAACAATTTTAACGTTGAATGTAAATGGCCTAAATGCCCCAATCAAAAGACACAGACTGGTAAACTGGATAAAAAAATCAAGACCCATTGGTGTGCTATCTTCAGGAAATCCATTTCACATACAAAGACACATATAGACTCAAAAGAATGGAAGAAGATTTGTCAAGCAAATGGAGAACAAAAAAAAGCAGGGGTTGCAATCCTAGTCTCTGATAAAATGGACTTCAAACCAACACAGATCAAAAGAGATAAAGAAGGGCATTACATAATGGTAAAAGGATCAATCCAACAAGAAGAGATAACTATCCTAAATATATACACACCCAACACAGGAGCACCCAGATACATAAAGAAAGTTCTTAATGACCTAAAATGTGATTTAGTCACCCACACAGTAATAGTGGGAGATTTCAACACTCCACTGTCAATATTAGACAGATCGACAAGACAGAAAATTAACAACAACATCCAGGACTTGAATGCAGAGCTGGACCGAGTGGACCTAATAGTCATATACAGAATGCTCCACCCCAAATCCACAGAATATACATTCTTCTCAGCACCACATTGCACTTACTCTAAAATTGACCACATAATTGGAGGCAAATCACCCTTCAGAAAATGCGAAAGAATGGAAATCATAACAAACAGTCTATCAGACCACAGCACAATCAGATTAGAACTCAGGATTAAGAAACTCACTCAAATCTGCAGAACTACTTGGAAACTGAACAACTTGCTTCTGAGTGTCCACTGGATAAACAATGAAATGAAAGCAGAAATAAAGATGTTCTTCGAAACCAATCAGAATGAAGACACAACTTACCAGAATCTCTGGGACACCTTTAAAGCAGTGTCAAGAGGGAAATTTATAGCAATAAATGCTCACATGAGAAACAAGGAAAAGATCTAAAATCAACACCCCATCTTCAAAATTGAAAGAGCTAGAGGAGCAAGATCAAAAAAACTCAAAAGCTAGCAGAAGACAAGAAATAGCTAAGATCAGAGCCAAACTGAAGGAGATAGAGACACAAAAAACCCTTTAAAAAATCAATAAATCCAGGAACTGGTTTTTTGGAAAGATCAACAAAATAGACTGCTAGCCAGACTAATAAAAAAGAAAAGAGAGAAGAATCAATTAGATGCAATAAAAAATGATAAAGGGGATATCACCACTGATTCCCCAAAAATACAAACTACCGTAAGAGATTACTACAAACGACTCTATGCACACAAACCAGTAAACCTGGAAGAAATAGATAAATTCCTGGACACTTCTACCTATGAAGGCTAAACCAGGAAGAAGCTGAAACCCTGAATAGACCAATAACAAGGGCTGAAGTTGAGGCAGCAATCAATAGCCTACCAACCAAAAAAAGTCCAGGTCCAGATGGATTCACAGAAATATTCTACCAGATGTACAAAGAGGAGCTGGTTCCATTCCTTCTAAAACTATAGCAAACAATACAAAAAGAGGGAATCCTCCCTAACTCATTTTATAAGTCCAACAGCATCCTGATACCAAAACCTGGCAGAGACTCAACAAAAAAAGAAAACATCAGGCCAATATCCATGATGAACATGGATGCAAAAGTCTTCAATAAAATACTGGCAAACTGAATGCAATAGCACATCAAAAAGATCATTCATCACGATCAAGTAGGCTTCATCCCAGGGATGCAAGGCTGGCTCAATGTACACAAGTCCATAAACGTAATCCACATAAACAGAACCAAAGACAAAAACCACATAATTATCTCAATAGATTCAGAGAAGGCCTTTGACAAAATTCAACAGTTCTTCATGCTAAAAACTCTCAATAAACTAGGTATCAATGGAACATATCATAAAATAATAAAAGCTATTTATGACAAACTCACAGCCAATATCATACTGAATGGGCAAAAGCTGAAGCATTCCCTTTGAAATCAGGCACTAGACAAGGATGCCCTCTCTCACCACTCCTATTCAATATAGTATTGGAAGTTCTAGCCAGAGCAATCAGGCAAGAAAAAGAAATAAAGGGTATTCAATTAGAAAAGGAGGAAGTCAAACTGTCTCTATTTGCAGACGATGTGATTGTATATCTAGACGACCCCATTGTCTCAGCCCCAAATCTCCTGAAACTGATAAGCAACTTCAGCAAAGTCTCAGGATACAAAATCAATGTGCAGAAATCACAAGCATTCCTATATACCAATAACAGACAAAAAGAGAGCCAAATCAAGAGTGAACTCCCATTCACAATTGCTACAAAGAGAATAGAATACTTAGGAATACAACTAACAAAGGATATAAAGGACCTCTTCAAGGAGAACTACAAACCACTGCTCAACGAAATAACAGAGGACACAAACAGATGGAAAAACATTCCATGCTCATGGTTAGGAAAAAACAATATAGTGAAAATGGCCATATTGCCCAAAGTAATTTATAGATTCAACACTATCCCCATCAAGCTACTAATGACCTTCTTCACAGAACTGGAAAAAACCACTTTAAACTTCATATGGAACCACAAGAGAGCCCACACAGCCAAGACAATCCTAAGCAAAAAGAACAAAGCCAGAGGCATCATACTGCCGGACTTCAAACTATACTACAAGGCTACAGTAATCAAAACAGCATGGTACTAGTATCAAAACAGAGACATAGACCAATGGAACAGAATAGAGGCATTGGGAGCAATGCCACATATCTACAACCATGTGATCTTTGACAAACCCAGCAAAAACAAGCAATGGGGAAAGGACTCCATGTTTAATAAATGGTGTTGGGAAAACTGGCTAGCAATGTGCAGAAAGCAGAAACTGAACCCCTTCCTGTAACCTTACACTATAATTAACTCCAGGTGGATTAAAGATTTAAACATAAAACCTAGCACCATAAAAACTCTAGAAGAAAACATAGGCAAACCATCCAGGACATAGGCATAGGCAAGGACTTCATGACTAAAACACCAAAAGCAATGGCAACAAAAGCCAAGATAGACAAATGGGATCTAATTAAACTTCAGAGTTTCTGTACAGCAAAAGAAACAATCATTAGAGTGAACCGGCAGCCAACAGAACGGGAAAACATTTTTGCAATCTACCCATCTGACAAAGGGCTAATATCCAGAATCTACGAAGAACTAAAACAGATATATGAGAAAAAAAAACAAACCCATTCAAAAGTGGGCAAAGGATATGAACAGACACTTCTCAAAAGAAGACATATTTGAGGCCAACAAACATATGAAAAAATGCTCATCATCACTGGTCATCAGAGAAATGCAAATCAAAACCACATTGAGATACCATCTCACACCAGTTAGAATGGCAATCATTAAAAAATCTGGAGACAACAGATGCTGGAGAGGATGTGGAGAAATAGGAACACTCTTACACAGTTGGTGGGAGTGTAAATTAGTGCCACCACTGTGGAAGACAGTGTGGTGATTCCTCAAGGACCTAGAAATAGAAATCCCATTTGACCCAGCAATCCCATTACTGATTATATATCCAAAGGACTATAAATCGTTCTATTATAAAGACACATGTACACGTATGTTCACTACGGCCCTGTGTACAATAGCAAAGACCTGGAACCAACCCAAATGCCCATCAGTGATAGACTGGACAAAGAAAATGTGGCACATATACACCATGGAATACTGCACAGGCATAAAAAATGATGAGTTCATGTCCTTTGTAGGGACTTGGATGAATCTGGAAACCATCATTCTCAGCAAACTGACAAGAACAGAAAACCAAACACTGCATGTTCTCACTCATAGGCGGGTATTGAACAGTGAGAACACATGGACTCAGGGAGAGGAGCATCATCACATACTGGGGGCAGCTGGGGGGGTAGGAGAGGGACAGCAGGGGGTGGGGAGGGTAGGGAGGGATCACATGGGGAGAAATGCCAGATATAGATGAAGGGGGAATAGAGGCAGCAAACCACCTGGTTATGTATGCACCTATGCAACAACCCTGCATGACCTGCACATGTACTCCAGAACCTAAAGTTAAAAAAAAAAAAAAAGAAGAAGAAAAATTATTTTCTTAAAAAACAAACCAGTTGTTTCTCAGAAATACAATGACAAAAAGTAAAAGTTGAAAGTCCTCCAATTTCCCTAATCATATTCCCTAGAAGTTACACATTAAAAATTCAGCCAGGCACGGTGGCACATTCCTATAGCATAAACTATGCAGGAGGCTGAGGCAGGAGGATCTGGGAGTTCAGGGACAGCCTGGGCAATACAGTGAGACCCCATCTCAAAATAACAACAACAAAATTTGGTGTGTCTCTGTCTAATTGTATTCATTCATATTGTTCATTCATATTGTTAGGAGGAAAAACTTCTCCTCTACCAACTTGGGGCCAGTGGTGCCTGCGAGTTTAACTTACAATAGGTAAGATTAACAAGAGAAAAGACAAACCGAATTTATAAGCTCCAGAGCCTTGAGATGAATTGGCTTCCAGAACAGCCAAAGATACCCTCTTAATAAGGGGGAAAGAAGGCAGGAGGAAGGGCTTTTATGGAAGAACAAAAGGAAACGATGACAGTTTCAGATAAAATTTGTTAAGCAGTTAGTAATTCCAATGATAATGCTAAGTTTCTTTTCTGGCTCTAAACCTCCCAGAGAAGAAATTTATGGCAGCTGTATTTTTCAGGAGGTCCTGCTTATATCAGTAAAACAAATATAACGATTTTTTTCCCGCAGCTTCTTTTGTTCAAATGTTTTTAGCTTAAAACAATCTTTATGCTACTGAGTTACATTTTGGATCCTTACATAGTCAACAAAACTTAAGCTCTTACTTAATAAATAACACCAAATAAAAGTACTGAGAACCATTCAAGCTGTTTGGAATATATTAATATACAAACTATCAGTGTTTGGACTATCAAAGTTTGTATCAATGTACAAATTTTTTTTTTTTTTACTTTTTTTTTTTTCAAGATGGGGTTTCACCATGATGGCCAGGCTGGTCTTGAACCCCTGACCTCAGGTGATCCACCCACCTCGGCCTCCCAAAGTGCTAGGATTATAGGTGTGAGCCACCGCGCCCGGCCCAATGTACAAATTTTTTAAAAGTCTTGTCTTTTTTAAAATGCCTAACATTTTAATAAATAAAATAATAAATACACAAATAATTTAAAAAATGCCTAGCATTTTAATAAATAATTAACATGAGTATAAGAACCTCTTACTTGCAAACAATTAGAATGTGAAATCCTTTATAGCACAAAGAAGTTTTCAGTTGGAAGAAAACCCACGAGGTAGATACCTTAAAGAAGTGTCTTCTCCAGGTTTTACATACATGTCAGAAAACACCTAACAAAGAAACATGAAAAGCTAAAAATTTTGAGATTATATTTTTTTAGAGGATGTTTTCCAGACCTGGGCTTTTACATTTTTTATTGTATTTGATGAAAAATATTCCTGGTCACCAAGAAATCCCAGGAGTCTTGACCAGGCCTCCTTTGGAGGAGGAGCGTTAATAGAACAGAGCAGGTCTGGAAGGCAGGGGTCTGGCTCTTCCTCGTGTGGCCTTGGCCGAGTCCCACCCCTTCCTCAGCTTGTTTCCTCTGCTGCAAAATAGAGATGAATGCTACTATCCTTTTAGGTATTATGATTCATTCTGCATAGGATATAAAAGTCTTCAAGGAGATTATTCATGTAAAGCACTCAGAAGAGTTATCTTTGCTATTACTCCAAGTTATTTACTCATACATGCTAATTGAAACAATGCATGAAGTGTAGTTTAGGTGTAAGGGATTGTTATGTTTATACAGCAAATTCTTTGATCTGTCTGGAATCTCTGATACTAGATGGTTCCTGCCTTCAAGGTCAAACTGAGAATGAATCACTTCAAAATAAGGAAATCAGTGTTGAACAAATGCTGTGGACTGGCCTAGAAGCGTGAGAATCAAGAGCCGCTTCAGCCAGTCAGTCTCAGGGGACTCAGCAGCTGCTGCAGGCCAAGACGCAGCCACTGAGAAGGTGTCCGGGTGTGAGCAAAAAACCTAGAGGCTGAAGCAGGCCAAGGAAGCAGCTGAGGCTGAAACTGAACAGCACTGCCTACAGAGAGAGAAAGAGTTCAAGACCAAGGAAGCCGTTCCCTGGAATCCCACAGCAGCCGTGGCACTGAGGTGGCGCAGGTGGCTCAGAGGAAGACCAGCCTCCAGACCTACTTCCAGCAGAATGGGGGTGAAGGCTTGGATAGCCTCCTGGCTTTTGCCTGTGACACCTGGACAGAAATCCATGAAAACTGCTGCATAAATGAAGAACAGCAAGAAAAAGAAGCGCCTGTACCATGGATTGGCATTTTAGATACCCTCAGGGAATATGAAGCTCCAGTTATATTCTTATGAAAAGGCATTAAATGATTTCTGTATATTATATAGCAGGTTCCTTCACTTCTTGGAGAATATAAAATATAGCTTCTTTGTACAGAGTTAGAACTTACCTATAGATTTTCTGTTTACATTGTATTTTGTGCAAATTTAATGGGTATATGTTATCTGTTTTCCTCTGCCTTTTAGCTCAAGTAACATATGTATCAATGTTGACTTTTTCTTTCTTATATCTAGTAAAAAAAATGTTCTTTGAAGAAAAAAGAGATTAATAATTTTTTTTCCCCTGCAGCACTTTCTTGAATGTCAGGGATTCTATCTATGAAAAAATAGTAAATAGTTATCTGTAATCTGCGTGAAGCAGCAGCCAGTCTTAAATTAGTCCGTTCCTGCTAATGGTTAGAATAACGAATGCTATTATAACTGAGCTACTTTTAGTTTCTCTTAATCAAAATTACTAGATGGTAGAATTCAAGAACTTGTTGCATGTTATTAGTTGGTGTACTGATAATCATCTAAAAGTAACGCTTTGTCATGCAAAAAGAAAAAAAAAAGAATTTTCTAAACGTCCCTGGACAGATGAATGGCTATAGAAAATGTACATACAGTGCAATACAATTCAGCCTTATAAAGAAGACACTTTTGCAATGACAACCAAAAGGCATCTTAGGGACAGTGGGCCACCTCCAGTCTGTAAAGGAATCTCTAGCCGTCTCCTTTAGCCTCTGGTGGAATAGTTGCAGAAAGGGGCACTCTGGGTCATGGGGGCTGCTGTGAGCCAGGGAGTGGGACTGTCCTCAGCCAATCGGCAAGCACAGGGCCGTGCAGGGGTGAAGGAGCCCCAGCCTTGATTGTTGCTGATGGGGAATGTGATCCCAGGCTTGCCCGATCGTTTGATATTGCCCCCACCAAAAAATTTTTAAAATCTGCATTTGTATGGAAGATTGCCCACATTTTAAATGTTGGCCCAAATTTATACAACATTGTGAGGTTCAAACACCACTTGTTGCCAGATTAGAGTCCCATTTTCAATGTCTGCCCTGGAGGTAAAGGGCACCAGCCCTAGACTTATATGACTTGAATTCAAATCCTACCTCTGATACTTCCTGGCCAATTATTAATCACTCACTGCCTCAATTTTTTCTTTCATAAAGTAGGGTTTATTAGAGTTTTACCTCGTGAAAATTCTTGTGAGGACTGAATAACATATCGTGAAATCTAGACTAGAAAGAATTGAACACAGTGCGTGGCACAAAGTAAGTGTTCAATGCATGTCAGTTCTTATGATGTATTTATCTGAGAGAGGGTCTGACTCTTTTGTCTAGGCTGGAGTGCTGTAGTGCAATCTCAGCTCACTGCAGCCTCCATCTCCTGGGCTCAAGCAATCCTCCCACCCCAGACTCCCAAGTAGCTGGGACTACAGACATGGGCCACCATGACTGGCTAATTTTTTTTGTAGAGATGGGTTTCGCCATGTTGCCCCGGCTGGTCTCAAAACTTCTGAACTCAAGCAACCTGCCTGCTTTGGCCTCTCAAAGTGCTGGGATCACAGGCACGTGCCACCATGCCCAAAAACTTCTTATGATTATTGTTTGATAAGCTCTGTCAATCCCTTAGGCTGGACACCAACAAATCTGTCTAATTAGGTACGTGTTTAAGAATGGGGTTGTCCCTGAGGCTTAGATGAGTGAATACTTGCAAAGCTTTAGAATGGTCCCTGGAATACAGCAAGGGCTCAGTAAATGCTGGTTGTCATGACTGCCCTCCACCATCTGGCTGATTCTCTTTTTTTTTTGAGATGGATTGTGGTCTGTCACCCAGGCTGGAGTGCAGTGGCATGATCTCAGCTCACTGCAACCTCCGTCACCACCGTGTTCAAGTGATTCTCCTGCCTTGGCCTCCCAAGTAGCTGGGATTACAGGCACGTGCCTGGCTAATTTTTGTAGTTTTAGTAGAGACAGGGTTTGGCCAGGCTGGTCTGGAACTCCTGACCTCAGGTGATCCGCCCGGCTCGGCCTCCCAAAATGCCAGGATTAGAGGCGTGAGCCAATGCGTCTGGCCTATCTGGGTGATTCTTGATAGCCCTCAGAAAAGATCAGCAGGAACACTGAGCTCTCCTTTCTACTCACATGTCAGGCAGACCATGGCGATGCGAATGGACAGATCCAGAGGCAGTGCCCAGCGTGTTGACACCCGGGAGATGGAGAAGGGGATGATGATTTCTGCAGGGACGTAGAACTGCAGAGCATAGGTGCACAGGATGCCAGCAATGTAGAGAAGCTTGACAGACTGATACAACCTGCAACACAAACCACAGTGCTGCTCTCCACCACCACTGTGTTCTGACACTGGCCTCCTTGGAACATTAACCTCTGAACTTGGAACAATGCCTTGGGCTTTTGTTTCCCTTTCTGAAAATAACAGCGAGGGACCTTCTAGAGTCAAGAGGGAGAGCATGCAGTGAAAACAGGGGGAAGCTTTCCAGATTCAGTGGAAACAATTGAAAGAGTCATTTCTAAATGAAATAAAAACAGTCTTGAGATTGGGTATATGTATATATATATTTTTTTTCTTTCTTTCTTTTTTTTTTTTTTTTTTTTTTTTTTTT
>NW_022437011.1:101915-198882 GCF_009761245.1 Sapajus apella | reverse complement strand
TTTTTTTTTTTTTTTTTTTTTTTTTTTTTTTTTTTTTTTTTTGAGTCTCACCTGTTGCCCAGGCTGGAGTGCAATGGCATGATCTTGGCTCACTGCAACCTCTGCCTCCTGGGTTCAAGGGATTCTCCTGCCTCAGCCTCCCAAGTAGCTGGGATTACAGGCACCTACCACCAAGCCTGACTAATATTTTGTATAGTTAGTGGAGATGAGGTTTCACCATGTTGGCCAGGCTGGCCTCAAACTCCTGACTTCGTGATCCTCCAGCCTCAGCCTCCCAAAGTGCTGGGACTACAGGTGTGAGCCATCGTTCCCAGCTGAGCTTGGCTATATGTTGCACCTTCACAAATCACTACCATCTGATGCTCAATATTATGTTTTAGAGAAGAGAGGCTCAGGCCAGACACTTTGCCCAGGGAGACACAGATGATAAGTGGCTAAGACCAAAAGCCCTAGATCTAAAACACTGTAGTCCTTTGTGATCTGTCAGTCCTCAGAAATTCTCTAGATTTCCCAAAGCTCTTGGCACATAACAGATGCCTCTTGTTGGTTGAGAGAACTGCAGAACCCCAAATCGTTGGGGGAAGAGATAGTTTATAAATAGGGCTGTGTGAAAGGTAGCAGGGGTCAGGGTGGAATTAAAGGAGAAACAGGGTTACTTGTCAGCCTCAAGCTAGGGGCAGAGAGTGTGTGAGGCTTCAGGGGCTTTTGAGTTCTATCTAAGTTTTTTTCTTTTTGATCTATTGAGATAGGACTATTTTCATTCAGTCTACTAATGTGGTAGATGCATTTCCATGTTTAATAAATGTGTGTGTGAGCCTGGGTGCAGTGACTCATGCTGGTAGTCTCAGCACTTTAGAAGGCCAAGAGGGGGTGGATCACTTGAGGTCAGGAGTTCAAGACCAGGTTGGCTAACATGGCAAAATCCCGTCTCTACCAAAAATACAAAAATTACCCAGGCATGGTGGCGCACACCTGTAATCCCAGCTACCTGGGAGGCTGAGGCAGGAAAATTGCTTGAATCCAAGAGGTGGAGGTTGCAGTGAGCCGAGATCACACCACTGCACTCTAGCCTGAGTGACAGAGTGAGACCCTGCCTCTATAAATAAATAAATAATAAGTAAATAAATAAATAAATTGTGTGTGTGTGTGTGTGTGTGTGTGTGTATTTAGCACATTCCTTAAAAAGGCTAACTTCTACATTTCTGTTTCTTGCTCACACTAGTCCTGCTGCCTGAGCACCTTCTTTAGTCCTTTTCCATCTGTTCAAACTCCACCAAATGTTTGAAATTTCCCTCTTCTGAGCAGGTACCACAGCCAGATGCTTTTAGACACTGCCCAACTTTATCCTCATGACAACTCTGGTTTATTGATGAGGAAACACGTGCAGAGAGGTGAAGTAAATCAGCCACCACCACAAGCGAGTAGGCGGTACAACAGAGACCCAGAATGGTCCATGTTTGGATGGAGCTGACCTGCTGGACTATGAGTTTCCCTGCTGTCTCCTTCTGATGTGCTTTCTTTCCTTGGAAATCCCCAAGTCCTCTTTGCTACTGGGGAGAGCTTCTTTTTGTATGTTACAGTGTGTATATATACGCTATCTGTCCCTCCCCCATTCTCATTGAATCAGGAGCTGGTGATGAGAGTAAAGCCTCAAGTTCATAGTCTGCTCACATGACTTCCATCCGCACTCCTGTGTATCTAGCCTGGCATCTGCTTATAATTGGCATGAAGTAAATGCTTGATGAGTGGCATTATCATCTTTGGAAAGGAGCCCCATTTAGGCAAATTAGGGCTCCAAGTGACTGTGACTGTGAGAAGACCGAAGTGTCCTATAATTAATGACATGACCTGGTGTGGGAAAAAATCCTGCACGATGGGATGTGGGTTCATGTGTCTGTTCAATAAGGCACTGTTGAAGTCTGTGGGGCTGCTAACCATTGCATGAGTTGGGTATATTAGAACATAAGACTTTTACAGATTCCAATCGTCTTCCCAAATTGTTGTTTTGTTTGTTTGTTGAGACAGAGTCTCTCTCTGTTGTCCAGGCTGGAGTGCAGTGGCACTATCTTGGCTCACTGCGCACCACCTCCCAGGTTCAAGCGATTCTCCTGCCTCAGCCTCCCTAGTAGCTGGGACTATAGGTGTGCGCCACCATGCCTGACTAAGTTTTTTATTTTTAGTAGAAACGGGATTTTACTGTGTTGGCCAGGCTGGTCTTGAACTCCCGATCTCAGGTGATCCACCCACCTCGGCCTCCCAAAGTGCTAGGATTACATGTATCAGTCACCACACCAGCCTGTTTGTTTGTTTTTAAGAGACAGGGGTCTCACTGTGTCACTCAGGCTGGACTGGAGTGCAGGGGTGCGATGACAGCCTTCGGTAACCTCAAACTCCTGGGCTCAAGTGATCTTCCCACCTCACCCCCCCGGGACTACGGATGTGAGATATCATGCTCAGCTAAGTTTTAGGAATCTTTTTGTAGAAACAGGATCTCACCATGTTGCCCAGGATGGCACAATTGGTTTTTGTTTTCCACTTTTTTATCTTGTTACTCTGACTTGGGGAAAGTGAACCATTGGCTGTGGCAAGCAAGGCTTGGTGGTGAGCCTTAGTAAACACAATGGGAAGTGTGGCCACCCACTGACTCCTCTCTCTGTCTCTTGCCTTCTCCCAGTGCTCCTCCCCCTCCCTTCTCCCCTTAGGAGACCAAGGACTCTCACTTGTGTCCTCTCTTCTTAAGCCATGTCCTCCTTCACACTAAGATGTCAACGCTTAACTCAATGTGGGAGGCTGTTGTTGAAGGAGGAACTCCCCGGACAGAGAATCTGGAGACTACGGTTCCAATGACAACTTTGCTTCTTCCGTGGGAGGCTCTCTAGACCTCTGTTTCCCAGCTGTGGAAGGGAGGAGGAAGTGACCTACGTGTTTCCACCCATCCCTTAGTCCCTACCACCTGACAGCCCATGAAGGTACCAGCAGTTAGGCAGGTTAAGGGTTATGCTGGCCTTGATGTCATCTCCAAACCGCAGGTAGCCCAGAGCCCCGATGCCGATGTACAGGGCAGTGATGATGGATATTCCCAAAGACAGGATGGCTGGAAAGTGGCGGGCATCTTTCATCTTGTTTTCCAGAGGCAGAACCTACAGAAACATCACAGTGTAAAGAGTAAGAAGGAGAAAGAGAAACACGAACATAAAAAAAAATGGCATCCCACTTCTGGCTGTCTACAGAAAAGAACTGAAAGCAGGGCCTCAAAGAGATATTTGTACACTTATGTTCATAGTAGTGTTATTCATAATAGCCAAAATGTGGAGGCAACCCAAGTGCCTAGCAACAGAAAAGGGATGCACAAAATGTGGTGTATCCATGCAATGGAATGTGATGTAGCCCATAAGAAGAAGGAAGTTTTGACACATGCCACCATGTGGATGGATCTTGAGGACATTATGCTGAGTGAAAAAAGCCAGTCACAAAATGACAAGGACTGCCTGATTCCACTTATACATCGTACCTAGAGTAGGCAGGTTCAAAGAGGCAGAATGCTAGTTGGGAAGGACTGGCATGAGGAGGGTATGGGAGTTATTTTTAAATGGGCACAGAGTTTGTTTTGCAAGATGAAGAGTTCTGCAGATGGAAGGCAGTGATGGTTGTGCAATAATCTGAATTTAATATATATGTATACTTGAAGATGGTTAAGATGGTAAATTTTATGTTAGGTGTGTTTCATCACAATTAAAGATAAGGAAATAAAAGAGGAGGAAAAAAGTCGGAAGATGAGGGTAAGGAGGAAGAAAAAGATAAAAGGAAAAAACTGGAGTCACATGATGATCCCTGGATGGTTAAGAGCTGGAAGGGCCCCTGAAGTTATCTAGACCAAAGATCTCAAGACTCTGGGGCAGCTAGATCTGGCCAGCAGATGCATTTTGTTTTGACAGCACAGTCTTTCAGACAATTGAATATGATTGCCTTTAGGTACAACATTCTTTTCCCATTCACCAGGCCCATCTCCCTTCACCCCCGCCCACCAATGAATTATACCTGGCTTTCCAAAGGCATTTATATTTGAAACTCCTAATTCCAGAGCAGCCTTCCCCATCACCCATTACTATACAGTGGGGAGGCTGAGACTCCAGGAACACAGGGTGCTGGTAACAGCTGGGACCAGAAAGCGCTTCCTGGTTCCATCAGCAGTGCATTGCCCCACACCCCAGGTTCTTACTCTTCTGTTCTCAGAATCCTTCTTCCCTTAAATGCATACCTGATTCTAAGAGAATCCAAGTTGAGGCCAGTCTGCCTTCTGTTGGTTGGGTACTTGAAGGTCTCTTTTGTCTTTAAAACCAATCTTCCCGTTCCTCATCCCATAATTTCCTTCTCAGGCTCTTACTGTCCCAGAGACCACCCCCACCTTCTCCTACTCCTTGTTCAGACTGTGTGCTAAGCACTCTCTACATGCGCTATTTACCTGATATGTTCCTTATCTGAAAACGGGCTCAAATGAATTTTGCTTTTTTTTTTCTTTTTCAGAGAGTGTCACTCTGTCACCCAGGCTGGAGTGCAGTAGTACAATCACAGTTCACTACAACCTCCAGCTCCTGAGCTCAAGAGAGCCCTCCCACCTCAGCCTCCTGAATAGCTGGGACTATAGGCATGTGCCACCATGCCCAGCTAATTTTTGTATTTTTTGTAGAGATGGGGTTTTGCCATGTTGTCTTGAACTCTTGGGCTCAAGCGATCCTCCCATCTCAGCCTCCCAAAGTGCTGGGATTACAGGCAAGAGACATGACACCTGGCCAAATTTTGCAAATTTTGTGGAGAATTACACAAGCACCATGATGGCACAGTCAAGGGCTTAGTAAATGTCGGCAGTTATTATTTTTTAATACTATGAAGACCATAACTCTATGAAGTCGGTACCTGCCTAATTCTTGTTTTAACAGATGAGAAAAACAAGACTCTGAAAATGAGATAACATCCCAAGTTACAGAACCAGAAAGTGGCAGATTCAGGTTGTAAACCAGGGCTGTCATCCAAACTCCAAGTATCTGCTTCACCTCCTATAGCAATGGGCATATTTGTTACGAAATAGGAATTTAGCATCTTTTCCCTTGTATTGTTGAATGCTTTTTTGTTGTGTTTGCAAACTTCCAGCCCTGCAACCCCTAGCCCTTCCTCCACTCCAGGAATTTGGAAGATGCTTGAGGGCATCTTGCTTGTTGCTTGTTGGGTCATCCCTGTGCCTTTGCACTTTCTTCTGGATTAGGTCTAGTTGCAGCAGGTGCTCACGAGGATGTTTGACAATTACACAATAGTTACATAAAGAGCAGATGATCCACCTGAGCTCTTGCACCCTGTGATACCATTTTGCTGCATATATTCGCAAGACCAAAAATGATCTTTTCACAAGACTGATTAGACTGAGTAGCTGGTTTCCTCTCTGTCTCTCTCTCTGTCTACAATTAATCAGTCAAAGAGAAAAATGGCTGTTGACATAGAGTGGAAAGGTCCCTGGACTGAGTGTCAGATGTACTAGGTTTTAATCACATCTGCACAGTTCCTAGCTGGTGACCTTACTGAAGTCCCTTTCTCTCTCTGGGACTGTCCTTCTTCTGCAAAACTGGAGACTGGGCTAGAAGAGTTTTTCTTAAGATAATTTCAGTTAATACTAAGAACCACCAGCACATAGGAGGCATTCAAGAAATACTTACCAAACAAATATTGTCATCATTTTATAGTTGGAGAATTAGAGTTCAGGAAGTAGCCCCACCCAAAGCCAGATTCCAGCACATTCTGCCTCCAAAGTCACTTGCTTTTGTGACTACCACACTCTGCTTTTGCCCTTGACTATTCCAAATTCTAAAAACAAAGTGCTTCCAGTTCCATATAGGTAAAGTGAGCACACTTCACAATATCCCTTTCACTGATTACAACTAAAAATCCTGGACGAAACACATAAAGTAATTGTGCGCTGATTCTGAAGAGTAAATAGTAGCAGGCAGAATGGGGAGGGAAAGCAAAAAGAAAAAACGACCGTCATGGTGGTGAGTTTCCTGCTTTTTTTCTTCCCACATGTCCTAGTTTAACCTTGAAGGACACCCAAATCCTAGAACTATGCAGTGTATACAGACAGAAAATAACATTAAGAGAAACTTCTTTTTGGCCACATGACTTAGAATAGGGTCTCCTGTGGGATGAAGAGCATGGAGAGAATCTCTATTTTTCTGTTTCTTTGTTTTATCTCCAGGCCATGACCTTAAGGCAAGTCCCAGTCACTAAGCAGCATTCTGGTATATCAGTGGCTGCAGTGGTCATGCAGGCATTTAGAAATCTTAGATAAAAATCCTTCTCTCTACACAGAAGTACTAGGAAAGTGAGCTTTAGGAGACTGAAGAATGTGGGAAATCAGGACTGGCTACATAATTTATGGGCCCCAGTGCAAAATGAAAATGTAGGGTTCCTTGGTGAAGGATGATTCCAGCAGAGTGTTAAAGTTGTGTTTTCTCTCAAAAGCTGGTGAGATTTTTCTGGTTCTTTGTAGGATGAATAATTTTAGACTATGCATTTTGAATATTATTTTAGGAGACTCAGGATCCTGTTAAAATCCTGTTCAGAATGTTGATTTTTTTGTTTTAGCAAACCATCTACCTGGTTAGATTCAGATCATAAGTCCTTGCTCACCTTCTGTGGGCTATGGTTTCAATATCCAATTAGCTTTCAAAGCCCTTAAAATGATATTTGGCTCTACCCTGCTCCTGTGCCACCCAGTGCCAATCTGCAGATGGGACTCTACACAGTAGTTCAGTTCTCAAAGCCTTTGCTTTGATGCTTCCCATTAGTTCCACACATGTACAGCTCAGGGCTGGGCCCAAGATATTATTCACAGATTTTAGGAGATTGCTTTTTCCAATTTCCTGTTCTCTGTGTTTTCCTCCACACTAGCCAGTTCACAGTGGCTTCTTTTTCCCATCCTCTAGCTAGAAAGCCAGGATTTTAGTCTCCTGGTGCAGACTGTTTATACACTGGATGTGTCTGGGTGGGGCGGGGTCTTGGAATCAATCTCCTGCATATACTAAGGGTTGACTATATATCAACAAGTCTAACATTCAGGTTATTGGGATCTCCGATGGAGAAGAAAAAGAGATTGGTGAAGAAAAAAAAAAATCCAAAAAATAATGGCTGAAAGCCTCCCAAATTAGGTAAAAGACAAACATTTACAGATTTAAGAGATCCCAAACAGGACCAACTCAAAGAAACTACATTAAATATAATACAGTATTACTGCTGATTTAAAAATACTTTTTAAAATTATGAAAGCAACCAGAGAAAAACACCTAGGAGAACAATGATTCAAACATTTGCAGATTTTTCATCAGAAACCACTGAGGGCAAAACGAAAGGAAATCATATTTTCAAAATGATGAAAAAAAAGAATTATTCACCTAGAATTCCGTATCGTGCAAAAATATCCTCTAGTAATAAAGGCAAAAACAATCTCAGATCAAGAAAATGAAGATAATTTGTTACTAGCAGACCCGCTCTGAAAGAAATGCTAATGAAGGTTCTTCATGCTAAAGGGAAATGATGCCAGAAGGAAATGGGATTTCAGGAATAAAGAAAGAGCAACAGAAATGGTAAATATCTGAGTAGATATAATAGCCTATTTTCTCTCCTAGTAAGTTTATTACAAGGACTATGTATGACTATTGAAAGCAAAAATGATAACATTGCTGATGTTTCAGTGTATTTAGATACATATGGCAATACAACATAAGGGGGGAAGTGCCCTATATGATTGTAAAATTTTGACAGTTTACTAGCAATGATAAAATATTAAAGTAACCTGTGAGAATGTATATTATAATCCCTAAACTACTAAATGTATTATGGAAAAAGATACAATCAAAAAGTCAATAGGCCAATTAAAGGGTTAAAGTGGAATACTATGGAAGTACAATAATCAAATCTGTGTGGTTCTGGTGTAATGGTAGACATATAGACCAATGGAATAGAATTAAGAGTATGGAAATAAACCCTTACATAGATGGTCAATTGATTTTTGACAAGTGTGTCAAAACTATACAACATGGAAAGAATAATCTTGTCAACAAATTGTGCTTGGACAACTGGATAACCACATACAAAACATGAAGTTTGACTCTTACGCATACCACGTACAAAAATTAACTCAAAATGGATTAAAGACCTACATGTAAGAGTGAAAACCATAAAACTCAGAAGAAAACTCTGAGGTAAATCTTCATGACCTTTGATTTCTTTTTCTTTTTTTTTTTTCCTTTTTTTTTTTGAGGCAGGGTCTTGCTCTGTCACCTAGGCTGAAGTGCAATGATGCAATCATAGTTCACTGCAGCCTTGAACTCCTGGGCTCAAGTGATTCTCCTGCCTTGGCTTCCTGAGTAGCTGGGACTACAGGTGTGTGCCTCCACACCTAGCTAATTTTTAAATTTTTTGTGCAGAGACAGGGTTTCTGTATGTTGCCCAGGCTGGTCTCAAAGTCTTGCCCTCAAGTGATCCTTCTGCCTCAGCCTCCTAATGTGCTGGATTAAAGGTGTGAGCCACCACATCTAGCCATGACCTTAGATTTTGCAATAGATTCTTAGACATAACTCAAAAAGCACAAGCAGAAAAAAAGAGGATGAATTGGACTTCATCAAAATTAAAAATTTTTGTACATCACAGTTCACTATCAAGAAAGTCAGAAATCAGGCATGATGAACTATGGTTGTGCAACTATAATCCCAGCTACTTGGGAGGCTGAGGCAGGTGGATCACTTGAGCCCAGGGACTAAAAGCCAGCTTCGGCAACATAGCAAGATCTCATCTCATTTTTTTTTTTTTGAAACAGAGTCTCTCTCTGTAACCTTAGCTGGAGTGCAGTGACCTGATCTTAGCTCACTGCAACCTCCACCTCGTGGGTTCAAGAAATTCTCCTGCCTCAGCCTGCTGAGTAGCTGGGATTACAGGCACATGCCATCACGCCTGGCTAATTTTTGTATTTTTAGTAGACATGGGGTTTCACCATGTTAGCCAGGCTGGTCTCAAACTCCTGACCTCAAGTGATCTGCCTGCTTCAGCCTCCCAAAATGCTGGGATTACAGATGTGAGCCACCGCGCTCAGCCCCATCTCATTCTTTAATAAGAAAAAATTTAAAAGAAAAAAAGAAGGGGAGAAGACAAGAATAAGAAAGAATATTTGCAAATCATTCTTCTGATAAGCATTTAGTATCCAGAATATATAAAGAACTCTTAAAACTCAACAACAAAAAGACAAACAACCTAACTAAAAATAAGCAAAGGACTTGACTAGACGTTCACCAAAGAAGATGTACAAATTGCCAACAAGCAAATGAAAAGATGTTCAATGTCAAAAACCTGTACGCAAATGCTTACAGCAGTATCATTCATGATTGTCAAAAACTAGAAACAACCCAAATGTTCTTTGACAGGTGCATTGATAAGCTGTGGTACTGCCCAGACAGTAGACGCTCTGCAATAGAAAGCAAGGTGTTACTGATGTGTCCCAAAGCAGGGATGAATTTAAAATGCATTAGGCTAAGTGAAAGAAGCCAGTCTCAGAATCTCATACATACTGTATGATCCCATACAGGTGACCTTTTGGAAAAGAGAAGACAGTACAGGCGGAGAACAGAAGGTGGTTGTGAGGGGTTAGTGGTAGGTAGGGAAGCTGCCTGCAACGGGCCAGCATGAGGGAGTTTTTGTAGTGAAGACTTGTTCTGAGTCCTAATTTTGCTGCATTTATTCCTCTATGTGTTTCTCTAAACTTACAGGAATGTACACCAAAAAAGTGAATGTTACTGTGTGTACACTAAAAGTAAATTTAAAAAATATATAAACAGCATTACCCTTCCACAAGTGTGGAAGTAGAGGCTATAGACTGTAAATACACAGAACTTTCCAGGTTAAAACTCCATTACGTTTAATCAAATCCTTTAAACTGGACACCATGGTTCATCTTGATTTTAAAAGATTAGGAAACTCATGTTGACAGGAGGATAAACGTTTACTAGGAATATGGGGACAAAAATAAAACTGCCTCCTGACTGCTTCTCTGTTGTAAACAACTTTTGTCCTGCTGGTGGCAACTGTCCCAAGTGAGGCCAGAGGTTACTTTCTCCCATGAGCATTTTCTAGCAGGCCCAAAACATGGTCAGTGGGACACAGAAACCTAGAGCTCACAGCTCCTTTCCAGAAGGTCACTCACAGCACCAGGGATAAGGCCACCTCAATTCAAACCTTACCACACCAATGCTTTCAAAAGAAAAAATGGCTGTTCCGAAGAAGAGAGGGTAGGTCTTCCAGCTTGCTACCAGTGGCAACCGACTGGGGTCTGGGATTTCCTAAAGGAGAGAGAAACGCTATGAGACAATCACTTCCAAAGCACATTTCAGCTCCTTTAAGAGAGGGGTACTCTCAAATGAGACCTGAATTTTTAAAAATTGAATATCAAGAAGTTTAGAAAACTTTAAAGGGTTGTAGGCCGTGATCAACGTTGATTTCAACACTGCACAATACCAAAGAGCCAGAGGACAGTATTGTCGAAGTACTGAAGGATTAGCCTCTCATGGAGGGAGTTCGGTTTATCAAAACCTCCAAAAGGGCCAGGCGCGGAGGCTCAAGACTATAAGCCCAACACTTTGGGAGGCTGAGGCGGGCGAATCACAAGGTCAGGAATTCGAGACCAGCCTGGCCAACATGGTGAAACCCTGACTCTACTAAAAATGCAAAAATTAGACGAGTGTGGTGGCGCACGTCTGTAATCCCAGCTACTTGGGAGGTAGAGGCAGGAGAATTGCTTGAACCCGGGAGGCGGAGGCTGTAGTGAGCTGAGGTTGTGCCACTGCACTCCAGCCTGGGTAAAAGAGCAAAACTCCATCTCAAAAAACAAACAAAAAAACCTTCAAAAGAAAACCTTACATACCGCAGATCAGTGCCAACCTAATGCACTCATGAACTGTCCTTTGAATGGACAATGGTCATAGGTGTCGGAAATTGCTGTGATTGCGGTCATAGTAATAATCTAGGAAGCCAAAGTCATGAATTAAATATGAAAGACCCCTTTTCTTCTTTAATGAGCTGTAAACTGAAGGGGAGAAGACTGTGTAGAATAAATATCCTATGTACCTTGTGACCCAGAATGTGAAAATGATGACAGAACCATTTTTCTAATTGGGCAATCTTTGGAATTGTCCAAAAATGTATCAAAGGTAGCTATCTCATTAGGAAATTTAATTTTATAGAATTCATCAGTATCTTCTAAGGAATATAAGATTGATCTGCAGTTATTCTAAAATGTTTGACTATTACTTTTACTAAATTTCACAGACAATGTAACTTTTTTTCTCTTTTGGCTTCTTAAAGAGAAGAACATCTGGAAGTTAGTAAATATGCCAAGAGACTTCTGAGACTTAACTTTCTATGTAGTGTGGTCCACTATAAAAGAAGAATTAGGTTGGGCACAGTGGCTCACACCTGTAATCCCAGCACTTTGGCGGACCGAGGTGGGGAGATCACTTGAGGTCAGGAGTTCGAGACCAGCCTGGACAACATGGTAAAACCCCGTCTATACTAAAAATACAAAAATTAGCTGGGCATGGTTGCTGGTGCCTGTAGTCTCAGCTATGCAGGAGGCTGAGGCAGGAGAATCACTTGAACCCGGAGGCAGAGCTGCAGTGAGCCAAGATCGTACCACTGCACTCGAGCCTGGGTGACAGATTGAGACGCCATCTCAAATAAATAAATAAAAATTAGAAAGGATAGCAAATTAGGAAGCTGAGAGAAAATCAATATCCATAATTCAACCTAAAAGACATCGTAACTAACATTATAATAGATTTGCTTACAGTTTTGTTTGTTTGGCTTTTTTTTTTTCTTTTTTTTTTACGAGTTTGGTTTTTTAGTAACAAGACACTTATTGAAAGCTTATGGTTTTTGAGACTTTACATATACCTTGGTGACTAAATATTAGATTTTTTTTTCTCTTGCCTTCCTTAGGGGTAATACCAGGTACCTGAAATTGTAGCCTATGGGTAATTCAATAAGTTTTAGCTGTAGTACAAGAACCTCTTTTCACCTGCCTTTTGCTGCCAGCCAACAATTAAAGGAATGGTCTATAGTTCACCAACCAAGATGTTTTCCTTGCAAGCACACTTAAAAAAAAAAAGCCAGAATTTGACATAAAAGTAGGTATTTAAGGTCGGTCGTGGTGGCTCACGCCTGCAATCCCAGCACTTTGGGAGGCCAAGGCAGGTGGATCACAAGGTCAAGAGATCGAGACCATCCTAGCCAACATGGTGAAATCCCGTCTCTACTAAAAATATAAAAATTAGCCGGGCGTTTGACATGCGCCTGTAATCCCAGCTACTTGGGAGGCTAAGGCGGAAGAATCGCTTGAACCCGGAAGGCGGAGGTTGCAGTGAGCCGAAACTGCGCCACTGTGCTCCATCCTGGCAACAGAGCAAGAATCTGTCTCCAAAAAAAAAAAAAAAAAAAAAAAGTAGGTATGTAGAGAAAGAACAAGAACAACGAGACAACCAGAAGAATGGGATTGCATAGAGACATCTTTGTAGAAGAAAGGCTACAGTGAGGTGCATAACGCTCTTACCACCTACAGGATTGGCTCCAGGTATCTAGAGCTCAGTCTGTCTGATACGAAAACCCTGTCCAGTGGAGTGCGCAGCTGTGTGGTTTGTACTCACCTGGGTGATGTACTGGGTGATGATGACCAAGCTGACCAGCATGCTGATGTTGGCCAGCATGGAGAAGATGGTCAAGATTCTGAGGTTCCGGATAAGAACCAGCAGCACCAGGAAGGGCAGGAAGGAGAGCATGTAGAGTCGTGAGTCCATGGTGGGGGTCAGAATAATGGTCTCATTGGAATGGCAGTTGTTGGTTGTGCTATTAACAGCTTCCACTACCTGAGGAAGGAATGGGAGAAACAAGAGGGGGAGATGATGACTCTTCTAGCCTCATGGTTGGCTCAGTGCCTTTCCCCTAATCAAACTCCCTCACAACGAATTGGAGTGTCTCATGGTACCAACCCTCACGGTGAGTTAGGGTGAATTTAGAACTCATTCTAAACCCTCTGCACCATCCTACCTCAGAAGAGGCTGTACAGGCTGGTCGTGGTGGCTCACACTTCTAATCCCAGCACTTTGGGAGGCCGAGGTGGGTGGATCATTTGAGATCAGAAGTTCGAGACTAGCCTGGCCAACATGGTGAAACCCTATCTCTATTAAAATACAAAAATTAGCCAGGCGTGGTGGCGAATGCCTGTAATCCCAGCTACTCAGGAGGCTGAGGCACGAGAATCGCTTTAACCTGGGAGGCAGAGGTTGCAGGGAGCTGAGATCATGCCACCACACTCATGGCTGGGCAACAGAGTGAGGCCCTGTATATATTATATATGTATATACATATATTATATATAATATATACATATATAATATATGTATATATACACATATATATGTTATATATAAATATAATAACAGATGTTTTATACATTATAAATATATATAACATATATAATAATCTATACGTAATATGTATGTTATATATATAAAGCGATTCTTGCTTTAACCTGGGAGGTAGAGGTATAAAATATACATATATATACATACATGTATATATATGTGTGTGTATATATATAATATATATAACATATATATATAACATATGTATGTATATATATAACATATATACATATATATAACATACATATAAAAGCTTGTACAAATAGTTAAAAATAAATATAATACAAAATAAATAACTGGATTCACAGTGGCTATTTGTTAGCTTTTGGCAACTAGTATCCATTTCTCCTGATACCAGTTTGATTTTAGTGAGTTCTCTGTTGTCACTGAATGCAGCATTGGAGGACTGTAAATCACAATGTGGCAGAGCTAGGGGATTGGCCTTTAACTCAAGCTGGGGCAGGCAGATCCTCTTCCAGGAATCTGAGTGTCAATCTAGGCATAGGGACCTAAGGACGGACTAGAAAAGGGCAAAGATTAGTAGTGATTCCTGAGAAGGCTGCTCATGCTGCTCATGCTGCTTATTAGTTCCACCATCCACATCCTCCTCACTACCCTGGCTCCTGTTCTTCCCTCAGACCTGCTTTTTAATTTAGTGAAAGGTAATATCCTCCCATGAAACTTATTTTCTGCTTAAATTCTCCCAGAATTTGTTTCTTTTGTGATAACCTAAAAACTTCATCACTTACTGTTTCCTAATTAACACATACACTTACTGACTCCTAATTGGCACAATACTGGCATTTTAAATAAGAAAACTCTTCCTTGTGTGGATTGGACCATTCATTGCAGAAGATTTAGTAGCCCTGGACCCCACCCAATGAAAGCCATGAGATCCCCAATCACTGTGATAAACAAGAAACCATCCTCCAGCCCCCACACAATATAAACACCCCTTATAAAGTCAGTAGGTAGGTGAATGCCACCACTCTCCATTTAAAAGTCAGCATGACCTAACCGAGACAGTCTTATTGGACAAGCAACACAAACCACTGCAGAACATTTAGGAACTAGAGTTTAGCAGGAGAAAAACATAAATGCATTGATAATCTCAGTACCAAGATGCTAACATCTTGGGAGATATTCATCTATATATTTTCTATACAATATCACAAATTGCATGTATTATACATATTCTTTTTCATTTATAAGACTTCAATCATAGCGTTCACTCTTTTCTTTTGTTAAATGTCCCTTGCATTTAACAATACACTGTGGATACATAAATGAATCAGGTAAGTATTATTTTATTCTGTTTCCTTACTACAATAGGAAAAATAACTGGAACATTTGCCAGGCACTCAAGGCCCTCCATAAATGGGCCCTATCAAACTTTCAAGGTTTCTTCCTCTCCCATGACCTACTCTTCCTCCTGTAGCCAATTATATTGCGTCTCCTGGGCCAGTCCCATAAGTTCCTGCCACCAGGTTTTCACTGATTTCTTCTCTCACCTTGGCTGCCACCACTTTTTCTCCAACCTGTCAATACCCGGCTCAGATGCACCACCCCTCTGGAGGACACTTTCCCTGCTCCAGTGATCTCTGCAATGTAGTTTGCACCCTGACCTCATGTTGTTGTTGTTAGTGGTATCCTGGCCTGGCACCAAAATATCATATTGATATTTAACTTACTAGGTTTTAGAACACACCCTACTTGGCCTATAAACTCCTTGTTACAGTGTCTGCCTTGGTAATAATGCAGATGATAAATAAATGTAGATAATAATAAATGCAGATGATAAGTATAGGTTTGTACATGTCAGATTGCTTTCTAAAGAGAAATCTGACAATGTCTTAAGAACCTTCAAAACAAATTCTTTGACTCAGTAATTTCACTTTAAGGAACATTCAGGAAATGAAGTGCACAAAGACCTTTGTGCCAATAGATTATAGTAGAGAAACAAAGGAAAATAAGGGAATTGTTCAGCAATAGAAGATTGATGAGGATATGCTCAATCTGTGTGATGGAATATTATGAAACTATTGAAAATTACATGACAAAACGTAAGGATATTGCAAAATGCTGACCAGTTACGGTTATATGAAATTATAACCATGAATAGTTGGATTAAGAATAATTTTATTTTGTTTGCAGAAATACAACATAGGTTTAAGAACTTGAGCTTTTGCATCAGAAGGCCTGAGTTTTTGTTTGTTTGTTTGCTTTTTGTTTTGTTTTGTTTTTGAGATGGAGTCTTGCTTTGTTGCCCAGGCTGGAGTGCAACGGAACAATCTTAGCTCTCTGCAACCTCCACCTCCTGGGGTTGAAGCAATTCTCCTGCCTCAGTCTCCTGAGTAGCTGGGATTACAGATGCGCGCCACCATGCCTGGCTAATTTTTGTATTTTTAGTAGAGATGGGGTTTCACTATGTTGGCCAGGCTGGTCTTGAACTCCTGACCTAGTGATCTGACAGCCTTGGCCTCCCAAAGTGCTGGGATCATAGCTGTGAGCCACCATGCCCAGCCAGGCCTGGGTTTTTAACTTTGGCTCTGTGACCTTACATACATTATAGAGTTTCTAATCTCAGTTTTCTCATCTGCAAAATGGGAATAACCGCAGTACCTACCCTAATAAAGTCATGGAGATAATTAAAAGAAGGAAAACATGTAAAATGCTCAGCACTGTACCTGACGTAATAGAAGCTAACTGAATGCTTACTATTTTTTTCTTCTAACTAGTTTACATTTTTGAATTTCTGGTATTACTACTATAAGCAGAAAAAGAGCCCTAAAGCATAGTTTTCTTTATAAACTTGTGGATTAAGGATGGTCTCTGCTATTACCTATATTATTTTGCTTAAATTGTTGTAAGATAACTTCTAGGTTAGATCAGAAAGACTTCCTAGGGACAGCAACTGTTAAGCCACAGATTAAGTTGCTAAAGGTAGATACAGATGGCCCAAGCCTGGACGTGGTGGCTCAGGTCTATATTCCCAGCTCTTTGGGAGAGAGTGGGAAGATCACCTGAGCCCTGGAGTTGGAGACCAGCCTGGGAAACATTGCAAGGCCTCAGCTCTACAAATAATAAAAAAAAATTAACCAGGCACGGCGGCACATGCTTGTGGTCCCATCTACTTGGGAGTCTGAGGTGGGAGAATCACTTGAGCCCGGGAGTTTGAGGATGCAGTGAGCTGTGGTCTCACCACTGCACTCTAGCCTGGGTGACAGTGCAATATCCTGTCTCAAAAAAAAAAAAAAAAAAAAAAAGAAAGAAAGATAGAAAAATGACCCAAAGCAGATTAGGAATCATCAAAAGAAGACCCCTAGCTATTTTAGAAGGAGCAAGAATAATTAAGCTTCCAGGAAGGAGGATTGACAAAATCCAAGGGCCTTTCCAGCTCAGTAGAGATCAACTCTGAGGACAGGTCTAAGATATTGGACAAAGGGTACTGTGGCAAAAGTAACTACACAGAAATCTGCAGCTATGTGAGCTAGGGGAGGCAAGTTTGACAACTTTGTAGTTTAACTTCCTTTTTTTTGTATCGATGAGGACCCAGAGAGAAGAAGCTGTTTGTTAAACAACCAGCAGTGGCATGCCCTTGACCCTATCTTTTCCCCTCCCGTTTTCTCTAGAAGATTCTACCTGTTTTAAATTATCGGCCAAAAACACAATGTACACACAGCAGAAGCCAAGTTGGGTGACAATAAGGAAGAAGCTCACGATATGCCTAGAAGGAAGAAGAGAGGGAAAAAGAAAACTTATTATAAAATAAATTAATTTGTCAGTTTCATTTCTTGCCATTCTGCCCTCTGTCCCCAGGGGTTGGTGGCCCTGTACCAGCACACTTGATCCTTCCACCACAATCAACAATGGGGCAAAGAAGTGAGGTAACAGTAGTTCTTTTTTAAAAATAATTTTTAAACACCCTCACACTCTCAGCTCAGTAAGTGGTAAAATTCTTCCTGGTCACAAGCCTCCCCCCATACCTGGCTTGGTGGCATTCCTCATCATGGATACTAATTAATGTAGGGCAGCAGGCACAATGTTTTTATTAGCTACCATTCAGATTTGAAATTTTTTTCTACCATGTGCCAGACACTATGCTGGGCACTGAGAATACACAGAAAAATAACATACAGTCCCTTCTTCTTGTGGTTTATGACTAATGGATTAGGTGGACAAAAATTCTTACGATGTGGCATTAAGAGCCATAGTGAAAAGGGCAGTTCATCTAAATTATGGGCAGACAGGAAGCCTTATTAGAAAGCCCTATACCTAAGAGAAAGCCCCTTGGGAAAGGGAAGAAAGAGAGTTGGCGGAAGGAAGAGGGAGGGAGAAAAAAAGAGGGAGGAACAACAAAAGAGAGAGGAAGAAGAAGAAAGAGAAGGAGAAAAGGAGAAAGAGAGAGGAAGAGGGAGAAGGGGAGGAGAAGGAGAAGAAGAGGAAGAAGAAGGAGGAGGAGGAGGAGAAGGAGGGGGAAGAAGAGAAGAGGAAGAAAAAGAAGAAAAGAAGAAGAGGCGGAGGAGGAGGAAAGGGAAGAAAGGGGAGGAAGAGAAAAAGTGAGGAAAAGCATCTCCACAGAGGGAGGAGGCAGTTTCCCCAGCTGCCATGTGGGGAGTCCATTAGAGGGGCAAGACTGAGGGTAGGGGAAATAGATAGGAGATTATTTCAATAATGGAGGTGAAAGTTGGCAGCAGCCTGGACAGACATATGACCATTCAGATGAAAGAACTGAAGCATTTCAAGACATAACTAGGGATCTATAATTTACACAACATGGTAATTCCCCACATCTTGGGGGAAAAGGGAAAGGAGATCGTCTAGGGTGATTTATAGACTTTTGGCTTGGACAACAAAATGAACTGGGAGACGCAGAAGAAAGAAGTTTTAGGAGAAGGGGAAGAAACGACAAATTCAGAATCTGAATCATTGAGCTTGAGGTTTCTATAGGAGACATTTGGGACACAACTAGATATTAGGGTCTGGAACTGTTACATTGTAGCAGTGGATAAAGACTTGCAAAGGCAGAGAAGTGTAAGAAATGTGCAGAATGAGAAGAGGAGAAGGCAGTGTTCAAACTCTGGAGAACATCAACATTTAATAGAAACAGAAAAGGCTACAGCAAATGCAAAGGAGTGGCTAGAAAGGTAGGAGGGAAACTAGGGGGAAAGAGGTTTGATAGTAGCCAAGTGGGGAGAGAATGTTGAAAGAAGAGAACGGTCCATTGTACCCATTACTGCTGAAAGGTTCTCTAGGGCAAAAAAGATGCAACCAGAAGGTCTTTTAGGACATTGCTTGAAAGAACTTCAGTAGAATTATAAGGACAGCAAAGACAGGTGGTCCGTGAAAGAGGTGTGGATGGGATGTAAGGCAATAAAGTCAGAGTGGTCCAGTGTTGATGGCACCCATTTGCTCATTACTGTACATTCATTGCCTAAAGCACTTTGTGACACATTGTAGGTATTTAGTAGACATTTGTTGAATAATATATTGAATGTAAGATAGGATGATGGCTACAATGGTAAGGTTCACAAAGTTTTATTATTTTATTATTTGCTTTATTATTTTTAAGATGGAGATACATGAACACATTAAATGCTGGGAGGAAGAGCCCATACTAAAGGAATTCCAGTAATAGGAGAGGCAGTAATTCATGAAACAAGGTCTCTAAACGGAGCAGGGAAATCTTTATATGCCCAACAATGAGTAGAAGGATTTGAGGGTCTGCAACAGGCAAGTCTCTTTTTGGGTCACACAATTGGGAAAATTCTGGTCATTATCCAGTAGCCTTCCTTGTCTGTTTACAGACTGAAGTTATGGATTACTCTTGTGAGTATGGGCGTTGAGTGAAGGATGGTGCCAGGCCCATGATACTACACAGACTACCTGCCATGGGCAGGGGCACACTGTGAGTACTGCAGCAGTTTAGAAAACACAGTTCAAAAGAGACTTTCACAGTCTAGATGGTGCTCAACAAGAGGAGACAGGCAGGGTGGGGACAGGTCTGAAACAAAGACAAAGGAGTAGATTTAATCCCAAGTACCAGAAGACAAAGGGTGTTGAACTGTTCTGTGTCACCCCTGAGAGCTAAAAGCTGGGATTTTTCAGGGAGGATGACTTCCTACAGCTCAACAAAAGGTTCTTAAAATCTTGGTCTTTTCCTCTGTTTTCTTCTCACTGTATAACCTCTCCCTATAAGCTTCAAGGCTGATGACTTCAATTCCGGATAGGTGCATGAAGATAGGCTTAAACCCATACACCCCCACTAGACATCTCCACTTGAATGTGTTTCTCGGGCACCTCAAACTCAATTTGTCCAAAATAAAGTCATCAGAAATCTGAGCCAGCCTTGACTCTTCCTTGTCTCCCAATCCCAGGATCCAGCTTATGACCAAGTCAACTCTTCTTCATCCCCCTGCCACCAGCTTGGTCCAGGCCACCATTGTGACCTGGCTGGACACCGTTGACAGCCTCCTCAGAGACCTGACTCAACCTGCTCTTGCTCCCTTACAATCTGTTTTCCTCACAGAAGCCGGACAGAACTTTAGACAATACAAATATGATGACTTCCCTGATTAAAACCCTCCAATGGCTTCCTGGATGCTTTTTAAGAAATGAACAAATAGAGTCTTTGTTTGAGAGGGTCTAAAATGTACCACTTGATTGGGCGCCTGGCTCCTTCTTCAGTTCCACCCCCCTGACTCTCTGCCCTCGAGCTACCTGGTCTTGTTGTACCTTGAAGCTGTCACCTATACTTTCTTGCTTCACAGGCCTTCACCCCCTCTCTTCCTTCTTCGGGGCCCATCCTCCAGGCCCCTGTCCACCTTCCCCGAGGTGATTCCTCATTCTTCAGGACTCCTTCCTACAGAGCTCATCTCAGCCTGTTTCATCCTAGAAAGCCCTCCTCTCCCCCAAGCCGACACACATCTCCTAACCTGTCTGGTGGCAACCAGCACTTCTTTCCTTCTTCGTACATATCCAAGTGGCTATTAAATAACCCTATTATAGGCTGTTTAGTTTCTGCCTTTCCCACAGGACTATGGGTTCTGTGAGGGCAAAGCCTAGTTTTTCTTGGTACCCGTGGCATTTCCAGGGCCATAACAGTAACTGGATAAATGTGGTTTAATAAGAGAGTGAATAACATTAAACCTGCATAGCAAAGGAATGAGCACCCTCTCACTGGAGATATACAAGAAGTGGGGCTGGATCAGGGATGTTGCCAATGAGCCCGTTCCATGTATAAAGTCTAACACAGAAGTGCCAAACCAACCGCCTTTCGAGGGAGGAAGTCATCCCTGATAGCAGCTTTTTCTCGTCCTGTGCCCTACCCCAATGCAGGCAAAGCAAGAACAAGTTACCTTCCCCAGTGAGCGTGGTTCCGGAGCCAGGTGCTGGGGTTGGCTTCTAGTCCATGCATCACTGTGTCCCCATAGTCCATAAAGGGCTTGTTAAGCCTGCAGGAGACAGTGCATAGGCAGTTTCCAGGAGATAGTTTAGTCTAAAATCACATGGTCAAAAGTCAGGAGACAAAGAACAAGGCAGGAGCAGAAAGAACACAGGGGCAGAGACTTCAGGCTTTGACACTCAGCAGTAATTCCTCAGTGGCTTGTTTTTTTTTACCTGTTAAATGAGGCGGAGACTACCCAGCAAGAGTATAATGTACACCTTGCATGGGGATGGTAGTTTTCAGATCATGATCCTCATGACAATTCTCTGCGTAGTTTATACCCAATTTCCAGAGGATCCAGCCAGATAGGCATAACGACCTGACTGAGGTCTCCTGAGGAGCCATGCAGCAGAGCCTCACCTGAGCTCCCTCCCCCTAAATGCTCTTCTCTCTTTCTTGGCCTCACTGGAGAAAACTAAGAAGTAAGCTGTTATTATGCATAGGATGTTTCTGGGCTGTCCCTGAGAACCACGTACCAAAGGAATTGACACAAGGAGGCTGTTCTCCTCACCTCTTACAGAAGCGCTGGGCACACTTGACCAAGATGTGCATACAGTGGCAGGCGACGAACCCCATCACCAGCAGACTGAGTGGACCCATCTGGAGGAAGGGGAGGCAAAGGGTGAGGGAGGAGAGAAGGTAATGCATTTTTAAAGTATACTGCGAGGTGGGACTGGTAATGCAGATATCATGCTGGACTCAAAGAACTCTCTAGCAAACTGGGTTTAAAGCCCTCTTGAGCAGCAACAGCTATGCTTTCAAATATGACCTCAAGTAGTATTACAATAAAGCACATAAAGCAATTACAATGGGTTATGCTGATGAACGTAGGGGACACAGAATCCTGACCATGTGTGCCCTCTGTGGCGCCTGAGACATCCCCAAGGAGACCTGGTGCTCTGTAGAGCATATTTGAAAAACTGGGCATAGTCCAATACTTGCATTCTACAAGAGAGGAAACTAAGGTCCAGAGAGCAGGCAAATGACTTACCAAGGGCAGTAAAGTCTGTGGGAGAGCCAGAACTCAAACCCAGGCTCGATGTCTAGACTCTAGCCCCACACCAAGCTGCCTCCTGGAAAGACAGCTCCCCACAGGTTGCTAAACTGCTAGAGCCTCTCCTTTCATTTCCCTTCCACAACTGACCATAAATGAAGGCCCCACCTGTGGCACCTTTCTTACCAGGATGCCCGCATTCTTCACAGCCAGGGGTAGTCCCAGGATCCCTGTGCCCATGTTGCCTTTCACCAGGTGAACCAAGGCCTGGAACCCTCTAAAGGAGAGGAAGGGGATGTGAAGCTATGGGTATGTGGAAGTGAGAAGATCCAGCAGTCATTCCCTCGCAGTGTGCCGGCACCTGACAGGCGGGCTCCTAGCCATCCCTCAGTCCATGTGTCCTTGCCTGGCACATCTGGGTCTCCTGCAGGGTCACCAACCATCCCAGTTTGCACAGAGCTGTCCTGGTTTTAGCAGCTAACCCTCAATATATGCTGCAACACTTACTACATGAGACACTGTGCTAGGTGCTTTAAATGAGTATTATTTCAGTGAATCTTCTTGTCAAGGCTCTGATGAAGATATGATTGTCATCTTGCAGGTGAAGAAACTGAGGCACAGAGATTTGTTAATGACATATCCAGGATACATCGGGGAGCCAAGATCTGAGCACAGGGCTGCTTCAGAGTCCCTGTTTTTCACCCCACTTCTGCTGGGCTGCCTCCCAGAGATAGACCCAGAGAGGGTAAGTAAAGAAACAACCCCATTTCATAGCCAAGGAAATTGGAGGCTCAGAGAGGGGCAGAAACTAGCTCAATGTTATAAAACTAGTAGTAGAGACAGGCTTGGACTCAGAGACAAGGGGAAAGGGCGGGGAGAAACAAGAAATTACTGTGACTTCTGAATAAATAGGTCAGGTGACTGGGTCCCCAGATGGGGTCTGGCGGGGCATAATCATTCAGGGATTGAGCTCCAGAGAGGTTTCTTTACTCAGCCCAGGGCATCAAGACCGGAGAATGTATGCTTCCCCTCCCCCAAAGAAAAACTCAGACCCTTCCTTTAAGACAGATGTGAAGGTTGGCCCAGAGGACAAGGTCTAAACCATCAGGAGAAAAAATGTTCCAGGGAGGTACCTTCTCTATTAGTGAATTACAAAACAACCTATTTCTTTCCTTTCTTTCTTCCTTTTTTTTTTTTTTTTTTTGAGATGGAGTCTCACTCTTGTTGCCCAAATGGAGTGCAATGGCGCGATCTCAGCTCACCCAGACCTCCGCCTCCAGGGTTCAAGCGATTCTCCTGCCTCAGCCTACCAAGCAGCTGGGATTACAGGCATGGACAATCATGCCTGGCTAATTTTCTGTATTTTTAGTAGAGATGGGGTTTCACCATGTTGGTCAGGCTGGTCTCAAACTCCTGACCTCGTGATCCGCCCGCCTTGGCCTCCCAAAGTGCTGGGATTACAGGTGTGAGCCACTGCACCCGGCCAAAACAAACTATTTCTACATGTCTTTGTACCTGGGCCCCTGGACCAGATTAAGTCAAGGGAAGACTGGGGTTTACACATGCAACTTTAGAAACCTCAGGTGGGGCGCAGTGGCTCACACCTGTAATGCAAGCACTTTGGGAGGCCAAGATGGGAGATTGCCGGAGGTCAGGAGTTTGAGACCAGCCTGGCCAACATGGTGAAACCCTGCTTTTACTAAAAATACAAAAATTCGCTGGGTTTGGTGGCACATGCCTGTAGTCCCAGCTACTTGGGAGGCCGAGGCAGAAGAACTGCTTGAACCCGGGAGGTGGAGGTTGCAGTGAGCAGAAATCATGGCACTGCACTCCAGCCTGGGCAACAGAGCAAGGCTCTGTCTCAAAAAAAAAAAAAAGGAAAAGAAAAAGAAAAAGAAAAAAGAAACCTTGGAAATTCCCCATGAGAGCCTTCTGGTTAGGAGACTTAGTCTTTGTAAAGCAGCAGAGGTACTCTGGAAGGAGCCCGGTCTCTAGGATTTGACAAATCAGGGATGAAACCTCAAGGCGACGACTTAACTAGCTGTGTCATCTTGGGCAATGTGTTCAACTTTGTTGGCCCTCTCTAAATGTCAGGAGTGATGCTATTTTTAAAAGATGCTATTTAAAAAGAATCTATGGGCAGAGACTCAGGAAGCTAGAGGGTTTAGAGCTTTATATTAAAGATCTAAACCCTGCAGCTTCCTGAGCCTCTGTCCACAGATTCGTCAAGGGTTAAAGAGAACAATCGAGGGAGACAGGGGGTGGAGAGTCCCCACATGCCTTTCTCTCTGTGGGTATCAACATCGCTGACTGAGCACTACACCCTACTTGCCAGGCCTGCGATGGGCTTGTTTTGCAACTAGGAGGGGGTCAGCGGGTTACTTTGGAAATTTCCAACTAAAGGACTTAGGAAATCAGAATTTAACTTTGGGCCACTCAACCAGCTTGAAAACGTAGTGCGGTAAGTCATGCAAAGCACCGAACTGGGAGTCGGGAGACGTGGGTTCCAATCCAACTCCTTTCTTTGGTCAGCTTGGACTGTCATCTTGTTCGAAGCAGCCAGCATTTACAGACACTGTGTCTGGGGGATTTCTGCTCAAATCTCCCAGGAGGACGGAACGATCATTGATAGAGGAGAGACTGGGCAGAGAAGTTTCATCACTTGCTCAAGCTGGTAAGCAGCTAAATGGGAATTCGAGCCTGGGTGAGCTGACCCCATAGTTGCCACACGTACACAGCCCATTATTTGGCTTCTGTCCAACCCACGGGTTTCCCTCTAGCACTCACTTGCTTTATTCCTTTGATCCTTAAGTTGCCGAAATTGCCACCAAACCTTGCATCAGTTCAGGACACAATAGATAGGTGGTTCCCTCAAGGCCTCTGACTGAGAAAGATCTCTGCTTAAGAGTGGCTGGCCCCAGCCTATAGACAGCTCACTCTCAGGATCACTAATACTCAGCAACTCCCAGGACTAGTCCTGGGGCGACAGCATGGGCAGCAGGGCCAGTCATTGTGCCTATCCCTAAATTGTCCTGCTGGATGGCTGTGGGGAGGGGCTTTGCCTGCCCCTTACAGTCCCTCCCTACAGTGCTCCTCCCAAAAAACACATCCTCCAATTTTGTTTCCGTGCACCCTCCTTTAGTTCACACAGCCACCTGTTTTGCATATCAGAAAACTGAGACTTAGAGAAGGAGCAGAGCCACTGAACTCAAGGGCTTCTGATTCTTTGCCCGGTGCTCTTTCTACCATGCTAGCAGTGCAAAAACTTTCTTCTTAAAGCAGCAGAACCTCTTCACCACCACGCCCCACACCTTTTTTTCCTAAGTGAACTAGTGAGTCTAGTTGGGTGGTGGGGTCAGGTGTGGGGAAGGGAGCTGCAGCCTGTAGCTTGGCCTCTCTCTTTTTTATGTTTTGAAAGCCTTGTGAATAACTCCAACTCCCTACCCCCTGGAAAGTGGAAAAAACTAGAACCTTCCACAAAGTGTGCTCTTTAGTGTCATCTGCATTTCTCAATTGAAGTAGAGGCCAGGCTTACTGCAAGAAATAGGCACAGGGAGGCAATACTTAGTGGTCAGTGAGGCCACTGTGGTTTTAAGCTCAGCATTCACCTTCTCCTCTAAGAAGCTAGGGATTATACCTCTGTCCCCAACATTAACATCGCTGGCCAGGAACAAAAATGTGACTTTAGGGCAAGCACTGAATTCTAGCCCCTATCCTGCCAATGACTCAGTGTGTGGCCCAGGGTAACTGAGCCTCAGTTTCCCCACCTGTATCTATTGGGGGCAGGATCACTATGTCTCTAAGGGCTTTTCTGACAGTCTTTACTCTTGCCCCTTTAAGTTCTCAGTTTGACTCAGCCTGTGACTACACCTTTTGCAACCTGGGCTTCTCATCTGCACAGTGGATTTAGGGTCAGACATACCCACCTCAGGGTTTTTGCCAATGCAAACTTCAGGCTGCAGAGCAGAAATAGGGATGGCAGAAAACAGCACTCACGTTATGCCTTTGGTCTTCTTCGAGCCTGGTGACTCTGAAGGACTTTCATCCAAGAATGTAGAGTCTTTGTTCTCCAGCTTCTTGGCACTTTCGGGAGGCGACATAAGGTCCAGTTTGATGGCAACGGCTCCCTGGGGACCCTCAGTACTTTTTGTCACAGACATGACTGCTTAAGAAACAGGAGGTCAGGGTGACAAAGAGGTCTGCTCTGGAAGAAGGGAAGCAGGAAGGTGTCTAGGGTAGGTGTACACTCCAGCACAGTGTGTGTGCCTGGACTGGCTGTGGCCAGGCCGGAATGAGGCCCCGCCCACCTCCCTGGAGGGCACCTCCCCCTGCCTGGAGAAGCCAGTGGAAGAGGACTCCTAGGAGGAGGAGGAGAGAAAGGAGGGATTTGGAAAAGGCATCACCCATCCTTATCGGTATTACTTAGTAATAATCATAATGATAACAACTATTATACTGATAATTTTCATAACAAATATCTATTAAGCACTTTCCTGAGGGATAAACGATCCTCTAAGAGTTTCATCTACATTTTCTCATTTAATCCTATCAATTAAATAAGGAGAAAAATGAGGTTTCTTGAAGTAAAGGGATCTGCCCAAAGTCAGATAGCTAGAAAGTGACAGACTTGGGACCAAGCCCAATTTGTCAAGGTTTTCAATCAGTAACCTATTTCTGCCTCCAAGAAAATACTTACAAATCCCTCTCCTTTTACCCATCTCAGGGTAGAGGTTTCCATACCTCACTGGCTCCACAATCTTCTATAAGACGTCCCTTCTGGGAGCTCCCCATTCTTAAATTGGAACAGAAAAAGGGATAGTCAATCACTCGTCTCTGATTGATTGTTAGCTTTTGTGAAGTTCCATGGAGTGAGTAAAGGGTGTTCTTCTGGAATGGGGAAGATGCTGGGATTGTATGACTCCCGGCCACATTTTGCTGGGCAAGACACTGGCGCCAGGAGGTGGTGAGATTTGCCTAAGGTCACACATGACCCTTTGGATAGAACTCTGCAGCTAAAGATGGTCTTGGGCGTTTCTCTAGTATCCCACTCTCTGTCATTATCTCTGCTTCAATGCAGAACAAGCCAAAATTTCCTCCTTCCTCAAAATTATAGCCTTTGACTCAAGCCATACCACTCTCTCCTCTATCATCTCATCCCCAAAACTAACATTTCTTAAGGGCTTACTACATGCCACGAGCTTTGCTTAGCTAGTGTCACTGCTAACTGGTAGCATCCAAGACAGATTTGTCAGGCCCCTCCCTTCCATGGGGCTCTTTCTAAGGCCCTGTATGCAATTTTGAATGTACAATTGTGTATTGCTTTTTACTTAAAGAGGTCCTCCTTACCACTACTTCCTCCTTCTCAATGGGACAAGCTTCAAGTTCCACAAAGCCTGGCTAATTCTCTGGGTAGCTTTGTTAGTTTGTTTTTACAGATGTGGAAATTGAGGCTCAGAGAGGTCAAGAATAACTTGCTGGAGGTCACAGCCAGAACTTGGTAGATCTGAACTCTCCGCTAGCCAGATTTTTTTTTTTTGTCTGAAGCCTGCAGCTTTGACTATTATACTACCTACCCTGAAAGTTACTTAATGCTGGTCCTACCCTGAAAATTTCTTGTCCTGAATCAACTGAAACACTTGCTGTGATTTGAGAAGCGTTATTCTCTTGTCTGGCACCATTACATGGCAGTATTCCTGGTCTGTGAAGTAGCAGGCTGCATCCGTGACCTGCTCGTTCACAGCCTGGAATTCCCCAATTTAAATTTATAATCTCAGATTTGAAGTCACAGGTGGAGCTCTGTGTTCCTGCTAGAGCATGATCAGTAAATAAGATTGTCAAGGAGCTGGCTATGTTTAGATATGAGCTAGTTCTTGCCTTCCTCTCCAGATTGTGAGAAGAACTCTGAGTTACCTTCAGACCTTTTGGAAAGGGGTGGCTGGAATATCAGTGTTTGGCCGGAGCTCTTCCCAGACATCGTCAATGAAAAGAAAGCTTGTAGGGTGGGACTCTAGACCCTAACTCATTGCACCACCTGTCAGCAGGCAAGAGATCTTCTCCCAGGGTGGAGATATCCAAAATAAGCCCTTCTAACATGAGTGGCCCAGGCACCCGAAGCCCTGGGTTCCACCGTGGCTCTAACCATGAAGCTGTGGCAACCCTTGGAAAGATATTGTTCCCCTTTGAGCTTCCGTTTCTCCTTTGCGAGATGGATACTAGTTTGTTGATGACTTTCAAAAGCATGAGGACCCCTAGGGCTTGGGTGGGGTGTTCGGTAATGCTGAGTTGCAGGCCGGCTTTTCTTGAGGCCAATGAAAGGACAGCCTGCTCCCTGGACAGCTCCAAAAAGGGTGGAGCAAATGGGGCGTAAATAATGATAATAATCTCCTATGATCCTTGAGTAAACACAGAGCCTTGTTCCTTTCATGGCTTTATGGCAGTTTTGAAAGGTGGTATCAAAACATCTGATGAGATAATAAAGAACAGAGACTCAGACTTGTTGAAGCAAAACAGAATCTGTGCCGTGATATTTTTACCAAGTTCCTTAGGTGAATCCCATACAGGCTGAAGTTTGAGTCCACTGTTCTATGGAGTGGAAATAACTGCTTCCTTTTTAATAGATTGGAGGACCAAGGCAGAGAGCTGGGAAATGATTTGCCTGAGGTCATATAATCTGGTAGAAATGATCATTAGTACTCTTTTGGGCCAGAAGTTGGAGACTCCAGAGACAGAATGAAACCTCTACCCAGATGAAAATTCATCACCCTATCCTCGCTCCCCCAGGTATCTTCTCATAGTCTGTGGCTGATGACTGTGACTCCTCTTACCCCCACCTAGATAATAATGATAATAGCTACTCACATGTATTGAGTCTATTCTATGTGCCAAGCTCTAGATGAAGTGTGTTACATGAGGTAGGCGCTATGATTACTCCCATTTTACAGATGAGGAAACTGAGGCTCAGAGGGGTTACCTCACTTGCCTAAGGTGACTCAGTGAGTACTAGAGGCAGAGCTTTGATTGGATTCCAGGCCTCTTGGAATGTGCTCTGAAGCTGTAGTTGAGTTACCTCTGTGTTCCTCTGCTATGACTAGTGTGCAGTAGAAACTCTGAAATAGTTGAAACCCCTTCCTGTGCATAGTTCATGTCATTCAAGACTGGGACTTTATGCATCAGTCAAATTTCCAAATAAATGTTAGGGACTGGTATAGATGGGCAAATTCTCATTTCTCTCTATAAAAACCTTTAAAATATCGCCATTATAAAAAAAGAGAAATTTCAACCCTCTAAAGCTGGAATAACATACTATCAGAATAAAGGACAATAGGGGGATGTTTTGTGCGTGTTTTTTGAGACAGAGTCTCACTTCATTGCCCAGGTTGGAGGGCAAGGTGCGATCTTGGCTCACTGCAACCTCCACCTCCCAGGCTCAAGTGATCCTCCCACTTCAGTCTCTCCAGTAGCTGGGACTACAGGTGCATGACACCATGCCTGGCTAATTTTTGTAGTGATGGAGTTTTGCCACGTTGGTCTTGAATTCCGGAGCCTGCCTTGGCCTCCCAAAGTGCTGGGATTAAAAGACAATGTTTTTAATGCTAACAATACTGCTCCCTTTTTGATGGCCACTACGCTGTGCCTTGGTGTTTCTCAACTGTAAAATACTAATGAAGGTGTCTTTAAACAGTAGTGATGATTACATGAGAAAAGAAACAAGTACAGTGCCTGGGTCACAGTCACTGCCCCAGAGAGGAAAGCCATTTTTATTATACCATCTTATTGCTGGAGGGAACTTGAAAGGACATTTTGTTGACTCATACTGTCTCACCAACTGGGGAACTGAGGCCCAAATAGGAGAAGGAATACAGTGAGTAAAGGGGGATTCAGTGACGAGATAGGGACTTTAACCCAGCCCAGGTTTCTTTTTTTTTTTTTTTGAGACAGAGTCTTGCTCTGTCGCCAGGCTGGAGTGCAGTGGTGTAATCTCGGCTCACTGCAACCTCCGCCTCCTGGGTTCAAGCGATTCTTCAGCATCAGCCTCCCGAGTAGCTGAAACCACAGGCGCGTGCCACCACACCCGGCTAATTTTTGTATTTTTAGTAGAGACAGGGTTTCACCATGTTGGCCAGGATGGTCTCGATCTCTTGACCTTGTGATCCACCCACCTCTGCCTCCCAAAGTGCTGGGATTACAGGCGTGAGCCACAGTGCCCAGCCCAGCCCAGGTTTCTTGATTTCCAAGCTCTGTTGCTTTCACCACTTCCTAAGTGCATAGAAATGCAGTACAAATGGGAAGATTCACTAATTTGGGTAACAAACATTTACCAAATCCCTATCGTGTGCAGAGTGCCATAGCCAGAAGTGGGGAGGAGGTGGTGAACAAACAAGTACCCGGGGCCCTGCCTGATCTGCTAGATCTGCGCAACAAAATGATGGGGGCTGGGTGGCTGAGATGAGATACTTATTTTCCCATCGTTCTGAAGGCTGAAAGTTCCAGATTAAGAGCTGGTGGAGTGAGTTTCTAGCTGTACCTGGCTTGCAAATACAGCCTTCTCTCTCTGTCCTCACATGACTTCTCTGTGCATGGGGTAGGCGGGGAGGAGAATGCTCTGCTGTCTCCTACAAGGACACTAATCCTATTTCAGGGCCTCACCCTTATGTCCTCATTTAACACTAATTACTTCCTTAGCAGCCGCATCTCTAAATATAGCCACAGTGGGAGGTTAAGGTTGCAATTCAGGAATCTTGGGGGGAACACAGACATTCAGTGATGACCTTTCATTTGGCTCATCGTCTAGTAAGGGAGACAGCAGGTGCCTAGAGGCACAGCTTTGTAAGGAACACTGACAATAAAAGAGAAACAGATAACTGCCAATTGTGATAAAGGCTGTTGAAGTCAAATAAGATAAAGAGATGACTCTCCAAATTTAAAACGTTTTATTTGGGAAGGAAGAATTGCAGTTTGAGGGATACACACAAACTGGGTGGTCTTCTGTATGTAAAAAGAACAAAGAGAAGGTTGGAGGTTTTATAAAAAGGAGAAATGTTATATATAGCTCTAAAAAAAAAGCTCATTGGTACTAGCAGAGTTCTGGGGCACTGGAAAGCTCTGACTGGTGAGTGACTGCAGTGGGTAAAACTATTCAGAGTTGTGCAGGTCATTTCAGTAGCTATCAGATAAACTGGGTTCAGGTTACAGCATGCAGTTTCAGCAGCCAGGCTTGCAGAGAATTACATTCTTGGGGCAATGCTATCTACCCTGAGTGCTTTTTCCCCCTGGTTCTTCAACATTGATTTAATTGGTGATAATGGTTTCGCTGTGTCCCCACCCAAATCTCATCTTCTCATAACCCTACGTGTTGTGGGAAGAACCTAGTGGGAGGTAACTGAATCATTGGGGTTGTTACCCTCATGCTGTTCTCATGATAGTGAGTTCTTACAAGATCTAATGGTTTTATAAGGGGCTTTTCCCACTTTGCTTGGCACTTCTCCTTGCTGCCTCCATGTGAAAAAGGACATGTTTACTTCCTCTTCTGCCATGATTGTAGATTCGTGAGGCCTCCTTAGCCCTGCAGAATTGTGAGTCGATTAAACTTCTTGCCTTTATAAATTACCAGTCTAGGGTATTTCTTCATAGCAGCATGAGAATGGACTAATACAGTTGGGTAGGACCTAATTTGTCTGATCAACTTTCACAAACATGATGCAATAATAGAAAATGATGGAGGTGAGAGGGAAGAGGTGATTTACATAAATTTGTCAGGGAAGAACTTTGAGGAAGTCTCTCCCCTTTAATTCTTGGTTCAGGAGCCAGCTGTGGGAATACTGATGGATGTGGGTGGGGTTGAGGAGTGAGCAGCATGTCCCAGAAGGCAGAGTGGTGGAGAATGTCTGGAGCTGAAAGAGGCCAGGGTGGCCTGAGGAGTTAAGTTAGTGTAGGGAACGGAGCCCAGATGAGGGCAGAAGCAGGCCAGGGCTGTGCAGGTCATGGGAAAGAGTTTGGCTGTGATTTGACATGTACTGGGAAGTCACTGAGTGGCTTCAGGAGGATCTGTGTGAAGAGTGGATGAGTGTGTTTCTCTGTGCATTCATGCAGGCACATGTCTATGTGTGTGCATGCAAGTATTTATGAATGTGTACCTGTGCACACATATGTGTACATGCATGTGTCTGTGTGCCTGCACATTTGTATATGTAGGTATGTGTGGGTGGGTGTAGCCAGGTGCACACATGTGTGCATGTGTGTGTGCAAGCACACATGTATGAGAGAAACAATGACAGAGACAGAGATAGACACAGAGAGCAAGAGAGAGAGAAGGACCCAGTCAATGATCTCTTAAAGAGTTTGCATGCAAATACTACATTAGATCTCATCTACAAAGATACATCTGACCTACCACAGCTTTGTAAAATTAAAAGCTATTTCTCAGAACCCGTAAGTGGCCTAATCACATATTCATGTATGTAGATATAGGCTGTGACTCATTTCTAGGTTTTTGAACTTGTTCGGGAGAGTGGATTGGGGATGAGGAGTGGTCAGTGGCATCACCAAGTGGCTTCTTCTGGTGAACGAGAATGTGGCCTCTCACTTGTTGCAGGTGTCACCTCAGGTCTTATGACCCAACTGAGTTTCATTTCTCTGTTTTTTTTTTTTTTTTTTTCAGCAGAAGCTAATAATGATAATAACAGTTATTATCATCATCATACCACAATGAGAGCTACCACTTATTAAGCATTTTATGTTATACAATGGTCATAGCAATCCTTCATCCTCACCACCTCCATTCTCATCCAAGCCAGCATCATCTCTCACTTGGAAAACTAGCTTCCTAAGTAGTTTCCTGGCCTCTCCACTTCCCTGTTTAAAATCTATTTCCTCACAATAGCAAGTGATGATGTAACGTCCCTTCCTGAAACCTCCTCCTGCTCCAAATTGCCCTGAGAACATATCAGGATTCCTCACCACAACCCACAAGGTCCTGCGTGATCCAGTTCCTGCCTGTCTTCCAGTTCATCTTGTTCACCCCTCTCCCTAGAGTCACGTGGACCTTTTTTCCTGCAATAAACTTTGTCCTTTCCCTCCTTGGATATTGCATTATATTCTCTGTGCCTGCACTTCTTATCCTCTGCTTTTTGTTATGCTGGTCTTAGGTCAAGATTTTTCTGCTCCAGCGACCTCCGTTGACCACCCTATTTTTTTTTTTGAAGGTGTTTGTCTATTTTACTGCTACATGTACAAGTCGATCAGAAGTGACACCTGTACAGACTCTGCCCTGAAAAGAATCAGTTCCATGGCTTTACTGTTGTAGTTTAGACTTGGCAACACAGGCGCAGTTTTCAAAACCAGACTCCCCTGCTGTCTAATACCTGCATCTGAGGGCAACACGGTGAGCGGGACATCTTTGGTTTCAATTTTTACAGAAGGCTCCAGTAGGGACTGGATTTTAACAGGCACTGGTGTCAGGGGGACCTTGGTCAATCTTATCAGCTCTGAAGGTGGAGCTCCCTGAAACTGGATCCGGGCCCCGGGCGAAACGGTGTGGAGAGTCAAAGGGATCCTGAGGTCTTGCTGGTGCGGCCCAAAGGCACCGGACGGCGGGGCCAGGACCTCCGCGCTGCCATGCACCAGGCCATTGGACGCGGGCTCGGCGCGGAGCCTGCAGTCCTCCAGGAGTCTCTCGGGTTCCTCCGTTTTGATGACTCCTTCTAGAGTGGCCGCTGGGCTTTTGCCTTCCCCGCCAGGCATCGCGTCCCGCATGACCTCCGCCTCCAGCTTGCCCTTCTCGTTCCCTCGGAAGTAGTCGAGGGCGGGCCCGGGGCCTTCCACCTTGACCGCCCTGGAGGCTCTAGGGCCGGTCTCCACCGCCCCCTGAGGCCCCGCGGACGGGTCCAGGCCAGGCCCCAGCTCCCGCTTCTCGGCCTTGACATGCAGCACCCGCGGCTGTACCGGGTGCAACTCGGGCCTGAAGGGGGCGCCCTCGGACGCGGCCGGCGACGGCAGGAGCAGCAGGTCGGGCCTAAACGGCGGCAGTCGCGCCTGCGCGGGCGAGGCAGCGGCGTCTTCGTCCCCGGCCTGAGGCTGCGGTAACAGCAACACCTGCTCCGGGTTCACCTGCGCCAGCCGCCGCGCCGCTGACCGTAAGCCGGACGATGCGGCCTCCCCGCACGAGGAAGCCAGCGTCGCAATGGCGGCCACGCCCGGTGTGGGCGGCGACGGAGGGGGCTCCCCGACCGCTGCCCAAAAGGAGGCGCCCTCGACCGGCCGCAGGGGTGGCGCGGGACGCAACGCGCGCGCTGGAGGAACCCGCGGCATTTGGCGCGGCTGCAGCGGCGGCTCTGGCCTGGCCCTCTCCATGGGGGAGGGGGACGCCCCGGCCTAGCCCCGGCCGGGATTGTGAGCTCAGCCGTTTGTTGGCGACCTTCCCACTCCCCCTTTCGGCTAAGACCCTTCGAAGGCCTTCCCCCGCCCCAGGAAACAGTCACCGCCTTTAATACAGCCGCGTCCCCACACCCTACGTCTGATGCAGTGTTGCGTGTGTGTGTCGCTCGAGCATCACGCAGTTGGGGCCAGCAGGCGGGGAGCCCGAGGTGGGCCCCACTGTCCCGAGCCAGGCCCCTGCCCGACCCGAGCTCCCTCCCAAGGCTGGCCTCCCCTCCCGGTGGTCTTCGTGGACCAGAAGCCATTCCTTCACCGCCAGTCCTCCGGAGTTGCCCATGGCTCCGCGGCTGCGGACCACTCTGTGGCACGGGATGAGGATGGGGACAGGGTTGCTTCTCATCGCTCCTCCCACCGCTCGCGCGGCTTTGGGGTTGCCTGCCAGGGCTGCTAATTGCTGGTAAGAAACCAATTAGCTTGCTGCCCGAGCACCCAGCAAGCGGCGGGGACTGACTCCCAATACACCGGGCAAAGCACGAAAGCTGGCCCCCACCACCATGTCCGATGCTACGGCCAAGAGTAGCATTCGGCGGCCTATCTTTGGAGGGACCATCTACCGCGCTCCCGCGTCTCAACTTCCTCCTTCTGGCAGCAAGCCAGTCGCTATTTCTGCCCGTTCAAGGCAGAAAATGCCCCTGCCGGCGGGCATGGAGCCAGCAAGGAGGAACCAGACTTCAACGGCAGCATCCTGAGTGGTGGGTACCCCGGCTCGCCCCCGTCCAGCACAACTTCAGCATTAATTCTGTTGCCAGCACCTATTGTGAGTTTGCGCGAGAACTTTCAACGGCTTCTAGATCTGACGCTACTTCTGGAATCCTCAATTCGACCAACATCCAGTCCTGAGGCCCTGAGCAGTCAACCAGCTGTATTTAAAAGATTAAATTATTCTTAAAAATAAATTAAAATCTATACTTACATTAAAAAAAAAGGAAGCCCCTCTGCTTGCCTAGTTACGCTCAGTCGTACCCCTGCTTTTTTTCATGTTGCTTTTCACAATTCGTATTTATCTTGATTATGTGTGTGTCCCCCCATTGTTGTTTATCTCTTCCCACTAGAATTTAAGCTCCGTGAAAGTGGCAAGTTCTTGATCACCTTCCCAATTCTTAGGCCTGGCTCATGGTAGGCTCTCAAAAAATATTCAATGGAATGAATGTGTTATTGCTCCCGTTTGACAGATGTGGAGTAAGCCTCAGAGGTCAAGTCCTTTCCTTTGCCTGTATTGGATTTGTTTGGGTGCTCTAACAAATTGCCACATAGTGCCATAAAAACAACATACAAATCTGTTCTTATCGTTCTGAAGACCAGAAGCCCTAAATCAGTTTCAATGAACCAAAGTCAAGATGCCAGCAGGGCTATGCTTCCTCCAAAGGCATAGGGAGAATCTGTTTCCTTTGTTGTTGTTCTTCTTCTTCCCAGCTTCCAGAGCACTCTGTGCATCCCTGGGCTCATGGCTCCTTCCTTGATATTCCCATAGTGTCTGCTCTCTCTGACTCTGCTTCTATCCCATGGTCTTCTTATTTCTTGTCTGTAGTCAAACCTCCCTTTGTTTCCATTCTATAAGGATACTTGGGATTAAACATAAGGACAATCCAGGATAAAACTCCCATTTCAAGATCCTTAACCACATCTGCAAAGTTCTGTGTAAGGTAGTATTTGCAGTTTCTGGGGATTAAAATGTGGATGTATTTGGAATCATTATTCATCTTTCACAGTCTTCTTTCTTACCCCTAGTGATTCATATCCATCCCACATGTGAGACACATTGACCTCATGCTATAATAACATCTCCAAAAGTCTCAATCCATTGTATAATCAATTCAAGTCTCAAATCTTATGTAAATACTATCAGCTAAAAAGTTCCAGATCCCATCATCCAAATTACCTAAATCAGGTATGGATGAAACCAGAAATACAATTCATTTGAAAAAAAAGAAAATCTACTTCATGTGTTGATCTGTAAACTAGAAAACAAGTTTCTGTCTCTAAAATACAACAGTGGGACAGGCATAGGATAACAGTTATAAATGTTCTCATTCCAAAGGGGAAAAAATAGAAGAAAGGATTTATCAGCCTCACGCAATTTAAAAATGCAACCAGACAACCCCATTAGGTTTCCAGGCCTGGGAATAATCCTCTATGTCTTGAGGCTTCCTCTGGGCTCCAGGTTCTATTTTCAGATTCATCCTTTTCCTTGAAAGATGGCATGTATTTGGAGCTGAGTAGCTTTATCCACCTGTTTATGTCTGTAGAATTTTGAGGAATCCAACAGTCTTCATTCATTTTGTCATCTCTCTGTCCCTTTCAGTCCAAACTGAAAGTGTTTCTGCTGGTAAAACATTTCTCAAACCCTTGTGGGTCTCTCATGTATATCACATGGATTCACTTCATTGGATAAGAGGGTCCCACACAGATGCTTCCTGGAAAAGTCCATCTCTATTTCTGGTTTCTGCTGAGATGATTGAAGGGATCCATGAGTCATACACTGGATCTCTTCAAAGAGCTCTCTGTGTGAGTCAGTAGTTTGGTCTTTTGCTCCTTCCAACATACTAGCAAAAATTAATTCAGCTGCAACCTTGGCTTTCTCTCCAGAGCACACTTTCCTGACAATGAACCTCATGATTTTAGTGTCTTTGGCAATATGGATAGGCTGAGAATTTCTCAAATCATCAAGCCCTGGTTTATTTTTCTTTTTTACACACAAATGATATGGAAGCCCTGGTTTCTTTTTAAGAGATCTCTTAGTTGATCTCCTTCTACTCACATTTTACTATAGGTAACAAGAAGAAACCAGGCTATAACTTCAACATTTTGCTTAGAAATCACCTCATCTAAATATCCAAGCTCATCACTTACAAGTTCTGCTTTCTACAGAATTACAGGACACAATCTAGCTAAGTATATAAGTATGTGGGCATGTGAGAGAAAGAGAAAGACAAAACAAGTTATATTTCCATTTAAAAATATCATTGCAAATGTGTAAATCCAGTAAATGAAACTTTACACATTTGAAATTTTCTATCAGTACATTGCGCCATAAAAATAAATACATTTTCCCAGCCATACATAAAGTCAAATAGACATTCCTAGTTTTAAGACATTCTAATTATACCTATAATCTAACAAGCCACAAATAATCACATTTCTGCAATATGCCTTTTGACCAATTATCAATTAGCTGTTGTTCCTCTCATCTGAACATGCTACTTTAAAAGGTGTGTATTGAGAACAGTGTAAGATGCACATTTACTATGGCTAAATACTGTCTTTATAGCAATGCATCATTTTCTGGCAAACTAGATAAATGAATTGTTCACAAATTTAAAAACAAAGAAGTTTTCACAGCAAAGCGTTGAGGCTGTGATAGAACAGGGGTTGAGCAAAAGAAGAGTAAGAGAAAATGATGAAAAGCAAATAAGGTGAAGGGATGTGAAGAGAAGTTAATTCGGTGGAAACACATCTGTGGGAGGGGAGACTTAAGAAGAAAACTGTCCAAGTATATTTAGAATATTAGGCCCACTGACTGCTAAAGGGAATTTCCATCACTCAACTCTTCAGTTAGAGGGCACTCCCTGCCCACAGCCTATTTAACATCATTTTTCATGCAGGGCTACTGAAAGCCAATTCTCAACGTGTGATTGGTCTTCACAGAGCCAAATTCTTCAGGGGCATCTGATGATAGAGATTTCTTCTCTAGACATTAGCAAAGGCATGTTATAGAATGACAGTTTCCCTAAACAGAAGAAAATAAAATGCACAGGGAATATACCAAAACTAAATATTAATGAGTTGTAAATAAAATTAGATATTAATGGAAATATTAGAATAAAAGCTTCGGGTGATATTAGTATGCATTATCAAACTTAATAAATTGCTTTGTGGGCAATTATGCCTGGCCTGGTTGAAGAAATAAAATACTTTCTGCCATCAGGTTAAATAATGAAAAGACATAATTACTGTTTTTATAGAACAAATAGAAAATTCCCTAAAACGCTAATACAGTATGAAGATCATGAGGGAGGTAAATCCATCATTGTCTCTAAGCAGGTATTTTTAAATAGTTGAAACTCATTTTCTTTGACATCTCCTTAATATCATAAAGTTTCTGTCTTTTGAATTCAACTCAGAAATACAGAAAGTGTAAGCCTTGGTTTATTGTTCATGTACTTTATGGATAAAATGTATGTCTAATTCTGGCTTACATTTTTGCCAGAGTCCTTTTTTTAAAAATTGCAGCAAATTTGGAACATATGGAAAATTAAGAAGGAAAAAAAAACTTACTTATAAGCCATCACTCAGAGATGAGTCTTACTTTCCAATCTTTACATATTTTTAAAACCATGAATAATGGATGCTCCTTAATATTTTTTGAATTAAAAAACAGAATTTATGTAATACACATCTTAAAAATGTTTTGTAGCATTTTAACATCACCTTTGCAATGTAAGTATGCCCATCTCTGATGGTTGTCATAAAGAAATTCTTACAATTGAATTTACAGAGTCAAAGCTGTGCATGTTTGAAAATATATTCCAAATTGCTCTCCAGAAAATGTGTACTAATTTACATGGTCATCAGTAACATTTGAGCATGCTCTTTTTAACTCCTTACTAGTTTGCTTAATAAGATATTTTATATACTTATAGCTGCTGTAGCTCCAAACTAAATATATTTACGTCTACGCTTGGAATAGCAAATGAATTGCATGTGCCACCCCATGCCTCACGGAAGAAGATGTTTCTAATCAAGCACAAACAAAATCATTTGCTGTTGGCATGAGCTCACCTTCCAAATCCTTCCCAAGATGATGGATTCCCTAGGCAGCCACTCGCAATCAGCATGAGTTGGTGCTAGGATGAAACCCTTCGACATTCCTGGGATTTGAGTCCTCAGCACTTCTCATGTGAGCTGCTCGCTCTCCAATCGGAGATGAAGCTGTGAGTTGATGCAGCATCAACTGAGCTGAGTTCACCTGCTGCCTGAACAACCTTCTCCCAATAGACACCCCTTCCTTCACCTGAAAACCCAGACCTCCATGGGATTTCAGGTTTTTCACTGTGCCATCCATTCAGACCTGACCTCCTTGGCTGGCACTCCATGCTCAGATCTGTTTGTTTAGCTGACATTCCCCTGGCTCAGTTGCTATCACTACCGGCACTTGACCTTTTAGATAGCAATTAACTCTACCAGTTCACACTAAATATTATCTAGGGTGAATGGCCTGATGTACTGATGTTTTAGAAAAGGATTCTAAGAACTCCCAGAAATAATAACTAATTACCAGTTCTCTAATGTTTAGCTCCTTCTTGTGTGGGTCTGGGAGTTGTGAATACAGCAAGTGCCTAAGCTGTCCCTCGTCTTTCTTAAGAACGGTCCCCTGCAGGGCTGCTCTCTATCCAGTCAGTCTGCCCTCTCTGGAACTAACTATAAGGCCTGTTTGTGTCTTCCTGCTTGAGGTATATCTCCTGGTTGAGACAGACAGACAGACAGACACACATACAGGTATATATTATATATATATATATATAATATAGGACCATATTATGTGTGTTATACTAACTAAATGCCTCTAACATATATTTGTAAGTGCTTATACACATGCAAACCCAATTATGAAGCATCTGTAATGAATACCCTGATATTAACTTGCAGTTCTTTCTTGTAAAAATAGAAGGAAAAAAAAAAACAAAAACCTGCAACTGTGAGGGCTTAGGGATTATGGCCCAGGTCCTCTTTCTCACAGATGCTTGTGGTTCCACACCATCCTTTGGCTTCTCATCAGCTGTGAATCCCTTGAGGCTTCGCATGTCAGACAGTACTGCTAGCTGGTTCACGCCAGTCCGAGACAGGTCACTTTCCTGTGTTGGTGGGAATACAGCTCTAGAAATCATGTGACCTTTGTGCCTTTGGCACCAGTCACTCTGCAACCTTGAGTATCTACACAGTAACGTCTCTCTCAACTTTTTAACTGAATTCCTCAAGACTTTGGCTTTCTTAACTGCAAAATGTTTGGAAGCTTCTGCTTCGGCCATACCTCTTTCCCTTGTCCTAGAACTCCAGGAACTGGAGGGCATGGAGGGGAGGTGTTTTTTTACATAGCCTCACACTACTCGGGGGGAGGCTGAGGCAGGAGAATCACTGTGTTTGCACTGCTAATGCCACTGCTTCCTGCGGTTGAAGTTGGATCTGATGTTATCCACAGACTTGTCAGCCCAGGATGACCCTACCGGACCATGTGGTCTCTCCAGGGAGGAAAGCCCCATCTCTTGAGACGTTCACCCTGAGGTCTCAACAGTTAAGCCCAGTTTTCTGGTCCTGGCAGCAGCTCCTTCTGGCTCCGTGTAGAGCATGTCTCAGGGCAAAAGCAAGCCCTGGAAGGAGAGGCAGCATCAGACGCCACGACCCCACCGCACAGTGGTAATGCCAGCTTCTCTTTCCTCTCTAGTGACCATCCTCCAAGAAATAGAACATCTACTCTTTTAAATCCTCAAAAACTAAAGTAGTTGGCTGCACACTTGTTCACAGTCAATTGAAACTACTTGCCTTACTCTTCCCTTCTAAGAAAAAGCTATTCTCATCTCTAATAGGGAGTTTCAGTCTAGGTTACATATCAAGGATCTGGCATTCTCTCTGTAAATATAAGAAAAGTATAAATTTAACCTTTGGGAGGGTGTCCTTTAGGTCAGGTACCCCATTACATTAGCATGGTTAAAATTTAGTCTTTTGCATGCAAATGTAATGGTTTTTTTTTCTATTGTTTTAGATAATTCGCTTCTTATTTGTTGCCCCCAAATTTGTAAAATATGCATTGTTAGACGGTCTGTGAAGATCTGCAGAGAAAACACACCCTGAAGAATTTCTTCTACACATCACTGTGGTGCTGTTCCAAGAAGTGGTGTCTTTTATTAGTCTGTAACCTGTCTGACCTGCAGTGACATAAATACCTTCTTAGTTGCATAGCAGTTTTTCTCACTGGGTGTTTCTGAAAGCCACGTGCTATCAGATACCCACTCCCTGGCTGCAGGAACTGAGGTTAAAAGTTGGAGCTTGGCTGGAATTGGTGTCTCATACCTGTAATTCCAACACTCTGGGAGGCCGAGGCGAGTAGATCACCTGAAGTCAGGAGTTTGAGACCAGCCTGGCCAACCTGGTGGTAGGCACCTGTAATCCCAGCTACTTGGGAGGCTGAGGCAGGAGAATCACTTGAACCTGGGAGGCGGAGGTTGCAGTGAGCCAAGATTGTGCCGCTGCACTCCAGCCTGGGTGACAGAGCGAGACTCTGTCTCAAAAAATAAATAGATAAATAAAAAGTTGCAGCTCATCACTTTATTTTTTGTTTGTCTTTGTTGTGTGTTGTTGCTGTTTGTTCTTTAAATATGCCCTTCCCTCTCGCATATGGGCAGGAGATGAATAACCTATAACCAGGCAGTCATTTTTGGGGTGGGGGAAGCATTGGCTGGCAGAGAGTAGACAGGCTCAGAGCTGGGCTGCAGTTAGTTGCTCTCTGTTCCAGAGCCAGCAGGAGGAATAAGGCCCTACCATCTTCCTTCTGTCCCTTCCGCTGCCCTCCCTGCTCCTTGAGGGTGGCGGCAGGTGTGAGGGAAAGAACTTTGGGAACAGCAAGCCAGTGATCCACACATTCCAAAACAGAGTTTCCATTAGAATGCAGCCTCCTGACGCAGGCGCTGAAGTCCTAGGAATGACAGGAACTCACGGTCTATTGAATAAAGTCATAATTGCATGCATCCCAAGGATTCTCATTTTACAAACAGACAAAAGTGTCTGCTTAGGCCTGCCTGTCTCTACTCAGATGCTTCCTGGGGAATTCGCTTGGTGTTTGAGGTGAAAAAAAAAAAGGAATCCCACAGAAGCTCTCTGTGCACAGATCTTCTAACGAACAAGGCATGGCCAGGAGTCTGGGTCAAATGGGAGGCCCGCTCCTTAGGATACCAGGACACAGGGAAGTGTGCCAGCCAAGACGTCAAATAATTGCTGTTAGGATCATAACAATATTCCAATATTGTTAGGATCTAGGGTGGAACATTTCTAAGTAGTATAAAGTAGGCTGCCCTGCCATCTTGTGGCTAACACAGAGAATTTCCTGTTCAAAATGGATACAAACCTGATCTTTAGGTATTTCAAATGAAATTTCTGAAGAATCACAAGAGAGTGGAAGAGGCCTTTCACTTGGCCCAATTCAACCACCCTCATGGTGCTCATTGGACACTCACCTGGAACTCGCCGTAAAAATTCATGAGACACATTCCCTTCATCAGATTTGTTGATTCACATATTTCCAGTGCATGTAGTGCAATAGGTTTTGAAAAATGCAAACAAAAATGTGACCCCACTGCAAATAACAATTTCCTTCACCTCAAAAACTCCCCTCATGCCTTTGGCCATAAACTCTCACCCACCCCGTGACAACACCCCTAACTACCGGCACATTTTGTTTCCTGTACGACTCCTCTAGAATTTTCTATGAGTTGAATCATACAATATTTTCTCTTCACTTCCTGACTTCCTTCACTCAGCATGACATCGGTAAGATTTATCCATGTTGCTGTATCATAACTTAAACATTTTTACTGCCAAGTAATATTTCCTTATATATAGATATATCACAATCCTCATCAACTGAGGACATTTGAGTCGTTACAGTTTGGGGCAAATATGAAAAAATCATTCTGAACATTTGCATGTGACTCTTTGTGAGGACATAGTTTTTTTTTTTTTTTTTTTTTTTTTTTTTTTTTTTCATTTATGTTGGTAAACACCTATGAGGAAATTCACACGGTCATCTGAACATACACATGTGTGATAACTCTTAACAAAGCTGTCACATCTTTTTTCCAAGTGGTTATCTTATTTTATATTCTACCAGCAATGTGCAAGTATTCCCGTTCCACCTTATCCATGCCAACACTTGGTACTATCAGTCCAAATCATTTTAGCTGATAAGTACGTGTGCTTTAATGTCTCACTGCCATTTTAATTTGGATTTCTCTGGTTAATAATGAGAAGCATCTTTTCATATGTGCATTGGCTGTATGTATATACTATATGTATATATATAAAATTTATATATACAATATATATACCTGCAATATTACCTTTTATGAGATTTGTTCAAATCCTTTGCCCATTATTGAATTTGCTAAGTTTTCTTGTTATTATTGATTTGTTGGATTTGTTTACATATTGTGAATATTAGTCCTTTGTGAGATATCTGTGTTGAGAGTCTTCTCCTCTAAGTCTATAGATTGTCATTTTCTTTTAAAGATTTAGGATTGTTATGTCATCTTGGGAACTGAATCCTTCATCGTTAGGAAATGCTTGTTATTAACTCCAGCAACAATCCTTCTTTAAAAGTCTATTTTATCTTATATTAACGTGGACACTCACAGCTTTCTTTTTATAGTGTTTGTATGGCATGTCGTCTTCCCATTCCTGTGTATTTGAAGGGTGCCACTGGTGGATGACATTTGGTTGAGTCTTGTCTCTGTGTCTTTCAGTTGGAATGTTTGGCTCATATACATTTATTGTAATTTTCTTTTCAGTGTAGTCAGGTTTATACCTACCATCCTGCTATTGGTTTTATAATTGTCCAATATGTTCTTTGTCACTGTCTTGCTATTTTCTGTGCCTTTATGGGATTTGTATTTTTTACCTTTATGTTTTACATTTTTAGTGGTATCTGTATGGAATATAATACACACCTTTTATAATTGCAGTCTACCTTCAGATAATATGATGCCACTTCACTCACGGTGTAAAAGCACCTTAAGGCAATGTGCTTCCATTTCCCTCCTATTCTCTGGGCTCCTGTGCTTTTGAACTTCTGCAAATGTGATAAACTCCATGATATATTGCTATTATTTTTGCTTTAAACAGTCAGTTATCTCTTAAAGTGGAAAATACAAGAGAAAATAAAATGATTTTTACTTAACCAAACCATCACCATTTCCAGGGTTCTTTGTTCCTTTATATAGAAGCAATTTCCATCAGTGTCACTTTCTTGACCCAAAGAATTTCCTTCCACATTTCATGTGGTGCAGCTGAGCGATAATAAGTACTTTTGTTTTTGTTTTTCTGCAAAGTCTTTACTTGAAAATATTTTTACTTCATATAGAATACTAGATTGACAGGGTTATTTTTTCCCCAGCATTATCAGCATTTTTAAGATGCTCATTGTCTCCAGCTTGCATATTTTCTGCAGATAAGTCTGTAATGCTTCATATATTTGGTCCTCTGTCTATGTCTTTTTCCACTAGCTCCTCATAAGATTTTCTCTTCCTCATTTATGTCAGACAATGTTTTTAGCTTCATAAATCTGTGAATTTACAGATTTTCCTCATATTTTAACAAATTATTATCATTATTTCTTTGACTATCTTTTTTCCCCTCATTTCCTCTGATCTTTCAATTTTATGAATGTTAGGCTGCTCACTACAATCGTCCCACACTAAGGTTCTATTAAGATTTTTCGTTTTAGTCTTTTTCTGTGTGTGCTTCTATTTCAATATTTTCTATTGCTTGCCATCAAGTTTACTAGTGTTTCATTTTGTTTACTATGCTGTCATTTAATCCAGTTTAGAAATAACATTGGGTTCCTTTGTATGCTTTTTATTTGTCTCCTCAATGTTTTGCTTTAATTTTATGAACATGTTTGCAATATTTATAATACCTATTTTAAGGTCCTTGTCATTTCTGCACCTGTGTTAATTGGTTTTATTCTTGTAGTTCACTGTTTGCTGTTTCTTTACATGCTGATGACTTTCTATAGGATGCTGGACATTGTGAATGTTAACATTATCATGTGTTTGGATTGCGTTTCCTCCCTTTTGGATGTGTTTTGTTTCCTCATTTGTTTGTTGTTATATTTTGTTCTGTTTTGTTTTATTTTAACAGACAATTGTAAATCCAGTTGATCCTCTGAAATTATATGATTCAGGAAAGTCAGTTCTAGAGTAGTCTTTACTTTTGGGCAATTTGGCCCTACTTCTAGGGTGTCACTGCCGTATAAGTGGTTGCCAAAGGATTCAAAAGTGATTTACTCCAGCTGAGTGAGGTTTAGCTGTCTCCCGGCCCCATCCCTGTGTGGGATATGAGAACCACTCCCCTTTCAGCTTCCCAGCTGCTGCTCTTCATGTGGCTCCACAGAATCCCACACTACCCACGTGGGCAGATTGGCATTCAGCAGAAGCTCAAAGAGTCCCTGGGGTACGTTCCTGGAGCTGGTTCTCTGCATAGCTCCCAACAATTCTGTACTGTATCCTGCAAATTTTGGCAACTTTTGTCTCCCCACTGTGTCTTCAGCTCAGTAAAGTTACTGTCCTGTGACCACCCTCTCTGCTCTAAGGAGCATCTTGGTGGTTTCTTTCTCTCAGGAAACAGCATACCACACTGTTGTTGAATATCTGAAAGTAGTTATTTCATAATTCTGTCCAATTTTTTATAGCACAGGAGTAAATCTAACTCCAGATTTATCCACCAATTGATAAAAATAAAATTTCCCCAGAAGTTAGCTTTTAATATTCAGTGAAAATTACTGTGTATTGGCTCCCTGTGGCACTGCCACAAATTCCCACAACCTTGGTTTAAAACAACAGAAAATTACTACCTCCTGGTTCTGGAAGCCAGAGTCTGACATGAAGGAGCTGGCAAGTCTGTATTCCCAGCAGAGGCTTCAAGAGGGATTCTGTTATTTGCCCCTTTGAGCTTCTGGGGCATATTGGCCTTCCTTGACTTATACCTACATCACATGGGGAAAGTTCTGAAAATAAGAACTTTCCAGTTAGATTCCAGTCTAATGTCCTAATTTAAAAATATATGAATAGAAGCCCAAAAATATGAAGAAGACATTCTCATTTGGAAAGCAGATGAAATGCACAGATTCCCAGACCATACTGTCAGAAACTGATTCAGTAACTTTGGACTAAGAAGAGGGAATCTGAATTTTCCAAAATCCAGAAAAGATAGTGATGCAAGTAGCCAGTGAACCACTCTCAGAAGCAGCATTCAAAGAGCTCTTACTTGGTCAGCAAAGAAGGTAAACAACCAAGTCCACAAATCAAAGGAACATAATATAACCTCCAACTAAAGAGCTTGTTAAACCTGCAAGCTTAGTACCAATTCTTCTAGATTTTGCTACATTTTTTCGACTCCAAGAGCAGGAAGTGATACAATATTCTCTATAAGACTTAATTCTAGCCTCCCTGGCAACATTATCGCTAGCGTCTTGGCTTGGCTTCCTGCTGAGATGGATCCCATCTTCTCTAAAGCAACCTGATCAATGAGAAGTCATTGGCCTGTGTTTGAGGGTCGTTTGTACCTATAAACTCACCAAGAAATGAGGAAACTCTAGATACAAGCTTGTGAGCACTTTCTTAGGGAAAAATGCCATAGTTAGGCTGATGAAGTTCTCTGGAATATCAACACACTCCAAGGTTCCTTACTGATGACAACTGTAAAGTTGTCCCCCAACACTTATTCTGGTCAGGGCCTTGACAGAGTATATGGTCAGATATTCTAATGACTTTAAAGAGAGGAAAATTATTAATGTGGGAGTTAGCCTTTGGGAGGTCTTTAAGGGAAAAAAGCTGTGAAAATCAACTCTAGAGAGACACATGAAATTTAAGGACTTACTAGACTCATGGTGCTAGAGACAGAGGCGGGACAAAACACCTAGGGAGCCACATAAGAAGAACTACAGGGAGCGAGCCCGACCAGGCAGGTGCGAACATGCATAAGGGTATTTAACGGGGGGCAGGGATTAATACAAAAGGCTTAAGGGATTTTACTGGTGTGTTTGAGAGTCACTAGGTCACAGCCAGAGGAAGGCCAGAAGGGAAGGCTATGACAGTGACCAGCCTTGTCCCATTGGTGCACCTGGTCTCCTGGGCCCAGTGCTTACAGCTTGCATGTGGTGATGTTGAGGCATTAGGAAAATAGAAGATTTAAAATCTGCAGTACAAGAGAAGACACATAAAATGCATAATGTTCTTAATTTAATTATTTGTCCTGGAATTTTTTTCTTTTTTTAGTATTCCATAGATAAATAGAAAACAAGGGTTGTGGGGGGAGAAAAACTTGTCTGTAATAATGTTTAAAATGGTTAAAATATAATATCTATGTGAAAGTTTAAATGACTGACATTTTGAGCCAAGGAGCAGCTGAAAAATGATTTTTGCTTGTTTGTTCTCAGATCCAAAACCATCAGTCAACTCAATCATTCTAAATAAATATTAAAAAGCCAAAGTTGTTGTATTAGTCTATTCTCACAATGCTATGAAGAAATATCCCAGACTAGGTAATTTATAAAGAAAAGAGGTCTAATTGACTCACAGTTCTGTATGGCTGGGGAGGCCTCAGGAAACTTACAATCATAGCAGATGGTGCCTCTTCACAAGGTGGCAAGAGAGAGAATGAGTACACCCAGAGGAAATGCTGGTTGCTTATACAACCATCAAATCCTGTGAGAACTCACTCACTATCACCAGAACAGCATGGGGGAAACCACCCTCCATGATTCAATTACCTCCACCTGGTCCCACCGGTGACACGTGGGGATTATGGGGATTACAAATCAAGATAAAATGTGGGTGGGGATACAAAGCTTAATCATATCACTGGTTAAAGGAAAAAAACCTTTGGTGAATACTAAAGTTTTTATTTAAACAGGTAAAATATAAAACACATACACACACACACACACACACACACACACACACACACAAAACTAATATTAAAAGGTGAATTGTAGAGTGACATAAGAAATCTTTCTTTTATCCATTGAAGAAAATGAAAAATTTACAAAAAATTTGGTTTGAGCTCTTGTCATTTACATTTGAATCTAAAGAACGTAATGTGGACTAAGCGATATTCATCACAGTATATAGTGTATAGAGGGGTCTTAAATATTTGAACAACCCTATTGGGATACACAAACTTTTCTGAAACAGAAAGACTTTTGGCTTTTAATAAAACTGTATTATTATTATTATTATTATTGCAGAATAAACGATATAAAGAATCCATGAATATTAAAATAAGTTGCTGAGTGAAATTTAATATTTCTGATGAATTCTCTAAATTCCTAACCTGACAAAATTAATAGCAATAAATATACCAATTCACTTATATATCTATACACTGCATTTCATTTACACATGAGACTTAAGCCAATTTAAATAAAAATATATTGATTTGTCAAAAGTAAACAATAACACATCAAAACTTTTATCAAAAACGTCATGTAGCTTACAGACATCTCAATATCATTTATAGGATACTCAATTTCTCTTAAATCCTCTGTTCTGTTCCACTCCATGCAGTTACTTTTATTATTCATTATCTCCATTTGTGTCACTCCAGTAGGCCACCACAAATGTATCACAGGCAATATTGAACAGAAATATTCATCTGAATATTTCTTTTCACTATAATGATTTATTTTTGTCAAGTCAAGTGTCTCCATAGAAAGTCTTGAGTGAAAAATGATGTGTAAATGGAATGCAAAATAGAAAATACTTTTAGTTATTTTTAAATGACTGGATGGGAGAATAATAGCATCAAGTTGGAAGCAGGGGGTAGGCAGCATGGGTGGTGTGCATGGGAATGGCACAGAAGGGTAAGCCCAAAAGAGCTGCTGCAGAAGCAGCTACAAACTACAGTTCTCAGCAGTGATGATTTGCAGGAGCAGATCAGCCCGACCTGTGGATCTCATGGGACACTCGTGCCTGAACTTTTCAGTGATGATGTGTCTCCCTCAACTCCTGAGGGCCATTACAAAAGCCTGACAAGAGGATCTGGAGGCTTCATATGAATCAAAAATACAACCAATTCTCAACAAATCAGAAATCTATAGTAAACAGAATTCCAAGTCAATGCTAGATAATATTTAGACTTTTACATGATATAAATGGCTTGTCAAGATTTTTCAACACCTCAAGATTGTCTTTGTATAAATTGCTTACTCTTTTGACAAAGTATATCAGAGCCATCAGTGCAGATTTACCGTTGGATATATGACATAAAGAAGGAGTTTTCTTCTACCTAGGATGCAGAAACCTGGAAAGTATTCTTGCCATCCTAGCTAAGAGATAAAGTTACATAACTTCAAAAATGTAACTCTTTTCTTAACTCATCAGACAGCTAGATTCACAGAGCAAGTAAGTAGCCTAAAATTGAGTGAACCACATGGCTCTCCAAGGACAGATGAGATAGAGCGTGGACTCACCTGTGGCAGAGCATAGGAAGAAGTGATGCTGGAAACCACACTAGCAGACAGGAAAAACTCAGCAAAAATTGTAAAAGTTTCTAACATTTGTGTGTGGGAAAGCATGAGAGCACAGAGCCTCTAGAAGCCATGGACACAAGAGGAGGTAACACTGACTCAAACAGTTTTCTTTACATATTTCCACTAGGTGCTCACAGAAAGGCTTCAGGCAGGATTTTTTACCAAAAAGACCCTCTACAGTGGCACAGCCTTGAGGTGAAATTGGTTTACTGTTGCAAAAAAGGCAAAAAATAGCTCCTGGACGTTTCTTTCCTATGGAAACAAAAAGCTTTATGCCATTAGTAGAGGAGAAAAACAAGTCATAGCCAATATATTTATGATGACCCATTGCAGCTGGGGAAAGAGCAAAAGAAAAAAGTCGTCTATCCTGGGAAAAGTGAAGAAAGACTCCTGGGTCCAATATCCTAAACCAATATAATAGACATCTTCTATCACTGGAGGAGAAAAAGAAAACTTCTTTCATGAAAGACCTTCTGCAGTCACTGAGAAAGACCTCCAAGACATGGGACCTACTTAAAGCTGAGGCTAATCCAGGGCAACAGAAGGATGCCTGGCCCTTATCTCTATCACCAGGCTAGCAAGCACTGAGAAACAAGGGGCACAGTCTATCACTGAAACATGGACAAGAGCATGGAGAGAGATGTTCATATCTTCCAAAAAGATATATTTAAGCCCTAATCCCAGTACATTTGAATGTGACCTCTCTCAGAAATAGGATCTTTGGAGATGTGATCAACTTGAGGTTGCTGCATTCAAGTGAGCTCTAATCCAATGACAGGTGTCTGTCTAAGATAAGGAAAATTTGGATGCAGACACAGAGTGTAGCACATCTTGTGAGGTCACAGAGACATGGAAGACAGCCACATGAAGGTGGAGACAGAGATTGGAATGATGTTGTCACAGGCCAAGGAAAGCCTGGGGCTATAAGAAGCTAGAAGAGGCATGGGGGTGTCTTTCGTGGAGATATGGAAGAAATATGGCTGTGCTGACACCTCGACTTATCTAATCTCCAGGACTGGGAGAGAATAAATTTCTGTTGTTGTTGGCCACCAGTTTGTGGTAATTTGTTACACCAGCCATGGGAAACTAATAGTACCCTTTCCCATCCCACATACAAGGGTGGGGAGGGACAACATGGGGACAAATGCTGGATATAGTATACACCTAAAGTAAAATTTTAATTAATTAATTAACTAATTAATTTTTTAAAAAAGATATAAGTACAAAGGAAAGACTGAAAGCTGATGATGGGGAAGAAACACTGAGAAAAGCCCTTCAGCATACCAACCACCACCATAAGCACAAGGTAACACTAGAGGAATTTGAAACTGGTGGTGCAATGAATTGAACCAGAACCATAACAAAACCTAAATCCAGTTCAGCTACCGGCTAGATTGACTCCATATCCCATACTAAAAGCCTCTTAGGTGAAAAGGGTGGACCATTTACAAGCAACGATACCATTTACTTCAGTTTTTAGTGGCCTACTAATGATGTTCAGCATTTAATCAAAAATTATAAGGCACACATGAGAACTTTAACATATCATCTTCAAACTGCTGAAAATCAGACATAAATCTTAAAGGATACCAGAAAACAAGACTCATAACCTACAGAAAAACAACATTAAGAATTATAGAAGATTTCTTACCAGAAACCGCGCATGGTAGAATATAATAAGTATTTTTTGCCATATTATCCACATTTCAATTATTGCTGTTCTTGCTCTCAGATTGTCTCCCAAATATCCATAAATTTCTTAATGCCATGAACTTTGATAAATTTCCTCTCTTGGCCCTTTCACATAAAATGTTTACGCCATTTCAACTTCTAAGATTCAAGACACCTAAAGAACAGACTATTTCATTCTGCCTCACATTCTCCACTTGTATATTCTCCCCAGGCACGAATACAGTGCTTTTCACATAGTAGGTATCAGTAAACGTGTCTGGAGTTTAATTGAAATTGTTCTTGTCTTATATTGATTACCTTTTATTTCATTCCAATATTTTTCCTTCCTTATTCAATCTTTTCATAGTATTTAATCATATTCCATGTATGTTCATTTTCATGAACATACTGAAGTAATCTAAGAAGTTCTGCAATGTGTTCTTTTAATTAGAAAATATTCTACAATTTTTAATCACTCAAACTTGCTTGAATTAACCTTTTTACTAGGAAAAAAATAAGTTGCACATTTCAATATATTTTATTCAATATATTTTAGTGTTTTGCGTGAAGAGTTTGTGATTAAGTATACTAGAAAAAAAACCTAGGTAACCCTTTCAGAAAATCTTATCTGAAGCTTCTGCATTTTGGCACCCTCTTAAGTCCCTGTATTAGAAGACTAGTTGTTGATAAGTCATAGAATGTTTTTTAATTTGATTTTATTAAGGTTATGAGATTACTTTAGTTTAGGCAAAAAAGTGTTATTGTAAATAATGAACAAGCACACTTTGACAACTAATTCATTAATTTGTCAAATATTTATAAAATAGCACATTTTCACATGCCAGGCACACAGCAAGGCATCTGAATACATCAGTAAGTAAAACAAACAAACAAGCAAATACCATGTTCTCAGGAAGCTTACATTCTAGGAGAAAGAGAGTAGAAAATAAGTAGGTAAATTATATAATGTGTTGGAAGATGATAAATACTCTGGGGGAAGAAAGTAAAGCAAGAGACAGCAGGTAAGAGGAAGGTCACATAGCAGAATGAAAATGGAAGAATAGAGAAGTATGAAATTTATTGGAGAAAAATGATCAACAGAGTACATTAAATAATTCACCTTTAAAAATCTGTTAAAATGTGATGACTTTATCTCTTTGATCTTTTATAATGATTAACTGTGTTCAGAATTTATGGGTTTTTTACACTTCAATTTTTATATTCAACTGAAATCTACAACCACATATTTGCCATTATGCAAAATTCTAGTATGCAGTGATGTATTTACGAATATCTTCACAACAATGACAAGAATTTCAACCCTAGGACCCTAGTATGGAATTTTATTGTCTATGCCTGTAGATAACTAGCAAGGGGAAGCCTGAGGACTGAGTGTAGGGATGGAACATAAGGCAGATGGCACAACGGCAGTCAAGGTTTTTACAGTAAAGATTTAGGAGAAGGAAATGAGGTTAAGAAGTCAGATGACGAGACCTCTTGCTCTCTTGAGAAGGAGAATATATTAGCCCATTCTCACACTGCTACAAAGAAATACCTGAGACTAGGAAATGTATAAAGAAAGGAGATTGAATTGGCTCATGGTTCTACAGGCCACACAGGAAGCAAGATGTTTTCTGGGGCCTCAGGAAACGTTCAGTCATGACAGAAAAGCAAAGCGGAAACAGGCAAATCTTACATAGCTGGAGCACAAAGAACACAGAGCCGGAGAGGTGCTACACACTTCCAAACAACCAGATCCCATGGTAACTCACTCACTATCATGAGGACAGTATCAAAGGGGAAGTCTGTTTACTCGATCCAATCACCTCCCACCGGGCACCACCTCCAACATTAGGGATTACAATTTGACATGAAATTTGGGTGGCAACACAAACCTAAACCATTTCATTCTACCCTTGGCCTCTCCCAAATCTCATGTTTTTCTAACATTGCAAAATACAATCATGCCTTCCCAACAGTCCCCCAGAGTCTGAACTTACCCCAGCATTAACTGGAAAGTCCAAAGCCCAACATCTCATCTGAGACAAAGCAGTATCTTCGTCTCTGAGCCTGTAAGTCAAAAACAAGTTAGTTACTTTTAAGACACAATAGGAATATAGGTATATAGGTATTGGTTAAATACTTCCTTTCCAAAATGGATAAATCAGACAAAAGAAAGGGGCTACAGGCCCCATGCAAGTCTGAAACCCAGCCCAACAGCCATTAAATCTTAAAGCTCCAAAATAATCTCCCATGATTCCATGTCTCACATCCACACCACACTGATGCAAGGGGTGGGCTTCCAATGCCTTGGGCAGCTTTGCATTCAGGCAAGGGGAAACAGGCAATAAACAAAATAAATAAGTAAAACATATAGAAAATTACATAATAGATATGTTTTGGAGAAGAATGAAGCAGGTATGTTGGATAGCAGAGGTGGGGTTTTGATTCTGAATAAGGTGGTCATGAAAGGCATCTCTGAGCCAAAACTCAGCTCAGTCCTCAAGGGAGGGCCTGCAGATTCTAGGGAGGGGACAGGGCAGTGTCCTGAGGCCCATGTGTGACAGGATGTCTGGGCACCTTAGAAAGGCCACTTTCCTTGAAGTAAAATGAATGAGGGGAGAGTGGTAGGAGGAAGGGCCACAGAGCCTTCACTGTGGGAGCCCTGGGGAGCCTGGAGGCACTGTAAGAAATCTGGATGGCAATATCGTCTGGTGCTGTGTTCCCACCAAAATCTCATCTTGAATTATAATCTGAATTGTAATCCCCACAATTGGGGAGGGACCTCATGAGAGGACCTCATTAGATCATAGTGGCAGTTCCCCTGTGCTGTTCTCATGATAGCGAGTGAATTCTCATGAGATCTCATGGTTTTATAAGGGGCTTTCCCCACTTTGCTCTAACACTTCTCTCTCCTGCTGCCCTGTGAAGAAGGACATCTTTGCTTCCCCTTCTGCCATGATTGTAAGTTTCCTGAGGCCTCCCCAGCCATGCTGAACTGTGAGTTAATTAAACCTCTTTCCTTTATAAATTATCTGGTCTCAGGCAATTTTTTATAACAGCATGAAAACGGACTAACATAGATGGTCTCTGAGGCAGTGGGTCTCATGGGGTGGCCTGAAGTTCCAGAAAGACACTCAGGTTATTGGACTGGGGGGAACAAAGGAAACAAGCAGGGTACTGAAGGAGGTGGCCACTAGATTTCAGGCAAAACCACCCTGCCGTGAATGGCAGTGAAGTTCTGAAGCTTCTCTGAAGATAAAGCAAATGGAGCTATGGTTAGCAGGGGAGGTAACATTAGTAACATCATAGCTGTCTGGAAGAATTCCTATCATAGCAGATGACCAGAGGTGGTGGGCAGAGAGAGCTAGCAACCAAGCTGCTTCAGACCATAGCCACAAGGTAACTTGCTGACATGGACGCTCATTCTCCAGTTCTGCAGAGGTGAATGATCTGCAGGTCTATGCTCCATGACATTACCTATGCATATGAAAAAATACATTCACTAAAACTTTAATTAACATATTTTATATAGTTTACAAAGTATTAACATTTTCTCATAGTAGAGAGACCTGGGCACATGGAATCAGTCAATAAGCAACACTTGGCCGTGACTGGGCAGGCTGGAGAGCAGCTGTGGCAGCCAGCCTGAGTCTGCAACAGAATTCTCTAAATCCCAGCCAGCAATGCACCTCTCACTGAAGCAATCCACCCTGAAAGCAGTGTGGGATTTGTATTACTGCATCCTTAGTCAAGCAGATATCATTTTGTTTCCAATTCTCGGCTTCTGTTTCAGTTAAATGTGTAAAGATGGGAGGGGCTCCAGAGTGGGAATCCTTTCAGAATTGCTACCTCTCAGGGGTCCCCGTCCAGAGAGACAATTAAAAACAGAAACTCATCCTGGGCAACATGGCAAGACTCCGTCTCTATAATGAAAAATTTAAAAATTAGTCGGACATAGTCCCAGCTACTCAGGAGGCTGAGGTGGGAGGAAAACTTGAGCCTGGGAGTTCGAGGGTGCAGTGAAACATGATTGTGCCTCTGCGCTCCAGCCTGCAGGATACAGTGAGATCCATCTCAAAAGGAAATTAAAAATTAAGAAATTAAAATTTATTTACACTGCAGCAAACATGTTATAGATTAAATATTTAGAACAATGTTTCTAGAGAAAGGTGAATATATGTCCAAAAGAAATATTACCCTTCTCGGCGAAATTTAATAATTTCTGGGGGTATGGTGAAAGAAGGGATAAAAATATCAAAATCAGAATATTCCTCTTGGTTAATTTCAGGGTCAATTCACCCAGATGCAGAAAGTCAAGCTTAATAACAGGAAAAAACATGCTTCTAGGAACCTTCCATATAGGGTGACAGAAGGTGGCGCAGAGCCTGCGGCCCAGAGCCTGCGTCCAGAGACCAATCCGAACCAGGCAGGAATCAGTGTCACTGTACTCTCTGTTGAGCAATAAATACACTCTGTTCTAGGTGTGCTCGTTTTCAAGGAAGCTAATATATACATCTGAATTTTAAACACATGTCAAATAATTTCTTTGCATTTCAAAATCCCATTCTTTTTTGTAGGATTAATAGCAATCTTGAGTTTAAACAGCTCTACAGGCAACTCCAGACAATTCCTGTATTTTATCAATGTTTGTTTCCCCATCGCTGGCCTGCACACAGTCAGCACTCAGTCAAGTTTTACGAATAAATGTTTGAGTGCATGAAATCTTAACAATGTTCTTCCTGATCAGATTCTTGGGTGTGAGGAACAGAAATCCATCTGAACTGGACTAAGCAAGCAAAAGAAGGTTCTGCCTGGCCAGGACTCAGACATCTAAGGCGGGGTCTAGCCATGTGAACTCAGCCCAGTGGATTCAGCAACTAACTCCCACAATTCAGAGGGCACATGCAACATCTCTCCATCCTTTCCCGCTTCTGATGGGCTCTCCCTCTTCACTGTGGGGGCAGATATGACCAGTGCCTACCCAGGGCCCTCCCCTGACCCTGGATGCCACCTGCATCTTGGCGGGCAGTTTCCACACTCTCCCCCTGTCCTATACCTCTCTGCCTGAGAGGTTTTCCTGGCCACAGAGGCCTGCTGGCTCATGCAGGGGCATGGGGGTGATGATGCACCCCCAGGGGCACTTCCTCACCTCCCCAGTGGAAGACAGGCATTGGTTGATAATCACCTCAACTCCTGCTCTGCATGACATGGTCATTCAGGGATGTCTTACACTGTCGCTTGAAGTGTCCCAGGGGATCTCTACAGTTATTAATGTCTTCAAAAGAAGTGTCTCATCAGACTTGATCTTCAATTCCTTATGTTGAGGTATTGTTACCATCATTTCCAGTGTTGAAAGAGGGAAACTTGAAGCCTGAGGCACCAGAACAGAAGTCCCACCCTTCTCAGTTTCCTTCCAAGGCCCACAGTCCAGCCAAACACACAGCTGGGGTGGGAGGTCACATGTGTGCACTTTCGCTTCACTGATGGGAAGTTTCTGTCAAACACTTGGGGTTCTTCCTTGTACTCTGCATATTGTGCCAACGAGAGTCACCTTAGCTCCCAAAGTCGTGGTGTTTCCCATGCCAAAGACACTTGAAAGCACACAAGTTAAACGAGGACAAGATAAAAAGTCGTTTCGAAGTCTCGCACACCAATAAAGGAAATACAGTGGTCAAACAGGCTCATTAGAAATGTGAGTAGTGGTGTCTAAGAAAGAATAGCTAATGTTTACATTTCTGAAGCAATTAGATGTACACGTTCATCCATTATGTAAGAGTGTAAACCAATTTTATATGTGTGCAAAATCCTTGATATTGGAAGAAATCAATAAGAGATCCGTTTCACTTTGCTACTGAAAGAAACTTTAACCACAATTTTATCATTTCTGCCAAAAATTCTAAGTTCAGTATGTGTTGAAAGCACAGGAAAAGGTGTAGCAAAGCATTGTCAGGAGCAGAGGGAAAATCTGAATTACCTTCAGTGAACCAAGAGGATTTGAAATGGAATAGACAGTGGAGCAAATAATTACCTAGAAATAGATTTTAAATATGCAATTCCTTATAAGGGTGCAAGCATTTCAGAAAAGTCCAAGATTTGTTAAAAGAGTAGACAATAAGAAGTCTAGATAAAATGGACACTATCATGCAGTACATAATGACATCTTGGTCAGTAACGGACCACATAAGAATATAATGCTGTGGCTAGGCGCAGTGTCTCACGCCTGTAATCCCAGCACTTTGGGAGGATGAGGTATGCAGATCATGAGGTCAAGAGTTCAAGAGCAGCCTAACCAACATGGTGAAACCCCAACTCTACTAAAAATACAAAACTTAGCCGAGTGTGGTGGCAGGCGCCTGTAATCCCAGCTATTCAAGAGGCTGAGGCAGGAGAATTGCTTGAACCTGGTGGGAGGAGGTTGCAATGAGCCGAGATTGCACCACTGCACTCCAGCCTGAGCTAAGAGTGAGACTGTCTCAAATATATATATATATATATATGTATAATATAATGCTATATTTCTACTTGACCTTTTCTATGTTGAGATATATTTAGACACACAGGTATTTATCACTGCATTACAATGATCTACAGCATTCAGCACAGTCACATACCACACAGATTTATAGCTTAGGAGCCACAGGCTAGCTACGGGGTAGGCTTTACCATCTAGGTGTGTACAAGTACATGCTATGATGTTCACATACCCATGAAATCGCCTAATGACACCTTTCTTAGAATGAATCCCTATCTTTAATGGCTGGATTCAGAGATAATTTTCTTTTTTTTTTTTTTTTTCTTTTGAGATGGAGTTTTCTCTTGTTATCCAGGCTGGAGCGCAATGGCATGATCTCAGCTCACGGCAACCTCCGCCTCCTGGGTTCAGGCAATTCTCCTGCCTCAGCCTCCTGAGTAGTTGGGATTACAGGCACGTGCCACCATGCCCAGCTAATTTTTTGTATTTTTAGTAGAGACGGGGTTTCACCATGTTGACCAGGGTGGTCTCAATCTCTTGACCTCGTGATCCACCCGCCTCGGCCTCCCAAAGTGCTGGGATTACAGGCGTGAGCCACCGTGCCTGGCCCCAGAGATAATTTTCTTAAGTAAAAATGAAGCATCTGAAGTCATGTAAAAAGTCACATCCCACATTTATTTCTGAGGAAGGATGGGCTAGATTGGAATCTCGGAGCATGCCCGTGATGGTTACTTTCATATGTCCACTTAAGTGGGCCAGAGTATGCCCAGATAGATCTCTGGCTTAACCTTTCCAGGTGTGACTGGGAGGGTTCCCTGGGAAAGACTGGCTTTGAGTTGGTGGACGGAGGAAAGCAGATGGCCTCCAACTGTGGGTGTGCCTTCAGCCATGCACCACCGGCCTGAGCAGGACAACATGGCAGCGAAACGGTGAGACCTTTCCACCTGGCAGCTTGAGCTGGGACATCTGTTCTTTCCGGCGCTCAGTGCTCCTGGATCTCAGGCCCACAGACTCTGCCTAGAATCTACGCCATGGGCTGTCTGGCTCTGAGGCCTTTGAGCCACACCACTGGCTTTCCTGGGTCTCCAGCTTACATGTGACAGATCCTGGGACTTCTCAGTGTCCATACTTGTGTGATCCAATTCCTTGTAATAAATCTCTTTCTAAATCGATATAAATATAGATACAGATACCGCTAGAGACATATATGGAAACATTTCTTATTGGCTCTCGTGATCTGGAGAACCCTAACTAATATGACACCCTGCCCTAAATGAGCCTGCCCCACTCTGTGGGTGTAACTGGAGCTGGGGTTAGAGTGGCATTCCTGTGGTTAAGGCTTGGTTTCCCCATTCTTTCCTCTACTCAGTCATCCAGCAGACACATGGATTCCTCACCATAGCAAAATGCAGACTGAGTGACTTAGAAATTTGTGCCCTTACAGTTCTGGAGTTCAGGAGGACAAAATTAAGGTGCAGGTGGGGCCACACTCCTGCTGAGGGTGCTGCGAAGGGGTCAGGCTCCTAGCTTCGGGTAGCTCTAGTGTGGCAGCATCAATTCCATAGTCACATGGCATCTGGGTCTTTTATATAAGGACACCAGTCATACTGGAGTAGGGTCACCCTAATGAGTTCATCTTGACCTATCATCTACAAAGACCCTATTTCAAAAAAAAGAAGTCATCTTCTAAGGTACTGGAAGTCAAGACTTCATCTTTTAAGGGGACACAATTGAAACCATAACAGTCACCAATGGCAGCAAGAATTGTGACGATACTGAAGGTACAGATACGGCTGCTGTGGCCTCTTCCTCAAGGGGTTCCCCTCCTGTCCCTCCAGGAGTCAGGGACACAGACATTTTATATATATATATATATGAGATATAGATCACAAACATATATGCCATCTGTGATGCTGCACACAGGAGAAACTCCATGGTGGCTCTGGGAGGATAAAGGAGTTTCCTAGAGGATGTGGACATCTGAGCTGAATCTTAAAGACAAAGCTTATTTAGTATCAAGAAATAAGAGAGAAGGGAAGGGTGTTGTAGGCTAAATTACCGTCCCCTGTAAGATCAATGACAGAACGTGTGGTGGTCTGCATGGCCAGGATGCTGGGGGCTGTGACAAAAAGATTGAGACAGGATTCACAGGGGAACTAAAAGGAAATAATGAACCATTTTACCAAAAGCGGGTCAGTCCAGTGCTGCAGACCGAGACCAATGGAAGCACCCAGGGTTGGAAGTGAGGAAGGGGAATGCCAATGACACCAAACACTCCTTAGGGGAAGGTTGCTAGTGAGAAGGAAGCAATGAGAAGGAAGCAATGAGGGGAAGAAGGTGCTTCAGGATGCTTAAGGGTCCAGGCAGCGGATGCCCCTACTCAACAGAGCTTAAGGGATGAGAAAACATCTTCTTGCATAGCGAGAAGACCAGCGGTAGGTGACTTGGGGAGGACATGGCAAGGGTCTTGTCTCAGTCTATGGGCTAGTCTCCTCCTCATGCCCATCTGGGCATGGCTACATCAGCTTTTAGATGTCCTTCCTCATAGTTGCCTGACAGTGGTGAGCAGCCACTAGGGCAGTCTTCCTCCCCATCATCTGGAGGACTCCCTGTCATTTTAGGGTACCCCACTCCCAGCTGTACAATGAAAGCCTTCCCTTTGGTTCGATTTAGCCAATTTAGTTCCTATTCTCATTCCTAGACCAATAAGAGGTGCTGGGGAATACCCATGCCCAGCTTAAACCTGCAATCCTGACCAAATGTTGGGACAGATGAGGTCAACACAGCCAGCTTAATTAGAACAACTAGGGAAACTTGTAAAAATTACTAGTATTGGCTGGGCATGGTGGCTCAGGCCTGTAATCCCAGCACTTTGGGAGGCTGAAGTGGGTGGATCACCTGAAGTCAGGAGTTCGAAACCAGCCTGGCCAACATGGTGAAACCCCATCTCTGTTAAAAATACAAAAAAAATTAGCCAGTCATGCAGGCATGCACCTGTGGTCTTAGCTGCTTGGGAGGCTGAGGCAGGAGAATTGCTTGAACCTGAGAGACAGAGGTTGCAATGAGCCGAGAAGGCACCACTGTACTCCAGCCTGGGCAACAGAGTGAGACTTCATCTAAATTAAAAAAAAAAAGCTACTAGTATCTAGGTTCCACCAAACTCTTGATTTAATTGGTCTGAGTTGAGGCCCAGGCATCCATATGTTTTTAGAAATTTCTACCAGGTCAATCTAATGTGCAGATAAAATGGAGAACCACTGACTAGGACTAATGTGAGCTCTACTCTTAAAGCTAGAGAGAAAGTCAGGTCTGCTATGTTATGAGGCTATGATAGAGGAGAGGTGGGGATTTGCTGAAATAAATAAATAAATATAAAATAAGTTAACAACACAGATTCCTTTAGGCAGGCAGAAGTGAGTAACACATGCTGGGTAGGCAGCCAATACTCTAGGAGGATAAAGGGAGGGAAGCTTGTGGTTTTGCTTCCTCTAGGTTTGTAAGAAGAAAACTTGCGCATCCCTGTAACTTTGTAACTTAAGGGAAAAGACCTTGGGGAGAAGAAGGATTGAAGATAAAGGATAGAGTACAATCAGTGGGGCAAGGAAGATGTGGAATTCACATTCACATAAATGGGCTTAGCGGCCGGACTAATGTGCTTTTGAGTCCCTTGCAAATAAGGAATAGACTCTGAGATCAGGGAGGAGCTGCTGCTTAGCAACAGGAAGGCATCAGGCAATGTGTTTGTTCAGTGGTGGGCCTTTGAGAGCAGATCTGTGAGGGTTTCTCTAACGGTGAGGGTTGTCATTCCTCCCCTCTGCAGGTAGTGTGTTTCCACCGGATGGTTCTTTCTAGCTGTACACAGTCCTGCATCATCAGAACGTGGGAAAGCTATTCAGGGCAGCCTGCCTCTCGCTATTCCTGGTAAGAAAGATGCAAGCACTAATCTACAACACACACTAGCAGTACAATCTGGGAAAATGAACTAAAGTTCTCCTGTTCAATTTTGCAAGAAGAAATCCAGGTTCAATGGCGTGTCCGTACCAAATCAAATGATTCTTGAGGTTGTACCCATGAACATACCTTTGAATAATATATACTTTGAATGAATCAGATGCAAGAGATTTATACACACTTGAATATAAAACATATTTATTTAAACATAATAATGAGAAGGCTGAACTGAGAGCCACAGCTAAGCAAACTTTGATGATAATGTACTAATTTTGGGTCAGGTCTCTACAATAATAATAAATGGAGACTGAATATTTTACAGCTTACTCCTGAAAAATAACATATCTTCCTTAGAGTTTAGTTTTACATTTATAAGTGGACACAAGAGCCAAGATTATAAGACTAAATCTAAGTTAAGATAGTATTTCTTCAGGATATGAAAGATAAAGTCATACTTGAAAATAAGTTTAACTTGTTCTCACTAACTCTAAGCTCAAATTGAGTTTATAAAAATATCTCACAGAAAAGATTATGGTATTTGATTAAAGCTATTGTTATTTCACTCCTTCTGATAATTTTATATGTTTTATTACAATTTTGAATGAGAATATAGTTATATACTGTATTCCTAATTCTCTTAAAAAATACATATTGTATATCTTTGACTTGGTAAATTATCCTTTGAGATAAAACATTAAATGCTCAGAAATATTTTTAGATTCTATGCAATGTTAAACATTAACTAAAACTTTTTGATGTTATTATGCTTCCATTCTGCTGTTAATGCTTTATCCTTGAATATTTTCTTTGTCTTTTTTTATCTCCTTAAAGACCAGTTTGATAGTATTTTTTTATTAATTGTCCTTTAGGTTCTGGAGTACATGTGCAGATCATGCAGAGTTGTTGCATAGGTACATACATGGCAAGGTGTTTTGCTGCCTTCATCCCCCATCATCTATATTTGGCATTTCTCCTCATGTTATCCAACCCCACCCCTCCACTGTTCCTCACCTAGCCCCCCGCAACTGACCCCGGTATGTGATGCTCCCCTCCCTGTGTCCACATGTTCTCATTGTTCAACATCTGCCTATGAGTGAGAACACACAGTGTTTGATTTTCTGTTCTTGTGTCAGTTTGCTGAGAATGATCGTTTCTGGGTTCATCCACGTCCCTACAAAGGACACAAACTCATCGTTTTTTATGGCTGCATAGTATTCCATGGTGTATATGGGCCACATTTTCTTGGTCCAGTCTATCATTGATAGGTATTTGGGTTGGTTCCAGGTCTTTGCTATTGTAAACAGTGCTGCAATGAACATACGTGTGCATGTGTCTTTATAATAGAATAATTTATAACTTTTTGGGTATATACGCAGTAATGGAATTGCTGGGTCAAATGGAATTTCTATTTCTAGATCCTTCAGGAATTGCCACACTGTCTTCCACAATGGTTGAACTAATTTACACTCTCACCAACAGTGTAAAAGTGTTCCTATTTCTCCATATCCTCTCCAGCATCTGCTGTCTCCAGGTTTTTTAATGATTGTCATTCTAACTGGCATGAGATAATATCTCAATGTGGTTTTGATTTGCATTCTTTAATGACTAGTGGTGATGAGCATTTTTTCATATGTTTGTTGGCCTCATATATGTCTTCTTTTGAAAAGTGTCTGTTCGTATCCTTTGCCTACTTTTGAATGGGGTTGTTTTTTTCTTGTAAATCTGTTTTAGTTCTTTGTGGATTCTGGATATTTGCCCTTTAACAGATGGGTAGATTGCAAATTTTTTTCCCCATTCTGTTGGTTGCCAGTTCACACTAATTATTGTTTCTTTTGCTGTACAGAAGCTCTGAAGTTTAATTATTCCATTTGCGTATTTTGGCTTTTGTTGCCATTGCTTTTGGTGTTTTAGTCATGAAGTCATTGCCTATGCCTATGTCCTAAATGGTTTTGCCTAGGTTTTCCTCCAGAGTTTTTATGATATTAGGTCTTATGTTTAAATCTTTAATACATCCGGATTTTAGTGTAAGGTGTCTGGAAAGGATCCAGTTTCTGCTTTATGCACATTGCTAGCCAATTTTCCCAACATCATTTATTAAACAGGGAATTCTTTCCCCATTGCTTGTTTTTGTCAAGTTTGTCAAAGATCAGATTGTTGTAGATGTGTGGCGTTGCCTCCAAGGTCTCTGTTCTGTTCCATTGGTCTATATTTCTGTTTTGGTACCAGTACCATGCTGTTTTGATTACTGTAGCCTTCTGGTATAGTCGGGCAGCATGATGCCTCCAGCTTTGTTCTTTTTGCTTAGGATTGTCTTGGCTATGTGGGCTCTCTTTTGGTTCCATATGAAGTTTAAAGTGGCTTTTTCTAGTTCTGTGAAGAAGGTCAGTGGTAGCTTGATGGGGATAGCATTGAGTCTATAAATTACTTTGAGCTGTATGGCCATTTTCACGATGTTGATTCTTCCTATCTGTGAGCATGGAATGTTTTCCTATCTGTGTCCTCTCTTATTTCCTTGAGCAGTGGTTTGTAGTTCTCCTTGAAGAGGCTCTTTACATACTTTGTTAGTTGTATTCCTGGGTATTTTATTCTCTTTGTAGCAATTGTGAATGGGAGTTCACTTTTGATTTGGTTGTCTGTCTGTCTGCTATTGGTGTATAGGAATGTTTGTGATTTCTGCACATTGATTTTGTATCCTGAGACTTTGCTGACGTTGCTTATCAGTTTCAGGAGATTTTGGGCTGAGACAATGGGGTCTTCTAAACATACAATCATGTCCTCTGCAAATAGAGACAATCTGACTTCCTCCTTTCCTAATTCAACCCCCTTTTTTTCTTTTTCTTGCCTGATTACTCTGGCTAGAACTTCTAATACTATATTGAATAGGAGTGGTGAGAGCAGGAATTCTTGTCTAGTGCCAGATTTGAAAGGGAATGCTTCGAGATTTTGCCCGTTGACTATGATATTGGCTGTGCGTTCGTCATAAATAGCTTTTATTATTTTGTGATACGGTCCATCAATACCTAGTTTATTGAGGGTTTTTAGCATAGTTCTTGTGCTGTGTTTTTCAGCTCCATCAAGTTATTTATGTTCTTCTCTAAGCTTGTTATTCTAGTTAGCATTTTGTCCAACCTTTTTACAAGGTTTTCAGTTTCTTTTCATTGGGTTAGAACATGTTCCTTTAGCTCAAAGAAGTTTGTTTTTACCCACCATCTGAAGCCTGCTTCTGTTAATTCGTCAAATTCATTCTCCATTCTGTTGTGTTCCCCTGGTGGAGGGGAGGCCTTCCAATCTTTGCTGGCTTCATCCTTTTTGTGCTGGTTTCTTTCTATTTTCTTGGATTTATCTAGCTTTGATTACAGGTAGCTGCTTGGATTTCCTTTGTGTGCCTGCAGAGGCCCTGCTGGGCTGCCCTGGATTCAGTGGAGCTGCTGTCTAGATTTCCTGCATCTTTTGTTTACTCAAGAAGATTAGGCCTGCCTCTGCAATGGTGGCTGTCCTTCTCCCCACCGAGCTGGATCATTCCTGATTGCACTCTAACTGATGTGTTGGCTGTGATACTCTTAAGTGAGAGGGCTTCAGCCTGCTGGGCTTTGTGGAGGAGGGATCCTTACAGCTGCATTGCCCGATTCCCTGCTTTCAGTCCCCTTTCTTTCTGGGGGTTGGGGAGCTCCTTTCCAAGGGCCTTCTTGGTGTCAGCCAGTGCTTCTGCCTAGATCTGTGCCAACAATCCTGGCACCACTGGAGTTGCTGCCCAGCCATGTTCAGGCAGCTCACAGGGGCTTTTCAGCCTGGTGAAGATCTCCTGTTCTGTGGGTTGTGGACGGCTTGGGTGAAGTACAGTATCTGAACCCGAAATTCCAGAGGGGGAGAGCCCCCAATCATCTGGTCAGTTGCACACACCTCCTGGATGGGGCAGTGTCCTGCCCTGCCTCAACTTGCCCTCTTTTGTTTATACCCACTGTCCAATCAGACCCACAAAATGAACCTGGTACCTCATTTGGAACTGTGGAGACCACTCAGCTTCTGCATCTCTCTTGCTGAAAACTGCATTCTGGAGCTGCCTCTATTTGGCCATCTTGGAAACCCCCGGATAGTATTTTTTTCTTATCTCTAGAACATTTTCTAAACTCCAATTGCTTATTTCTTTTGTTCTTTTTTTTTTTTTCTTTTTTGAGATAGAGACATTTTCTAAACTCCAAAACTCTAACTGCTTATTCCTTTTTTTCTTTTTTTTTTTTTTTTGAGATGGAGTCTTGCTCACTTGCTCAGGCTGCAGTGCAATGGCACAATCTCAGCTCACTGCAACCTCCACCTCCTGAGTTCAAGCAATTCTCCTGCCTCAGCATCCTGAGTAGCTGGGATTACAGACATGAGCCACCACACCCGGCTAATTTTTGTAGAGAAGGAGTTTCACCAATTGGCCAGTCTGGTCTCAAACTCCTGATCACAGGTGATCTGGCCTCTTCAGCCTCTCAAAGTGCTGGGATTACAGGAGTGAGCCACCATGCCCGGCCTTTTTGGTTCTCATTCTGTTTCCCACAACACAGTGACAGGAGAGAGACCTACAGGATTTGGGTCAAGGCTTCCCTGTATCTATCTATCTATGCACACATCCTAGTAGATGCTCTGAAAGAGGAGGACTTATTGAGGGGAGAGAATCACTTGAGCACAGGAGTTTCAGGCTGCAGTGAGATATGATGGTGTCGGTGTACTCTAGCCTGTGCAATGGAGTGAGACCCTGTCTTGGAGAAGGAGAAGGAGAAAAGGAAGAAAGGGGGGAAGGAAAAGACAGAGGGAGAGAAGGAGGGAGGGAGGAAGGGAGGGAGGAAAAGAAAAAGGAAGGAAGGAAGAAAAAAGGAAAAAAGGAAGGGAGGGACGAAAATGAGTTAATATTGGATGCTACTTCTGAGAGATAGGAAATGTGCTAAACAAATGATCTGAAATATTATATCTTAATTTTCATTTCTAATTATTCCCTTGACTTGTTGTGGAACCTTGGACAGATCCTTTAATTGCTTTTCTGTTCTTAATTTGTAAAATTAGGGCTTTGATTTGGAATCCACAAATGTATAGAATTTAAAAAGAAGTTTAAAATGTGGTCTGCTCAAACACATTTTTCTGTAAACACACACACATATATAACATATGCATTATATGTATATAAAATGTATGCAGATATGCTAGAATAAATACATGTGTAATAGTATAAATAGCTGTATTTTCATTCTGATGAAAGGAATATCCAAGAGTCTAAGCAATTGCTTCTTATTGAGAAAAGTTGACAAGGGAACATATTAAACAGTTAGGCCAGGTAACTTATTTTTATAAAATAATGTACTAACATACTAGAAAGAAAAAAACTGGCAGAAATAAGTAAACATGCCAAAATATGAATACAGACATCTGGGTATGCAGAATTATGGACATTTTTAAAACTGTTTTTCATTGTTGAGTATTTTCCAAATGTCTCAGAGGAGTTGGTGCTACTTTTACAGTGTTAAACTATATGCTCTCAGAAAATAATGTATATGTTCTTAAGTTTTACCTTTATCCATCCAGGAAAACACAACTTCCTTGTTTCTAAACTAGAGCAGTGTGGAAATAGATGGAAATTGTGTTATTTGCTCAATCCATTTTCAAAGATTTTCGAATGGCTTAATTTTATGTTACAAGTGAAGAACTATTAAGAGAATGAGGAGCTAAGCCACAGACTGAGAGAAAATATTGGCAAAAGATATATCTGATAAATGACTGTAATGCAAATTATACAAAGAACTCTTAAAATTTAACAATAAGGAAATGAACAATCCAATTTTAAAATGGTCAATTATTTGAACAGATGTCTCACCAAAGAAGACACAGATGACAGATAAGCATATGAAATGATACTCAACATTATATGTCCTTACAAAATCACAAGTTAAAAGAACAATGAAATACCACTACATACCTATTAAAATGGCCAAAATGTAAAAAAACAAAACAAAACAACAAAAAGAAACAAACAAAAATACAGACAGCATCAAATGCTGTTAAGGAAATGAGGCAACAGGAACACTCACTCACTGCGAATAGTAATGAGAAATGGCACAGCCACTTTGGAAGACTGGCATTTTCTTACAAACACACTCCTACCATATGATCCGGCAATCATAGTTCTTGGCATTTACCCAAAGGAATTAAAAGCCTGTGTTCTCACAAAAACCTGCATAAAATGTTTACATCAACTTTATTCATTATTGTCAAATCTTGGAAGCAACCAAGATGTCCTTCAGTATGTGGATGGATGGAAAAATTAACTGTGGCAAACCAGAATGAATCGCCACAATGAAATAGTATTCAGCGATAAAAAGAAATGAGCTATTATGCTATAAAAAGACATGGAGGAAAAGTAAGTGCATATTATTAAGCGAAAAAAAAACAACAATCTGAAAAGGCCACATGCTGTATAATTCCAATTAGGACATTCTCAAAGAGGTGAAACAGTAAAAAGAACAGTAGTTATTGGGGGTTACCAGAAAGGAAGGGGTGAGTAGGTGTAGCACAGAGGATTTCTAGGGCAATGAAACACTCGTTTGATACGAATACGTTGGATGCATGACATTACACATTTGTTCAAATTCACAGAATATACAACCTCAAGAGTGAACCTCAATGTAAACAATGGAGGGAAGAGATTTGCCTTGGTAGGAGGCCTGGGGCTCCAGAGGCCACACAGGATGTCCTTAAGAGCAGCTGAGCGTAACCAGAGCGCCTGGCTCAGCCTCTCTAAGTTCCACAACCTGAGGCAAGCTCTTCACCTCCCTGGGCCTCGGTTTCCTTGTGTGGAATTGGAATGATAACAACGCCTTGTCAGTGTCTTTAGAGCAGTGAGCATGGCACTGCTTGATTATGATCATGTTATGTGGAAAGTGGAAGGCAGGAGGCCCATGTGAATATGGGGACGGATTATTGAGAGAGGAAGAGAAGGCACATAAGAAAGAAAACTCCTCTCAGCTGGCCTCAGTACTTGCCTTCCACAAAGTAAGAATCAAGGTCAGTGTGGGAGAGCGAGGCCGCACAGTTCAGGTGGGGCCATGGAGGTGTCCCTACAGTGAAGCACAAGTGAAAAGACCTCTCGTTTGCATCACTGGCCTCCGCTGACATCTTTTGTCCATGACCCCCTTCACCCATGACCCTCACGGGGAACATGTGATTTGTGTCCAGTAGTAGTAAGGACCTGGGTCCACCTTGTTGGGCTACCTCTGATTCCTGGGCCTTCAGCCACCCATGGATATGCCAAAATGTTCTCTTCTGTAAAATGAAGACATGATTCTTCTGAGATAAGGGTCAGTCAGATGCTTTCAACAGGTTCACTAGTTCTGAGACCTAGGAACATATTACTCTCCTGTTCCTCCTGATGAATGCTGACACCCACTCAGCAGCTGGCTGGCCAGAATCACAGACATACATCATTGGTTATACTCCAGCCAGCTAAGCTGGGCAACTAGCATGATCTATTAGAGTGAAAATCCTCATATCCGTAAATACATCATAGCACCACTGAGCAGGCATGAAGCATGAACCTTAGGAAAAAAAAAAAAAGTAGCTTTCTTTTAAAATCACAAACAGAACAAATTTCTTCTTTCTTGCTGTTTTGATTAAAGAAATAACATAGCAACTAATACTGTACATCTGATATATTACTCACAGGTAAGCAGATTCATGATTGCTTAAGAAACTTCAATCCAATTGTCTAAATTGCTCTTATTCCACATCAAATTTAATTATTCGTATTTGCTAAATTCTATGCAATGTAAATGTCCCAAGCTGCATAGAATTAAAATGAAAAACCCATAAAACAAATGGGCATGACACGTATAGGCAGTCAATTAAAAACAGTTATTTAATACAGTATCTGCTATATGCCTGAAAATTCAATGCAGAAAGAAAAAAATAGCTAACACATTTTAAGATGCTCAGTTTTGAAGAAAAATTTAAATAAATTGAACATAGTATTTCCATTTCTATGACACTGAAATGCTTTTAATAGTTTGAGAGAAGTTCATCTGTAGTTTTAATAAACTGATCCTTTTATGAGAATATAAATGGCATTAGATGCTGAGTCTCATGGCATACATAAAACAGAACATTATTTTAAAGTATGAACTTCAAAGAGATCAACACTAAACTGCTAGTATTAACATTACTAGTATGTTATTTTTAAGTGAATTATGGATTATTTCCCTGGTAGAGTACATTTAAAGTGTGAATTGAATTAATTGGGTGTGCCTTCCTATTTTAAGACAGTATTTTAAGACAATCAGTATTGGTAATAAGATATTGAATTAAAATGGTGAAATACAACTTAATTTTAAAGCACCATTAAGGGTCTTTACAAATTAACTAAATGCTCATGATTCCCTCCCATTCATGCTCTCCACCATCTCCTAAAATCAGCACCTCCCAAAGTCAGCTCCAATTCAGTGCTCAGACACAAAGCCCCAAGGCACCCTTGATTTTATGCTCTCACGCTTCAGATCCAAGCCAGCAGTGAGTCCTGCTCTCTCTCTGCCTTCCACTCCTTCTCCACTTTCAACTCCTACTCCCCCAACTACTGTCTCTATCTCATCCAACTTCTGCCTTCCAGCTTCTTTTTTTTTTTTTTTTTTTTTTGAGACAGTTTCACTCTGTCACCCAGGCTGAAGTGTAATGGTACAATCTTGGCTCACTGCAACCTCTGCCTCTTGGGTTCAAGCAATTCTCCTGCCCCAGCCTCCTGAGTAGCTGTGATTACAGGCACCTGCCACCATGCCCTGCTAATTTTTGTATTTTTAGTAGAGACAGGGTTTCACCATATTGGCCAGGCTGGTCTCGAACTCCTTACCTCAAGTGATCTGCCCCCCTTGGCCTCCCAAAGTGTTGGAATTAGAGGCGTGAGCCACCTCGGCCTGGACGCCTTCCAGCTTCTATCTTTACCTTTCACTTCTGCTCCTCTCCACTTACAATCAGTACCACTAACTCCTTCTCTCCTCCACCTGATATCTCTACTTTCAACTCCTGCTCTCCCTACTTGTAATCTCCACCAGCACCATAAGACACACACACCACACACAGAAACACACACCACACCCAGAAACACATACCACCACCATCACCATAACCTCTGTCTCCACCACCACCGTCCCCATCACCACCACGCGGCAGTTCTTGGTCTGTAAAATTTCTAAAGCCCTGCACAGAAAACACTGTTGGGGTCCTCTACCAACAAGCAGTCAGTGTTCTTTGGTTAAGCCGATGTGACTCTGAACAAAGCACCCTCTCCATTGTCCGAGTCTCTGGGCTGGGCTTCTCCTGTCCCCATCTGGAATACATCTGAAAGTGAAATGGACCTCAGGGAACACACCCCACTCCCCCCCGGGAGACATACAGGTTCCTCAACTTCCTTCCTCCTCATCCTCATGGAAGGTCGGGGACCAAGGATTGTTTTAGGTTAAGGACAGTATGGGCTTTTCTTACCTTGATTTCCTTGGCAGTAGAACTCCATCAAAAACTCAGTAGACTTCCAGTCCGTTTGCTCACAGTCAGTTCCGTGCATCCACAGCTCACTTAGCGAAGCTCTCAGATTCCTTTCTTTGCTTTCCATTCCCATTTCTCATCTCTCACTCTCAGGTCAAAGATACCCTCCCTAGGCTGCAGAGCTCTGGTGGAAAGGCCGCACCTGTAATCTATTCTTTCAGACATTCAGTCAGATTACAGGTGTTTAAAAATCTCAACCCTTAAATCTGTGGGCTAAAAGTAGTTTTATTTCACACTGAGAGATCCAAATTTCTGGCTCTCTGTGTTTTTTATTTCCTTTTACAAATAAGCTGATCTGTCTGTATAAGCTCACCCTCTTTCTTGTAATGCATTATCACAATGAACCTATATTGACCCAAACAAGCTACATTGTCCTGATTAAGTGCAAGAAGGGCTGGGCTATATTGAGAACACACACACATACTCAATGATCCACACAGCTGGTTGTCAAATTACTTTCCTAAATGTCCTTATCAATTCACACTTCTTCCAGCAGTAGGTAAGAGATTGCCTATCTGTATTCTTCATGCATTTATCATTGGCTTTATCATTTCCTTTTTTGCTGTTATTCTCACAGGTCTGTACAACAAACTTTAAGCTCCCCAAGGATTGGAACCATGTCTTCCTAATTTTTATGCTTCCAACTACTGGTAACTGAAATATACTTGAATGTTGATATAATGAATGTATCTAAATAAATGAATGAATGGTAGGATTACTCATCTGTTTTCAGTGTAAAAATTTATGAGTTCCAAGAATGCACATATCAAAGCACCTACCCCAAGACTTTGATCTTAACAAAGCTTTTCTATAACCTTCCTCAGATCTCTTGGAAAACTGTGCTTTTGTGACTTTAGCCGGAATAATAGCCAATCAACAAAAAGTAATTTCCAGCCCCATCACCCTCACCACAGCTCCATCGTTTATGAAGCAGCTGAAGCAAATCAATTCAGCACTTCATATTTCAGTTCTTTCCCCTGTATAATGAGAGATGGTACCCAGTGGACATGAATAACCAATAGAAAGCAACTGGAACGCAGAGAACTCAATGTATGCTAATAAAGTCCAGGTGATTTCTGTATATGGGAAACATTTTAAGTAGCTGCCACAATTTTATGTCTAAAAGCAGAGTGAGTCATGCTTCAGGAAGAACTAATGGACCTTAACGAGAATCTGAGGAGCACACCTCCCTGACAGTGACCTCCCGATCTGTAGAAAGACAATCTCTCTCTCTCTTTCTCTCTCTCTCTCTCTCTCTCTCTCTCTCTCTCTCTCTCTGTCTCTCTCACCTCAAACTCTACTACTCCAAATTAGGATCCAATCCCTCACATGTGTACTTTACCACTTACATTTGATCTTTAAAATCACCCCATAGGCCAGGCACGATGGCTCACCCCTGTAATCCCAGCACTTTGGGAGGCTGAGGTGGGAGGATCACTTGAGGTCAGGAGTTCGAGACCAGCCTGGCCAATATGGTGAAACCCTGTCTCTACTAAAAATACAAAAATTAGCCAGGTGCAGTGGCACACACCTGTAATCTCAGCTACTCAGGAGGCTGAGGCAGGAGAATCACTTGAACCCCGGAGGCAGAGGTTGCAATGAGCCGCGATTGTGCCATTGCACTCCAACCTGGGAGATAGAGTGAGATTGTCTCAAAAAAAAAAAAAGAAAAAAAAAATCGCCCTATATGGGCAATGTTTAGATTAGATCATAGGCAAAGTGGGGATAAATAAAATTCCCAAGTCACAATGTCGTCATCAGGATCACAATCAGCCGAGATATATGCAATACCAAGTGCAATGCTAGTGTAATGTTTGTGGGGCACTGTATTATTTCCAATCAGTAAAGACTATTAAATTAAATTAAAATTAATTAAATAACTATCAAATTTTATTAAATGCATATCAATAAACTTGTGTTGACAAATACATTTAAGCTGTGTTCAAGCCATGCTGAATTCTTTATTAGCAAATAATCAAAAATATTTTCCACAGTGGAACATTATTAAATGAAAGTAAAACATGTTAAGAACTAGTATTGCCATAAACATATATGCAACAGTAGAAACTAATCATATGTATACATGTGTTTGTTTCAGTATTCTGAGTAGGATACATATACAACATTAATTTTACTAGAGATTAAAGTGGATGAAATGTATCTTTATGAATGTATATACATCTGCAAACAACCATGCTAAATACATGGAAGTTAAGAATTTTCATTGGCCATTTATTCAGTCGCTTGAGAGTTATCTTCTATTTCTTCGAATTTTACAAATTCCTTGATAAATTTCCAAAGGCCCCTTAAAATACAAAAGAAATGAATACCATAGGTTAGAAAAAAAAATACATTAAGCATGAAAGAAAATTTCAAAATAAACATCTATTTTAGACACATTTACCCAAAAACAGAAAAGATGAGACTTCGTAATCATTTACTTTTTAAAAACATATTTGTATGAAGTTTTGGCCTTGAATGTAACAGATCCTCTAAATAAATAGATGTATTCTCCTGTAGCATATGGTATGGCAGCGAAGGTATGTGTACCATGAGCATAATGATAGACTTTAGTTCCATTCACTCTCATTGCCAAGGCTGTGTGAGGTGCTTCCCCAGCTTTGTATTTGTAACTCTATTCCCTCTTTTTAAGAACATCCTACATGATACAAGAAACCGCAAAACCTCCATCGACCTATACGACTCACTCAGCACTCTATCCAATCTCTTTCTCCCATGGCTTTTTCTGCCCCATAAGCTGGAGAGTGGGGTGCTCCATGTTCTGGCCTCTCTTACAGCTGAGAGTGGACTTGACCCATGGTGCTGGCCAATGAGATGTGGTGGGAGCACCTGGAGAGAATTGTCCTTCCTGAATAAACTGGAAAGCCTCAAATTGAGAAGCTCTTTGCCTTCTGTCCTTCACCTTTCCCTTTCTTAACCCATGGAATGCAGACTGGTTAATGTCTGAAGACAGCCGTATTGAGACTCTAAGGAGGCAGCAGCCATACTCAAAGGAACGCAGAGAAGACAGGTGAGGAGCCCTAGTTCCTTAATGATGTCATTGAGCCCAAGCCACCTACACCTAAAAGTCCTTTTCCTGCTGATTAAAAAAAAAAAAAAAAAGCCTTTCCCTCTTTAAATCAACATATGGTTTTCCATTGCTCTTAATACCAAATTCTGAGATTCAAACTATAGTACCAATTCAGAGAAAAGTAACTGTGTGAAGTATAAGCTTGTAATATAAATAAGTTTATACCAATATTATAAGTTTAGTTATAAACAAATGATATAAATCAGCCGCTTACTTTTTAAACTAAAAATTTCAGAGTAATATATGTATAGGGGTTTTCAAAATGTATCATCACTAAAAGCCATATAATTGGAGAAAATAAAGCCATGCCTTCCTACTTTCCTGATTCCTGGCCATGAGAATTCACCTTTACCTCCAACTTACTAATTTATTTCTATATTATTAAAGGGTACAGATTGAGGTCTAAATCTTAGAGTGACCATTCCAAAGCATGGAAAAAGGATGCAACATGTGTATTTAATGTAAGCATTCATGAGTGTGAACCCTTCAAAGGCCTGTCTAGTCTAATTTAGTTTTGAATAACTGATCTTGAGAACAGCATGATACTACTCTAGTTCTTTTATCATGATGTCAATACTTACTCCTGCCCCTCTTCACTGATTCTTCCCATGGTCTGCTTCATATTGCTTTCAATAACCTACAAAGAATTATCATCATTGGGTCATGCTTATTACATAGGACAAGCAGGCACTAGAGGAAATATTTTTATTGATAAACATTGATTCACAAAAAAACTTACTTTTATTTTCTTCTTCAAAATCGTATTTTCTGTTTCAAATTTTATAACTTCTTGCTGGAGGAGAAGTGGTTTGAAAAGCAATATACTTGGTTAAAAATATTTGTTAACTATTTTTCTCTATTTAACAAGATTATGTGAATAATGTTATAATTTCAAGAATACTCAATAGCACACTACTTAAAAACAGATGAAGAAACAAAGCATAAAATGAAGGACAGTTAATGAGAGGGAAACATCCTGGTCCTCTGGATAAAAAACCAGAAGAGGTGGAATTAATGTTTCAAAATATCAGAAAATTTTAGAAGAGGAAATTCCAGAAGAGTTCTTTACTTTTCGAAACTAATGATAGAACTTGTTAAGGTGGCTGGAAGAATATAAAAATACAAATATCAATAAATCACACATATATCAGCAATAACTGAGTGTAAGCTGTAATGGGAATTTTTTAAATTACTAGTTATAATAGTAATACATTCCAGAAACTCTTAAGAATAAACATAATTATTTTGCACCAAGGTATAAAAATAAATTAAATAAGCACAAAATAATCCCAGATAGGAGTATTAATATTGTAAAGCTGTCACTTCCTCCCAAATGCATTTATGAATTCATTGTAAGCACAATCAAAATACCAAAAGTATTATTATCAAAACTTCAAAAATTAGTCAATAGCGTTAATGAGAATATTCAAGATAATTCTGAACAAAATAATGATGAGCAGAGGGTATAAAGACTTGCTCTTTCAGATATTAGATGTGTTGAAAAGGATTAGCAATTGTAACAGTTTGGCTTAATGGGGTATTATTAAGAACCAAGGCTGAGTTTCAATACTAAGTCTACTGCTTGTTAACTGTGACCTCAATCAAGTTACTTAACATATTGGCACCCCATTTCCATACTTCAAAAACAGAACTAATACTACCATCTATCTGTTAGGGTTGCTGAAAATTAAATGAAATTATATTTTTTTAATGTTCATAAAAGTGTCTGATGCATTGTGAATCCTCAATACATTTAGCTATCTCTCTCTCTTTTTTTTCCTGGCTGGAAATTGCCTATTTCAGGTCTAGAACCAGATACCAATTACATAACAGAATAACAATGGCAATTCTGTTGTATTTTCCAGTATTTGATATTAAGAAGCCAAATATAAATAAGAAGTAAAGTAATATAAATTAGTAATATGGAATCTTCATAGGGAGCTTTCTATTCCTTAGATTTATCCAGCGAGGTTTTAACTATAAAAGAAAAGTTTACATGATTTTGACATTATATCATGCTTTAATATTTAAAGTTAGAGCTTATTACTGTTTAAAAATACAGTTATAAATTGATGGTTGTTCTGAGGGCATTTATTTATTTTTTTAAGAAATAAAAGAGAACAAATCCTAAACAAAAAACACAGAAGAAAACCTTCAGGAATGGGCCAAGATGGCTGACTAGAAGCAGCTGCTGTCAGCAGTTCCCACTGAGAAGAATGAAAATGGTAAGTGACTCCTACACAGCTGAGGTATCCAGGTTCTCTCATTGGGACTGACTAGGTGTTTGGCATGACCCACAGAGAGCAAAAAAAAGCAGGGTGAAGAGATGGCCCACCTGGGAGCTGCAGGGGGTAGGGGAACTTCCACTCCCAGCCAAAGGAGGTGGTGAGTGATGGTGCTATCCTGCCCAGGAAACCATGCTTTGTCCACAGATATGTACAACCTGCAGATCAGATCTCATGAGTCCACACCACCAGGGGCTTGGGTTCCAAGAACAGAACCACTCAGGTTGCCAAGTTCCCTACAGGGAGGGGCAGCCACTATCACTGTGGCTGTCTGCTGCCTAAGACAACAAAGTTCCTGCGGGGAAGGGAGGTAGCCATCACTCCATCTCCAGTCTGCTGTTTTCCCCGGCTGGTGTCAGACAGACTGGACAGTTGGGACAGGGAGGAATTCCGCACAGCACAGCACAGCGGCTTTGGCAGACTGTGGCCAGACTGCTTCTTTAGTTGGGATCTGTATCTATTCCTCCTCACCAAGTGGTGCCTCCCTATGGAAATTTCAGCAACTCCAGCCAGGGGTTTATGAACAGAACTCTGATCTCCCTGGGATGGAGTCCCTGGGGCGAGGGGTTGCTGTGGTCTCTGGTTCAGCAGACTTAGTCTTTCCTGTCTGCTGGCTCTGAAGAGACCAGTCTGGACAAGGGGGATTCCCCCCAGCACAGTGCACCTCCTCCACTAAGGGCCAGACAGAGTGCTCTCTTAAGCAGATCCCTAATCACGTGCCTCCTAACTGGCTGATACTTCCCAACAGGGATCGCTAGACACCTTATACAAATGCATTCCTGTTGTAATTAGGCTGGTACCCCTATGGGACAAAGCTCCCAAAGGAAGGAGCAGGTAGCAATCTTTGCTGTTTTGCAGACTCCACTGGTGACACCTCCAGGTGCTGGAGGGACCCAGGTGAATAGGGTCTGAAGTGGACCCTCAGCAAACTGCAGCAGCCCTATGGAAGAGAGGCCTGCTAAAAAAGCAAACAAACAGAAAGCAACAGCAACAACAACATCAACAAATAAGACCTCAACAAAACCCCATCCAAAGGTCATCAGCCTCAAAAATCAAAGATAGATAAGTGCATGAAGATGAGAAAGAATCAATGCAAAAATGCTTAAAACTCAAAAAGCCTGAGTTCCTCTTCTCCTCAAAATGATCTCAACACCTCTCAACAAGGGTGAAGACCTGGGCTGAGGCTGAGATGGAAGAACTGGCAGATGTAGACTTTAGAAGGTGGGTAATAACAAAATTCACTGAGCTAAAGGGGTATGTTCTAATCCAATGCAAAGAAACAAAGAATGATGATAAAACATTACAGGAGCTGTTAGCCAGAATAACTAGTTTAGACAGGAACATAAATGACCTGATGAAGTTGAAAAACACAACTCAAGATCTTCGTAATGCAACCACCAGTATCAATAGCCAAATAGACCCAGTGGAGGAAATAATCTCAGAGAAAAAAGAATGAAAGGAATAAACAAAACTTCTGAGAACTATGTGATTATATAAAAATACTGAATCTAATTAGTTCAACCACTGTGGAAGACAGTGTGGCAATTTCTCAAGGACCTAGAAATAGAAATTCCATTTGACCCAGCAATCCCTTTACTGGGTATATACCTAAAGAACTATAAACCGTTCTACTATAAAGACACATGCACACATATGTTCACTGCAACCCTGTGTACAACAGCAAAGACCTGGAACCAACCCAAATGCCCATCATTGATAGACTGGACAAAGAAAATATGGTACATATACACCATGGAATATGACGCAGTCATAAAAAATGATGAGTTCATGTCCTTTGTAGGGACTTGGATGAATGTGGAAACCATCATTCTCAGACAGAAAGCCAAACACCACATGTTCTCACTCACAGGTGGGTGTTGAACAATGAGAACATGTGGACTCAGAGAAAGGAGCATCACACACTGGGGCAGTTGTTGGGGGTAGGGGAGAGATAGCAGGGGGTGGGGAGGGATAACATGGGGAGAAATGCCAGATATAGTATGCACCAAAAGTTAAATAACTTTTTTTAAAAAATGCTGAACCTACTGCTAAGTGGCATACTTGAAAGAGACAAGGAGAATGGAAGCAAGTTTGAAAACACACTTCAGTATTTAATCCAGGAGAATTCCCCAACCTAGCAAGGCAGACCGACATTCAGATACAGGAAATCCAGAGAACCCCAGTAAAATACTCCATGAGAAGATCCCAATACACATAATCATCAGATTCCCAAAGGTCAAAATGAAGGAAAAAAATGTTAAGGGCAGCCAGAAAGAAAAGCCAGGTAACCTACAAAGGGAAACCCATCAGACTAACAGCATACCTCTCAGTGGAAACCTTACAAGCCAGAGAGATTGGGGGGGTCAACACTTAACATTCTTAAGGAAAGGAATCTGCAACCCAGATTTTCATATCCAACCAAACTAAGCTTCATAAGCAGAGGAGAAATAAAATCCTTTTTAGAAAAGAAAATGATGAGGGAATTTGTCACCACCAGGCCTGCCTTACAAGAGCTCCTGAAGGAAGCATTAAATATGGAAAAGAAATCCATTACCAGCCACTACAAAAACACACTAAAGTACACAGACCAATAACACCCTGAAGCAACTACATTAGCAAGTATGCAAAATAACCAGCTAGCATCATGATGACAGGATTAAATTAGCACATAATAATATTAACCTTAAATGTAAATGGGCTAAATGCCCCAATCAAAAGATACAGAATGGCAAGCTGGATGAAAAGTCAAGACTCATCAGTGTGCTGTACGCAAGAGACCCATCTTATGTACAAAGACACACATAGACTCAAAATAAAGGGGTGGAGAATAATTTACCAAGCAAATGGAAAGCAGAAAAAATCAGGGGTTGCAATCTTACTTTCTGAAAAAAAGATTTTAAACCAACAAAGATCAAAAAATAAAAAGAAGGGCATTACATAATGGTCAAGGGTTCAATTCAACAAGAAGAGCTAACTATCCTAAAGATACTTGCACTCAATATAGGAGCACCCAGATTTATAAAACAAGTTCTTAGAGACCTACAAAGTCTCTAATAATAATGGGAGACTTTAACACCCTGCTGTCAATATAAAACAGATCATTGAGACAGAAAATTAACAAAGATATTCAGGACTTGAAATCAGCTCTGGATCAAGTGGACCTGATAGATATCTACAGAACTCTCCATCCTCAAACAACAGAATATGCATTCTACTCAATGTCACATGGCACTTACTCTAAAATTAATCACATAATTGAAAGTAAAACACTCCTCAGTAAATGTAACAGAACTGAAATCATAACAAATAGTCTCCTAGACCACATGCAATCAAATTAGAACTCAAGATTAAGAAACTCACTCAAAACCACACAACTACATGGAAATTGAACAACCTGTTCCTGAATGACTCTTCAGTAAATAATAAAATTAAGGCAAAAATCAAGAAATTATTTGAAACTAATAAGAACAAAGAGACATCAAAGAGACAAATATCTCTGGGATGCAGCTAAAGCAGTGTTAAGAGTGGAATGTATAGCACTAAATGCCCACATTGGAAAGTCAGAAAGATCTCAAATCAACATCATAACATCACAACTAAAAAACCAAATTCAAACAAACCCCAAACCAAGCAGAAGACAAGAAATAACCAAGATCAGGGCAGAAGGGAAGGAAATAGAGACACAAAAAATCCCTCAAAAAATCAATGAATCCAGGAGCTGGTTTTTTGAAAAAATTAATAAAATAAATAGACTGCTAGCTAGATTAATGAAGAAGAAAAGAGAAAAGAATCAAATAGACAAAATAAAAAATGATAAATGGAATATCACCACTGACCCTACAGAAATACAAACAACCATCAGAGAATGCTAAAACACCTCTATGCAAATAAACTAGAAAATCTAGAACAAATGGATAAATTTCTGGACACACGCACCCTCCCAAGACTGAACCAGGAAGAATTTGAATCCCTGAATAGACCAATAATGAGTTCTGAAATTAAAGCAGTAATAAATAGTCCACCAATTAAAAAAAAATCCCAGGACCAAATGGATTTACAGCTGAATTTTACCAGAGGTACAAAGAGGAACTGGCACCATTTCTTCTAAAACCATTCCAAACAAAAAGGAGGGACTCCTTAACTCATTTAATGAAGCCCGCATCATCCTGATACCAAAACCAGCATGCACAAGACAAGGATACCCTCTCTCACCACTCCTATTTAACATACCATTGGATGTTCTGGTCAAGGCAATTAGGCAAGAGAAAGAAAGAAAGGGTATTGAAATAGGAAGAGAGAAAGTCAAATCGTCTGTTTGCAGATTACATGAACCTATATCTAGAAAACCCCATCATCTCAGCCCCAAAGCTTCTTAAGCTGATAAGCAACTTCAGCAAAGTCTCAGGATACAAAATCAATGTGCAAAAATTCCAGGCAGTCCTGTACACCAACGACACACAACAGGGAGCCAAATCATGAATGAACTCCCATTCACAATTGCCACAAAGAGAACAAAATACCTCGGAATACAGCCAACAAGAGAAGTGAAGGACTTCTTCAAGGGGGACTAGAAACCACTACTCAAGGAAATCAGAGAGGACATAAACAAATGGAAAAACATTCCATGCACATGCATAGAAAGAATCAATATCATGAAAATGGCAATGTTTCCCAAAGTAGTTTATATGTTCAATGCTATTCCCAATAAACTACCATTAACATTCTTCACATAATTAGAAAAAAAAAGTATTTTAAATTTTATATGGGAACAAATGATCCCTTATAGTCAACACAATCCTAATCAAAAAGAAGAAAGCTGGAGGCATCATGCTGCCTGACTTCAAACTATAGTAACCAAAACAATACAAGCCTACAGTAACCTAAACAGCATGGTACTGGTACAAAAACAGACACATAGACAAATGGAACAGAATAGAGAACTCAGAAATAAGACTGTACACCTATAACCACCTGGTATTTGGCAAATCTGACAAAAACAAGTAATGGGGAAAGGATTCCCTATTTAATAAATGGTGCTGGGAGAACTAGCTATCCATATGCAGAAAATTGAAACTGGACCCCTCCCTTACACCTTATACAAAAATTAACTCAAGATAGGTTAAATACCTAAATGTAAAACACAAAACTATAAGACCCTAGAAGAAAATCTAGGCAATAACATTCAGGATACAAGCATGGCAAAGATTTCATAATGAAAACATCAAAAGCAATTGCAACAAAAGCAATGGGATCTAATTAAACTAAACAGCTTCTGCATAGCAAAAGAGACTATCATCACAGCTAACAGACAACCCACAGAATGGGAGAAAATTTTTGCAATCTGTCTATCTGACTAATGTCTAATATTCAGAATCTATAAAGGACTTAAAGAAATTTACAAAAAAACACAAACAGCCCCATTAAAAAATGGGCAAAGGGCATGAACAGACACTTCTCAAAAGAAGACATGTGCCCAAAAACCATAATTAAAAAAGCTCAGCATCACAGATCATCAGAGAAATGCAAATCAAAACCACAATGACATACCATTTCACACCAGTCAGAATGGCAACTATTGAAAAGTCAAGAAACAACAGATGCTGGCAAAGTTGTAGAGAAATAGGAATGCTTTTACACTGTTGGTGGGAATGTAAGTTAGTTCAACCATTGTGGAAAAGTGTGGCAATTCCTCAAAGATTTAGAACTCAAAATACCATTTGACCCAGTAGCCCCATTGCTGGGCATATACTGAAAAGAATATAAATCATTCTATTATAAATATACATGTATACATATATATTAATTGCAGCACTATTCCCAATAACAAAGATATGGAATGAACCCAAATGCCCATCAGTGATAAACTGGACTTAAAAAATGTGGTACATATACACCATGGAATACTATGCAGCCATAAAAAGGAATGAGAGCATGTCCTTTTCGGGGTCATGGATGGAACTGGAAGCCATGATCCTCAGCTAACTGATGCAGGAACAGAAAACCAAACATCACATGTTCCCACTTATAAGTGGGAGCTGGACAATGAGAACACATGGACACAGGGAGGGGAACAACCCACACTGGGGCCTGTCAGGGAGGCAAAGGGAAGGAAAGCATCAGGAAAAATAGCTAATGCATGCTGGACTTAATACTAGGTGATGGATTGATAGGTGCAGCAAATCACCATGGCACACATTTACCTGTATAACAAACCTGCACATCCGGTACCTGTACCCTGAAACTTAGACAAAAATACAAAATCAAAAAAGTAAAAAAAGTAAAACCTTACCTTTTTAAAATAAGGCTAGAGTGAGTAAAATTATTTCATCCAGTAATATTTCATTCCTGTAACAGTAAACCATAGAGTTTCCTCTATCTTTAAATAATTTTCTTCTGAAACAGGGGTCAACAAACTAATCCAGTCGACCACCTGTTTCTGTAAATAAAGTTTGATTGGCACACAGCATGCCCCCCTCCAAAAAAGAAAATCTGAACATACTATTTTAAAAGAGAAAGAATTTTTAATAAAAAAACGTGGACCATCAATGCCTTTCTATAAGCAGTATAATTCTGCTAAAAAGAATAAAAGTAGTGCTGAAATACAGTTAATTATAGAACCACAAGGAATAAAATCATGCATTTCTTATATACTCTATAACTAGAGGTTACATTGAGTTAGAGTCTACACAATTTTAAATTATGTCTTTAATTTTTTAGCTTTTATGGATTTAGGGGTACGAGTGCAGTTGTATTACATGGATATATGTGCAATGGTGGGCTTTAGTGCACCACCACCCAAATAATGTACAGTATACCCAGTAGGTAGCATTTCATCCCTCATCCCTCCTTCAACAGTCCCACATTCTGGAGTCTTCAATGTCTATTATTCCACTCTATATGTCCATGTTACCCAAGAAAAATAGGTTTTGGCTATTAACAGAAATCTATAGAATTTTTATCACGTTCCTTTTTTCTTGTTTTAGATAGATCTCTTAATTATTGTAATTATTTGCTACAAACATTTTTAAATAAAAAGTATACTTGAGCCAAATGTTATGAATTTTTTACCCTATTACCAAACATATTACTTCATGTGTTTATCAAGATCTTCAAGCAAAAGAACAATGTAAATATTTAAATAAATAAGTTGCATACCTCTATGCTTTTAATCCTATTTTCAGTGATACCTGAAACTCCAGTATGAACCAAAGTTGTTTTAATTTCTTTTTCCAGAGCTTGTATCTCATCCCACTTATTGAGTATTTCACATCTCTTCTTTTCAACCTTCTCAATAAGAGTAAGTTGGTTCTCATCAATTATATGTTTCTTAGATGATTCTGGAAATATTTTTAAAACAAAGTATTACCATCATTAATATCTCAGTTATTAATAGCATTTATGTAGTATTAACAATATTATCTATACTATGGTATATATAACCATAAAGTATCATATAATTCAAACTTGAAGCGTGTCAATAAAAATAATCTGACCCAAGAATGAGGGTATTCCTCCTTTAATTCATTCAGCTAATCAATATGTATTTGTTGAACACATGCACTGAACTAGGTAGAAAGGTTCAATGATGAATTAGCCTTTTTCCGGGTGTGTGATTAACAGTGTAAACCAACAAGAAACCACAAGAAAGTGACAATATGGTGGCACAGTAGAAGATGCAATGGTATGACAAAGCAAGGACATCGGACACAGTGTGAAGAAGGCTCAAGGATGACTTTGACAGAGAAGTGGCAATGGTGGAAACCCCTGATAAGACCATCAGATCTTGTGAGATTTATTCAGTACCACCAGAACAGTACGGGGGAAACCACCCTCATGATTCAATTATCTCCTACTGGGTCCCTCCCACAACACATGAGAATTATGGGAGCTACAATTAAAGATGAGATTTGGGTGGGGACACAGAGCCAAACCGTATCAGGATAGCACTCCCAGCATGAAGAGAAGTGAAAAAATCCAAAAACGATTTAGGAAATAAAAAAGAAAAAATAGACCGTAGTAATTAACTAGATCTGGCAATGTAAAGAAGAAGGCAATGTCAAAAATAAGCCATAGGTTTTAGCTCAGTTGTAGCTAGAAAGAAAACAATGAGTTCAATGAAGCATGGAGGTAAGAAAGAACTTGTTTCAATCCCAACTTGGCCACTTATTCCAAGCTGTGTAGGGAGAGGTTGAGGGGTAGTACAATGAAAGTTGCCTAGCACATGTTTTATGACCCGCATCTCCATGTATTTGGTGATACCATCCACTGAAATAGCCAGGGAGATGCCAAGTTAGAGAAGGAGATGATGAGTTTAATCTCTGACATGTTGAGATACCTATGAAACACACAAGAAAAAAAAAATAAATGAAGGGTTTTTAGTAGAAAAAATAGATTTGGAATTTTTTAAAATGCCAATTCTTCCAAAGAGATGCTGGACTCCAAAAAATATCAACATTTAAAGAGGATAAAAAGGAAATGGAGTTGTCAAGTGATCCACCACCAAGGCCAATTTGTCATCAATCAGCAGAGTTATATACTGAATGGAGTGGTGAGACTTAATTTTTTTGAGAATAAACAATTACTACTTTTCAATGGGAATAAAGCAGTCAGAAATATTAATAACCCTTACTTGTAGATAGGAAACAAGATGGAAGTCATGCTGTCATTCAACTTTGCCAAATTTGGAAGAAGGAAAATCTTTGATATTAAATTTGGAAATTTGGGGGGATTAGTTAAGTAGACACATGATGAGCTAGCTAAGGGGATAGAAATGGTCATAGTTAAGCTCTACACAAACTGAGAGAAACTACCACAGAGTGTTTGGTCCCCACCTTAATCTAAACTGAAGGTTTCAGCCTAAAACCATCAGGTGAGGTCAAAGAGGCCAAAAGCGGTGTCCAGCCAGGCGAGTGACCTCCACACTCACCCCTTTTCTAAAAACCCTCAAGAAATAGGTATGAAAATGGGGACATTCCACAGCAAACGTGTATGATTAGAAGAGCAGGCTTCTGAGACAGAAGGCTTTGGGAAAAGATAAAGCGGGAAGAACCAGGGTCACCAGGTTTGTTCCATTGCAGTCAGAGTGATGGGAATAGTGGGCTAGGATCAAACATGAAGAAAGGTTACTAGAGCTCTAGAAAGTTAGTCACTGCATCTTATTTTTATTCACCATTACCATTTTTCTTATTAGTGGCCAGCAGTAAAGGTTTTAAGTGTCTGCTTTTTTTGGTTTTTGATTTTATTTTTAAATCTTGGGCCTGTTTTAAGAGAAAGCAAGAAAACAGAAAACACCAAGCGTGGGTCCTATTCCACAGCCTGCCTGTGAGAGGAACCCTACAAAGAACGAACGACATGGTGGATGAAGGGAGAAAACAGGAGACCTTTGAGCCCTGAGAAGGGGAGGATGGAAGGAGAAGCTGAGTCAGCCTGGGACAGAGAGTGGGCGTGGCAAGAGGATGCAAATCTGGCCGCAAGAAACCCGTGCAAGAACATCCAGCAGGGTTAACACCATCCGTGCTGCTCGGAGGTAGAAAAGAGGAAGCAGGCGGAAACGGGAAAAGGCAGTAAAAGCATTCGCACAAGGTCCTTTGAGGCCAAGCTCTACTAAGAACTTAAAACAGGCTGGGCCTGTGAGCATATCCTACAAGACACTGAGAAAAAATATCTAAAAGTAGAGTATGAGTGAGTGTTTAACAAACTCAGAGGGAAAACGGCATTTCACTTCACAGTTGGAAAATAGTCAAGGTTAATGAGCAATATACTTAAACTTACTTTTATCTTTTAATTGCATTCCAATTGTATACATTTAAAGTAATTTTAATATCTATTTCATGCATAAATATTCATAAAACATAATTAATTCCCCATGAAATGCATATTCTTCCTCACAATTAATAATAAAAAGATGAACAACAAACAGGCAGTGACCACCACATGCCAGGCCCGGTGCTCTTGGGTGATGTGGGTGAACATGTTGAATTCTCGCCACAAAACTCAGAAGGAGCTCCAGAATGGCTCAGTTGACAGACAGGCAGCCAAGGCTGCAGCAGCTGAAATAATGAAGGTCACAGCAAAGCACCCATCGGCAGGACATCACATAGACACTCGCCTGATCGTTTCTTTGCAGACTGCAGCAATGCCCGCTCTATCGCCAGTTCACTCCTGAGTCTACAATGTGATGATAAAAAAATAGGGAAATATTAGATCCCCTTTAATCTTTTTTCTTTTGTCTATGTTACACCTCAAGTCTTTTATAGTTGAGAAATTAAAATAAATCTGCTTAATGTTCTAACACAGCAGGTACTCTGAAGATATTTATTAAATGACAGCCTAAATCAGCCAAGTTAAACAAACAAGATAACACCTTCTTACAAAGATTGCATAAGCCATTAAAGAGTTAGTTAATTTAAAGTAAATGATTTCCTAGAGAGTTTATTTGTATTTTTTGTTCATGGAATTGCTAAGAAGGAAGAAGGCAAAACACAAACAAACAAAAAGCAAACCCAGCTTTTTACGCTTAAAGGCAAACAACATGTCAAGGGCTATGGAAAGACCTCCCCGATGCTAGAATACACTGCATCTTTGCTGTGTATTATCATTCTATGCAACAGATACAATTTACAAATTTCACAATGTTTGAATTAAAAATAAAATACAAGAAACTTTTTAAAAAAGGGAAAAAACTTCTTTGTTTCCTTTGCTTGGTTCAGAATAACCTAAATCAACTATCTTATGTTTTATAGATTTAAGGAGAAGACAAAAAGGAGTCTAATAGGTATTACATATATTGAGGACAACACTGTGATTTGATCTAAGACACCAACATGCAAATAAGTTAATGCCAAATATCTACAAAGGGCCTAACCGTTTAAGATTTTTACACACATTAGTTCATTTCATTGAAGATTAAGAGAGAAACATGGTGGTATTATGATCCTCAATTTTAAGGAACTGGAGCCAGGCATGGTGACTCATGCCTGTAATCCCAGCACTTTGAAGAGCCAAGGCAGGTGGATCCCTTGAGCCCAGGAGATGGAGACCAGCTTGGGCAACCTGGTGAAACCCCATCTCTAAAATAATACAAAAATTAGTCAAATGTGGTGCCTGTGGTCTCAGCTACTTGGGAGACTGAAGTGGAAGGATCCCTTGAGCCTGAGAGGTTGAAGCTGCAGTGAGCCATGATCATGCCAGTACACTCCAGCCTGGGCAACAGAGCAAGACCCTGTCTCAAAGAAAAAAAAATTAATAAACTGGGAATTCGATGGATTAACGATAATGATAAAAGACTTTTCAATATGTATAAATATTCCAGAAAATTTTTACACATTGTAGTAGTTTTAAATATTACTTATGTTTGTGTTCTATTGCTTTGTTTTTCTTCTTTGGGGACTTTAATTAAATGTGAACTGGACACTATTTGCTTATCTTCTATTTCACCTACTTTCTCTTACTCTTTTGATTTCTTTATCTTATTTACAGTCTTTTAAATATTTTCCCACTTTTTCTCAATGCTCCTTATTATATTTTCATTCAAAACTATTCTTCCTTGGGCATTTCAGAATTTAGTTTTGACATATGATATAATTTTTACTTTTTCAAATATTTTTTCCTCTGTTGTTATCTTGTTTTATTGTTGCTGATTTCTCTGCTTAGTTTTTAAATTTATGACTGAAGATTGTTTTCGCATCCTGAAATGCTCTTTTGGGAACATCTAATTTAGCTTGGAGTGCTGTGCTACAGGTTTCTTCTTCAACTTTATTATTATTATTATTATTATTTATTTTATTTTTTTTTTGAGGCATGAGGCATTTTATTGGACCTTCAGCGACTGGTTGCAGGGAGGCGTCTGCCTCATCTGGTGTGGGGCTCTGCAGATGAGACCATCTCAGGCCAAGTTCTTGTAGCCCAGGAACACAAGACTGGTTTAAGCTCCCAGGGCTTTGTATGAAAAAGGTGTAGTACCTGGCCATTTTTGCCAGTGATCAATAAAATAACCATCAAAAAAATTAAAAGTCTCTGTTCTGACCACTCTTCAGGTCTTGCTGAAATGGAAAAGTGCAAAGCAGCTGAAGTACATATGCAGTTTGTCTTAGCCTCAAATAGTGCCAGTCCCACTTCCTTTCCTCTGATAGTTTGCTTAGTTCAGCAGATGCAGAGGGGCTGGCCTGTTCTCCTTTTGATTTCCTCCACAAGGTCTTCTCTTCGGATGTCCACCTCTTCCCTGCTAGTCACTGAACGGAGCTTGATGACCCCATCCTTGAGTTCCTGCTCGCCGATGATAGCCACCAGTGGGATGCCTGCCTCCTCACAGTACTGTAACTGGTTCAGTAGTTTTGGGTTCTTCCTGTACAGCAGCTCAGCCTTGATCCCAGCATCCCACAGTTCTGAGACAAGCTTTAGTCTCTCTTCTAGCAGCTTCTTCTGTGCAGATGCCACAAGCACCTGTGTCTCCGTGGTCCGTACCTTCTCCAAAGCCTCCAGTCTCTGTTCCACGATGGAGAAAATCCGCTCCACTCCAATGCTGAGTCCCACACATGGCACCTTGCGTCCTTTGGGGTCAAACATGCCCACTAGCCCATCATAGCGCCCTCCAGCAGCCACACTGCCCACACCCAGGGGCTCTTCCCCTGCCTGGGCTGGGGACTGTAGCAGCACTGCCTCATAGATCACCCCAGTGTAGTAATCCAGCCCTCGAGCAAGGCTCAGGTCAAAGGAGATTTTGTCATCAATGCCAAATAGGGTCAGGTACTCAAAGAGCAGCTTCAGGCCTCTCAGGCCCTCCAAGGCCTGCTTGTTTTGGGATAGTTTAGGATCCTGGAGCAGCTGTTCCACCAGGGATACGCCACCATGCTGCTGGACATAGTCCCCAATGCGGTCAGCCACCTCGGGTGCGAGGCCCTTCTCTCCTACCATCTCATTCTTCACTTCTTCCCAGGACACCTTGTCCAACTTGTCTACTGAGGAGCAGATGGTACGGAACTTGCTGTCAGGAACACCACAGATGGCAAACATCCCATCTAGGATGCGCCGATCATTTACCTTGACCAGGAAGTTGCCTATCTGAAGTGAACTCAGTATCTCGCACATGATCTTCAGGCACTCTGCATCAGGGATCATGGGATCAAAGTTTCCAGCAATGTCAAAATCACACTGGTAGAATTCCCGGTATCGGCCGCGGGTCATGGCTGGGTTATCCCGCCGATATACCTTTGCTATGTGGTAGCGTTTAATGTTGTTCAGTTTATTCATTGCCAAATACCGAGCAAAAGGAACAGTGAGGTCATAGCGAAGGGACAGCAGCTCTCCGCCCTGGTCTTTCAGGTCATAGATAAGCTTGGAGTCTTCCCCATACTTTCCCGTCAGTGTTTCCTTTAGTTCAAATACAGGTGTGTCAATGACTTCTGCACCATGACGCTTGAAGCAACGGATGATTACATCAAACACCTTCTCACGAACTGCCATCTGCCGGGGACTGTAGTCTCTTGTGCCCTTGGGGGTTTTGAGCACAAACTTCTGTTTGCTTTCATCAGGACCCAGCTGTGCCTTCAGTTTCAGCAGTTTTGCCACCTCCTCCTCGATCAGCTCGGCGCTGGCTTTCTGCTGCTTGAGGCCTCGCACGCGCTCTCCCTGAAGTTTCACCAGCTCCTCCAGTGCCGCACGCTCCGCCATCCCGTCTGCCCACTTGAGCCGACTGCTGCCTAGACCTGCTGTGGCTGTCTCCTTCAACTTTATTATTATTATTCCTTGGTATGGCACGGACTTTCATCAGGTAAATCATTTGGATTCTCATTTTCTGTTCTATTCTGAGTAGTTCGTATAGGCAAAGATTATTTACATCTCTGCATTTTTGCAGGCTGGACTAGTGATTGCGAGTAGCATGTGAGATTGCTAACTCAAATGGATACTTTTCCATCAGTGTAGCAAATTATGCTATTTTATCATTGATTTGTTGTTTTTTGGTGTTTTTTTTTATTTGTTTTGATAGTCCTGGATTGTTTTCTTGTTTAGAAGAGAGAAGGGCAGAATGTGGAAGGGCTGTGTGCACCTTGATTTTTTTCTTTTTACAGGATTCTCATTTTCCTTTCTTGCTCTCTTTTGCCTTCATTGGACATTTCTAAAGGATGCCGCTACCTTTCCTTTAACCCCTTTCTCACTTGCATCATTACTATTTCAAAGTTGTTTTCTCACTTCCACACTGTTCCAAGTAACCCTGCTCCGCCCCACCCCAGCCGTCACAGTCAGTGCTGCCATCAGCCCCACAGCACAGCTATGTGGCTTCCTCGCTTACACTGATTCTCTCTCTGGAAGTGGTTTTAGAACAATTTTAGGCTTCCTTCCAGCTCCCCTGTTCTCTCTTTCACGAACTTTTCCCAAAACCTCAGTGCTCTCACAAACAAAGCTTTGCAGCAGGGATGTGGAAACTGGTTAGCTGCCACTAAATGTTTTCTTTTCTATTTTCAGTCATTTATAAACTTTGGATGCGTTTGCAATGAATTCCTTTTTTATTTTTTGCCTTGGCATTCACTTTGAATAGAAGTTTAACTTTCTCACTCCAGAAGCAGGGCTCAGTCACCCTTGCTTGACACAGTTTCTAGTCCTTCTCCTCCCCGCAGTGCCTCAAAATGGTCAGCCCAGATATCTGCCATAAACAACCACCTCCCAGTGACCACCCGCTATGAGCCAGCCAAATACAACCTACTTTCCTCCACCCACTGACCCCTCACCCCACACCCTGCATGGGCCATGAGCATATGTTACAGTGACCCAGCAACCACTTCTAGACACAGCGCGACCCCACAGCACTTGTGCCTTCTTGCCCTAAATCCACTGATCAGAACTCCCCATGGAAAACCTGCTTGGGTCATGCTCTGGACCCAAACAAGGCCTTGGTCCATTGGTTCTCACTCTCTCTTGCTCTCCTACCTGCCGGTGGAGACAGTGTGTTTCAGGCGGTTCTCCCTTCCTACCACCGCTGCGAGGTATGCTGCCCTCTTTTCTCTGGGATCTGTAAGTGACAAATCTGCCATTTCGTGTGCTTTTTTCCGTGGCCTCCTCTGTCCCTCACCTGACAGGCACACTTGAACCTCACCTTTTCCAGCTAGGGCTTTCCCAGAGACTGGCTGTCTTTGTAGGAATAAACTAGACAACACACCAGACAATGGCCACAAGGGCTTCTGCCAGTGTAGTCGGGTTTCTTGTGAGAGAGACATCTGGTCACAGGTCAGACACTTAGGCATTAAGCCTGAGGGCCAGATGAAAACACATCCCATGAAGGGCATCCTCCACCAGCCTCCCGAAGCCCTTTCAGGTCAGGGCTAGAGTTCATAGCCACCCTTGTGAGAGAGACCTCAAGACCACATTGGAGGGCAGGTGCAGTAGTTCATGCCTGTAATCCCAGCACTTTATGAGGCTGAGATGAGTGGATCACTTGAGGTCAGAAGTTCAAGAGCAGCCTGACCAACATGTTGAAACCCCATCTGCACTAAAAATACAAAAATTAGCTGGCCGTGGTGGCACACACCTGTAATCCCAGGTATTCGGGAGGCTGAGGCAGGGGATTCATTTGCATCTGGGAGATGGAGGTTGCAATGAACTTAGATCACCCCCCTGCACTCCAGCCTGGGTGACAGATCAAGGCTCCATCACAAAAAAAAAAAAAAAAAAAAAAAAAAAGCCAAACCGGAGCAAAATACAAAGCTCTCTGTCTTCCAGTTACACTGAAGGCAAATTTTGTTTTTGGTTTTGTTTCTTGTTTTGCTGTATTGAAGATATTTTAGATGTTGCAGTTTTCCTTTAATCTCTTTTTAAAAATCATACAAACAATATGTCCTATCCAATTGTGATTTGATCCTGGAAAAAAATGCAGGGAGGTTATATTAGAAGAGCTTTGTAAGTTAAAAAACCAGTAAGACCATTGAAAGGTGTTTTAGATATGTAGCTCTCTCCCCTGTTGGTAAGTCTTCAGGGGACCACCAAAAAAGACAGGAAATTCCTTCAGAAACTTCCCCAAACTCTCCCCACAGAAACACCATCCTTGGCAGAATATCCTAGTCACATGCCTGTGCAAGTGGCCAGACCAGGAAACAATGTAACGATAGGCTTGTCACAACGCTTTAAGATTTTATTACAGAATAATCTAAACGTAGATCAGATCCACCACTCATGCCTCACCTGTCATTGCGCTCCAGGGCTGCTTTTATGGCTTTCACGAGCATCCTCAGCTCTTCCCTGGCAAGATCCACGTCTGCTGTCTTCACTGGCCTCTGCTCCAGCCCCTTGAGTTGAGCCAGAAGAGCCTAGGCAGGACCAGGCACGTGAGGTGAGACAAGCACATGGGGAGGAGGGGAGGACTCCCTTTTTTATTTGTCATTAATGCGTTTTCAGGGTGCCCTGGGTTAACGTATACATTCTAGTTAAAATAGGTAAACTGGGAGGATTGAAGGGAGGGATGGCCGTTGGGGGAGGGATGGCCTATTGGTGACGTTCCCAGTAAAATACGTTTATCCGTATGTTAAGAGTTAATTTTTCTAAGAAATGGAAAGATGGTAGTGAACTCCCCTGTGGCCTGTGTGGGGGGAAGGACACTCTGGGTGAAGTCCTGGAGGCACATTGTCAGTGGCACTGCAATCGTTTCTTCTACAGGAATAAGAAGCCAAGTGAATGCGATTGCCATCCGCAGATGTAAAGCAGTGCTGTGCTCACATGGGAAGCCACAGAGATCTCGGCCTCGTCAGAGGATGGGCTGTTAGGGTCACAGACACAGAAAGAGGCATCCAGGGCCCTGCTGGTCTGGGAATCTCTTCATGCTCATGTTTGACCGAGATAGGGACGTATGTCACTTTCTCACTCAACCTCACAACCTAAGGAGCAAGGTAGATTCCCCACTGGAAACTTCGCTCACATTCTTGTAAAGACAAAGGCTGCGTCTGTGTTATGGAAAGGCTCGGCACAAAGAAAACGGTGCTCACGTCTGATTTTAGATGAAGGAGCGAACCAGAACTCATCTCCTCGTAATGCTGTGATTTGCTTTTTCATATACAAAAGAAGCAACTGTCTTTCCTAATTTATGAAGTAAAATTAATCTTTAAAGTTTATTGAATTCAAAATGCCAAAGTTATCTTTGCTACAGTGTTCAATTTTCTTAGGTTTTATAAGTGATAAACTTATCCCTGCAGTGCATTTTCTTATTCGACCAATCACATGTTTAACCCAGCCCTTGAGAGAATACCTGGAACGCTGTCACCCATTAAAAGAAGAGATCATGGGGTTTTGAGCCGGCTTCTAGCACACTAGCCATTACAATGCATTCTCAGTGTTTTCACCAGGGTGAGGACTGGACAATGGTTTTTGGTACTTACTGGCAGAGAACCATTTATATTCCCAATTTATACATATATAGTTATGTCGCTTCTTTGGGAGTATAAAGAATGCTATGTCAATCCAAAGTGAAGTTCTTTATCAATAATGTTCTAAAGGCAATATAAGCTCACTTATAATAAAAAAAAATCAGCTATTCTAAATTATGGGGCACACATGGGGCTTGTGGGATTCAGGAAGATTTCCACTGCTCGTGAAATATGAAGCCATGAATAAGGAGGCTCCATTCAGACTCTTCACAATTGATTGTCACCTCGTACTGTGCTGGGCGCTGGGACTCCAGGAGCGTCGCCATGTAGAGTTCGTATTCATCCTGTACAGAAACAAACAAAAAGTCCACTGGCCATGCGTGGGGAGGCCACAGTGCAAGCGTTTCGTGTGTATAAATAATACAGAAGTTAAGAATGTTAATTTACATCATTTCAAAAAAATGTAAAATGTTCCTACAATGCATTAAACGGTATACCTGTTCTCAACTATAAAATCACACCATCTTTGAAGCATATTTGAGCATTAAGTATTAATTACCCCAGAATATCATAAAATATTATACAACAAAATATAAAGTATTGATCACTTCAGAATGTCATAAAACACCTTGACACACATACAACAAATGATCTCCCACCATGCAGAAGGTCTGTGGAATCCAGTCCTACCGGCCTGCCAGGATGAGCCTCCAGGTGATGAGGCATCACTGGAGAACAGGCCACCAGGTCTCTGCTGTTAGGCATTCCTTGTCATTAGTAAAATTAAAGAATAGCGTAATCTTTAAGCAAGATGATCTCAACTCAGATTCTATATGAAGGTCACTTTCTTTTTTTTTTATTTGCAGCCTCTACCTCCTGGGTTCAGGCAATTCTCCTGCCTCAGCCTCTGAGTAGCTGGGATTACAGGCACGCACCACCATGCCTGGCTAATTTTTGTATTTTTAGTAGAGATGGGGTTTCACCATGTTGGCCAGGCTGATCTTGAACAGCTGACCTCAAGTGATCCACCTGCCTCAACCTCTCAAAGTGCTGGGATTACAGGCGTGAGCCACTGCACCCAAAGGTCACTTTCATAATGAAATTGCAACAAACCTGTAATTCCATAAGGATTTATATAAAATTACACATGTAATGTTAAAATAACTAATTATTAATTTATTTGAATTATAATAATTTAAAATAAAAAGTTTGTCACTTATGTATAATTTATAAAAGGTTGTGTATAATCAGGGAGTTTTAGTCGGAAAATATGGGCTTAAGAAGTGAGCTAACTGTGTCAATTCCACATGGCCCCTATACAATTTATGTGCCTGCAAGCAGATGACCCCGAGTCTCTGTGAATGACGGTCCCCATCTGTAGAAGGGGGCCCGTGATAGCTAGCAGAATTTCTGTGAGGCTTGAGATCATTCATGTACACGGAACCTCATGCAAGCTTCTCAATTGTTACACTGAAGATATGTGTTTCTCACCTTAACTTCTTTCAAGAGATCACCAAATACCAAAGAACTCTTACAAATATCTTCAAAGACTTTTCCAAAGACGTACAGTCTGTTGAACTGCTGAGGGCTGCATGTGCAAATTTTCTGGAGCTCCTGGAGGAAAAACAGAGTCAGCCCATTTTAGGACAGCTTCATTTTTCTTCCAGAACCGAGTTTCTCAGGCGTCAGGGAAGACACAGCGGCCATCACCCTGGTGACTGGGCAGGGTGACACAGGGGGGCACACCCAGGAGTTCTGATCCCTCCCACCAGCTGCTGAGCTTCTTTGCTTCCCTGTCACCCAACATTTGGGTTTTTCTTTAACTCTTCTTCTTTATTCACTCTCTTCCTCCCTGTCCTCAAGGGTTCAATCTCTGCCTCCCCAGTCCCCCAAGGCCCTTTCTCTCTTCCAACCCTGAGGTCTGCCTGCTTCCTGGGGGACCTGCTATTTCCTTTTCCCTTGTGCATCCTCCCTATTTGGAGGTGGTCAGTCTCCCATCAGCTGTTCTCCTCTGAGTCAGCAGCCCATCCTAGATCTTCCCCTCACACCAGCACCTTCTGTAGGCACATGCTGCCTGGGCATACTTCAGGGCATGACAGTGCCCATCAGCTCTCCGTCTCTCCTCACTGCTCTTCCATGGTCAGGCAGGCAAGCCCTCTCTCAGACTCCTCGGCTGACCTATGAACATCCGATTTACTGTTGCAGCCACATGGCCTCCAATGTGTCTGCGATGGGCCTCCCCCAGCTTACCAGTTCCCAGATGGCTTCCTCCTCCATTTTACCCAATCTGTCCCCATTGAATGTGCTAATGCTTCAGGCATCTGGGGCAGTGCTGCACTTTACCTGGACGTGGCAAGGAAGCCTCAGAGGATGAGCCTGTTGCTGCACCGAGAGCATTGCTCTGAGAACACTGTACGGAGACCACTGCACTGAGAACACTGCACAGAGAGCACTGCACCAACAGCACTGCACAGAGAGCACTGCACTGAGAACACTGCACCGAGAGCACTACACTGAGAACACTACACTGAGAACACTGCACAGAGAGCACTGCACCAACAGCACTGCACAGAGAGCACTACACTGAGAACACTGCACAGAGAGCACTGCACCAACAGCACTGCACAGAGAGCACTACACTGAGAGCATTGCACAGAGAGCACTGCGCTGAGAGCACTGCATTGAGAACACTGCACAGAGCAATGTACTGAGAACACTGCACTGAGAACACTGCACCAAGAACACTGCACAGAGAACATTGCACAGAGAGCACTGCACTGAGAACACTGCATGGAGAGCACTGCACAGAGATCACTGCACTGACAACACTGCACAGAGAGCACTGCACAGAGAGCACTGCACTGACAGCACTGCACTGAGAACACTGCACTGAGAACACTGCACTGAGAACACTG
>NW_022437011.1:86717-101905 GCF_009761245.1 Sapajus apella | reverse complement strand
CACTGCACTGAGAACACTGCACTGAGAACACTGCACTGAGAACACTGCACCAACAGCACTGTGCAGAGAGCACTGCACCAAGAACACTGCACCAAGAGCACTGCACAGAGAGCACTGCACTGAGAGCACTGAACCGAGAGCACTGCACCAAGAGCACCACAGGGCTGCCCTACTTACCTGCTGCAGCTTTCTCTCATGGCCTTTGGCCACCTTGCTCCCAGTGAAGTCATTTTCCAGGAGATCTTGCTTAGCAAGCACTTCCTTCTGGAAATGCAGGAACATCCTGTAGCTGTCAGCCTTGGTGACCCCAGCCAGGTAGGAGCTGACATAGCAGTGCTGGTCCCTGGCACCTCTGAGCCCGACCTCCTGGTATTGCAGCACCTTCACGTCAGGCAGCCGGAGTTCCCTCCTGCGCCATCCAGGTGGGCCTCTGTGCATCTCCTCCTTCCCTTCTCCAAGAGCCTCCATTGGAAGGAGATCCTCCGCTGAAGTGTGGGAAAGAGAGGCCTGGGGGTTCAGGTACCTGAACAATGGCGTGTCCTGGGCATCGCTGGGGACCAGCGCCGTGTGTATGGTGAAGCGGGCCAGGGCCTCCTTCATCCTCGCCACCTGTCCTGCAGGCGGCTCTCCCACCCCAGGGACACGCTGCTCCCTGGGCCGGTTGGCATTGGGCCAGTGCTGTAAGACCGTGTCGGGAGGCCGGTAGAGCTTGTTGGGGTTCAGGTGTCCAGAGATGTACAGGTAGACGTCCTCCCGGTGGTCTTTCTGAAGCCGGTTCAGAAGTTTCTTCAGATTGCACAGGGTCTTCACGCCTGGCGTCTCGCAGTGCTTCCACTTCAAGTAAACTGTCCAGAAAAGAAAAGGAGGCTTTTAGGGATGCTCTTAGTTCACAGTAAGTCAGCAGGTGCACTGGCTGAGAGGCCTAGCCCCTGCCCAAATAGAGGGTCTACAGAGAAACCGATGAACAGAGTGCATGGCTCAGCCCTTAAAGGTAAAAGACGGCTGTGGTGGCTCATGCCTGTAATCCTAGCACTTTGGGAAGCCAAGGCGGTGGATCACCTGAGGTCAGGAGTTCAAGATCAGCGTGGCCAACGTGGCGAAACCCCATCTCTACTAAAAACACAAAATAAGCCGGGCGTGGTGGTGCATGCCTGTAATCCCAGCTCATCGGAAGGCTGAGGCAGGAGAATCAATTGAACCCAGGAGGCGGAGGTTGCAATGAGCTGAGATCGGGCCGCTGTCCTCCAGCTTGGGTGACAGAGTGAGACTCTATCTAAAAAAAAAAGTCAAAGACATCCATGCCAGGTGTGATGTGCTGCTGCAGATGAGAGGCGGGCAGGCCCCCAGGATGTGCAAACCAATCAGAAAGCTCAGGGCCCTCAAAGCCAATAAGAGAAAGACAGAATATCTTAATTGGGGAGAGTATTTCTTACAATATTAGCAAAAGCTCTGAAAGAAAAATGCAAAATCTTAATTGTAATTCTTAATGATGATGCTTAAAGATGTCTTCTTTAATGTACTTCACATGCCAGGAACACAAAAAGGGTTTGCGGGGGTATTCTCCCTTAATGCTGAAAAGTCTCAGGAGTCCCTGACTAAACCCCTCAATGACCATTGGGCCACTCACCCCTTCCTGCACCCTCCCCACAGAGCCAACCCCGAGGGCATGTTGAATCACAGTTGCTTCCTCTGCAACATCAGAATCATCCACTCATACAAAATGGTTGACTGACACTCAGATGGAATCACTTTTGGCAAAGGGGACCAGAGGAGATACTCCATAAATTCAACCCATTTTTGCTGCAGGTCTATAGTGCAGACAGTACTCTCAGCAGAGGGATGCTGGAGAATCACCCATGATGATCGACTTAGTTCTTCAGCGAAGCCACTTATGAAATGATTAATAGAACAAATTCTCCAAGACAACAATCACTGTAATTCATCCAAGGCATGAACACTCCAAGCTCTAAAAGGCATCTTGTACCAACTCCATGGAAGATGGAAGGAGGCAACTACATTGTTGCTGTGTCATCCTTTGTTACTGAACACTTCAGGTAGAACAAGAGCAGCCCAGAATTGCCCCTTCATTTGCTGTTTCCAACCCAAGAAGGAGAGCTTCTTTCTGGGACACTGTACTGTGATGGCCAACGGACAGCTGGCCCATCCACACCCTCCTCAGAGAGCCTTGCTCCATCCAGCGCGAAGCAAACCATCCTTCCCGGAGTCAACTGAGGTGGCCGAATACTAGAGCCAGTGCCCTCAGCAGAGGGATGCCAGAGAATCGCCCTGAGGGCCAGGCACAGGGGCTCACACCTATAATCCCAGCACTTTGGGAGACCGAGGTGGGTGGATCACAAGGTCAAGAGATAGAGACCTCGAGACCATCCTGGCCAACACAATGAAACCCCATCTCTGAAAAAAAAAAAAAAAGAATAGAGAATCAAATCGCCCTGTGGATCAATGTAGTCCTTCAGAGCAGCCACTTAGGGAATGATTTAATAGAACAAATTCTCCAAGACAACAATTATTGTCATTCATAAAAAGCAATTCATAAATTATTGTAATTCATAAAAAACTAACTCCATGAAAGATGGATGAAGGAGGCAACTTCATTGCTGCTGTTATCCTTTATTTTATTTCCAAGAAGGATTTGAAACCACCAGCAAATCAATTGGTACAATCATTTCCCCACTTCAAATGCTTTTTCTTTCTATTGTAATAAGACCTGCTCCAGATTCCGCTTCTGTCTACCACGTTCTTTTAATATATGCCACGAATCCCTATCATGGAAATAAATATTTTAATTATTTTCCTATCTGAAAACATTGTTGGGGTGTGTGCGTGGGTGTATCCTGCCATCTCAACCTGAGAAAGAAGACAAACAAAAAATGAAAGTTTTAAGAATTTATTAGAAAATGTGATTATTTTACAAATGATCTGCAAACAAATTTGCTTTAAGTAAAACCAAATCAACTTTTGAATGTGTATTGAATAGGAAGATGGAGTAATAGGTCTTTAGACTAGTTTGGAATAAATATTGCCAAATGTTCGTATTAAACTTTTGTTTTGAGCTGGAGTCTCGCTCTGTTGCCCAGGCTGGAGTGAAGTGCAGTGGCGCGATCTCTGCTCACTGCAACCTCCGCCTCCTGGGTTCAAGCAATTCTCCTGCCTCAGACTCCGCTACCACACCCGGCTACTTTTTGTATTTTTAGTAGAGACAGGGTTTCACCATGTTGGCCAATAGGTCTTTAACTTCAAAATTATTACAAATCAGGCCAGGTGCTGTCGCTCACACCTGTAATCCCAGCACTTTGGGAGGCCGAGGCAGATGGATCACTTGAAGTCAGGAATTTGAGACCAGCCTGGCCAATCTGGCAGAACCTCTTCTCTACTAAAAATACCAAAATTAGCCAGGCGTGTTGGTGGGCGCCTGTAATCCCAGCTACTGCGAGGCTCAGGCACCAGAATCACTTGAATCCGGGAAGTGGAGGTTGCAATGAGCGAAACAGCACCATTGCACTTTAGCCTAGACGACAGAGTGAGACTCCGCCTAAAAAAAAATTACAATCACTGTCCCATGTTATCTGATCTGTGGGAAACTAAGAATCCCACAGAAATTCTCCCTGGTCTCATTCTAGAACATTCATATTCCCTCTGTGTTTCTGCCCTCTGCCTCCTCTGCCCCCACCCTGAAGTCAGTACACATCCTAGGAAATGTATTCCTGGAAAGACTCTGAGAACAAAGCAGCAGGCCCAGACCCACAGGCCCTCTGCCTGGGGGCCAGTGTGGCCAGAGGAGCCAGGGAGGCTGGGGACAGGCCTGGCCAATGGGATCTGTCCTGGAGTCCTGGGCTCCCCTCCGAGAATCCTTGCAGAACTCACAAAGAGCGTTCGTCATCCCCTGTATCCATCCTACCCACTGGAGAATCTTTTCAAACTCCACTGAGATTGCAATCCGGCCTTTCCTGAACCCGCAAATAAACATCTGTTGTCTGCCCTACACTGTGATTGAGGGTAGGATGAATGTGAGCCCCCAGGAGCCTGGAAATCCCATAGGGAGTGACATACAGACCCCGGGCTGGGGTAAGATACAGACCTGAGCCCAGAGGAGAAGCACATGCCTCATGTGGACTCTATCTCAGGGTGAAATGTGGAAGCAGAATGATGGGACCCAGAGCTATCCACCCTGACGCCAGACCAGGGCAAGAGGTCTTTACAGGTTTAATTCAGGTCACGGGCCTTAAAATAAAGAGCTGTGTCTGGATGGTCAAGGCTCTAATCTAATTACATGAGCCCCTAAAAGCAGAGAAGTTTCCCTGGCAAGAGTCAGAAGGGGGAGGTGGAAGAAAGGGGGTCAGGGAGGTTGCAAGGAGAGGAAGTTTCCAGGCTCACTGGATCCCGGGTGGAAGCCACAGGCCAGACGGAAGGAGGCTTCTTAGAGCCAGGGCCCCTCCTGACAAACGGCAAGTCCCCCACCACAAGGACAGGGTCAAGCCAGCAAGTCCACCAGGCCTGGAAGAGGTTCTTCCCCAGAGCCCCTACGAAGCAGCAGAGCTGACCTTCCCATCGAGTTCAGCCTGGTGAGAGCCTCAGCTCTCTGTATACAAAGAAGAAAAAGACAACTCCCCAAGGACTGAAAGGCCCCTTTTCAAAATAATTCCCACTGCCTATGTCACAGCAGATGTGTGGGATACTGATTCAATCTGCACAGCAGCCTGGGAGGTAGGTGCCATCCCCGCCTCCTTTACAGATGAGGAAACTGAGGCATGGGTGTCAGATGGTCAGCTGCCTCCAAGGCCCATGCTCTCAACCTGCCCAAACACCTGCACATAAAGAGCACTAAATGCATTCTGACATCATACAATAAAATTTCTTTTATATCAAGAATTTAAAATTTCTTTTTAAAATTTTTCTTGATTTAAAATTTCTTTTAAATCAAGTCGAGACTGCTTTGCTCAGTCCAGCAAGGTTTCTCTCTGCCCAAATTTTGTCTGAAGCAGTCAGTAATCCTGTTTTAGTGCCAGCACAGGGCGGGTGGTGGTGGGAAAAGCAAAGGCTTTGAAGTTAAAAGACCTGGGCTGACCTCCCCAGAGACTCCCCTTAGTAAAATCACATTGATAGCCGCAGCTTTCAGGGCCATGGATACTAAATAAAATCAGAGACGGCAAAGCACTTCTGACTTGACGCCTGTGAGGCGCTGAGCTTTGTGGTCATTTAGAGGAGTGTGGAAGGGCAGCATGCCAGGAAATGCCTTGAAGTGTGGCTTTTTAAGATCACACTCTGAACTAACAGCCTGAAACCTGCTGCTTCGTCCCTTCTCCTCCTCAGGTGTCCAGAGACTCCAACACACTGTGCGACCGTGCAGGTCCACACTGTATGGCTGACACACACCCACATGGCACTCACCCCTCACCTTTGTACTTTGCATGCTGGTTTTAGATTCTCTGAGAAGGCAGCACAACCCCAATCTAATCCTCATCCCTCAAGACCATGGAGCCCGCGGGCAGCCACCAGAAAAAGGTTTTCACATTTCAAATCAGTCTTCAGAAGCCCCTCCCTCCACAACCAAACATCAAGCAAATATCACAAGCCAACAGAAGTCGCTCCAGGCCACTTACATTCAGGCTCCTGCCCCTGGGCCATTGCTTCCTTCCCTCCAGCTGCCCGGGCTGGGCTGTCGCCATGGAAACCACAAACATTCTAAGCCCTCCTTGGCTCCCTCACTCTGGGGCAACCAGGCACAGCCCCTGCTGTGGAACCTCCCTCCAATCCCTCCCCTTTTCTGTGTCTCCAACCTTCTTGAATGGGGAGTATTGGTGTTTGCTTGCTCGTTTTACGTTTAACAGTGAAACACTTTCTGTGATCTAAACAATGTCAAAGTATCCTCGCTCGCACTCCCTGATTCCTCTCAAAGTCCAGAAGACTTTTTTTTTGGATTTAGTTCCGTTTATTTCCCTTTCAGGTACCAAACAAAGTAAAAAAGACGGACGGATGGAGAGGAACGCAGCCGGCCAGGGTGGGAGCAGAATGGAGGTGGGGAGGGGCCCTGCTCACATCACATCCACAAAGAACTCACTGGGGTTTCCCATGGCCATGCGGAAGGACTGTCTGCTGGCGGTCAGTTCCGGGGGCCCTGAGGCCAGGTGGCGGACCGGAGGGGCTCCTGGGGGCCCCAAGGTCGTGGGCAGTGGGGGCATCATCAGCATGGGGGGCCGTAGAGAGGGGGCACGCCGGGAGGACCATAGCTCGGGTGTGTGTGGTGGCTGCGAAGGCTGCTGGCCAGAGGATGGTGGCTGTGGTGGCTGTGTTCACTGGCCGCCGGGCCTGAGCGCTCGCTGGGCGCCCGCTCCCGCGGCCCCCGCAGGCTGCTGCGTGTCGTGTGGTCCGATTCGCTGCTGCTACCCCTTGCATTGGAGTCCCCGGCCTTCGGGTCCTTCTCTTTCCTCCGATCACTGCCGCTATGGTTGGAGCCACTGCTCCGACTGCCTTCGCTGTGCTCACTGCTGGCACTGCCCCCGCTGTAGCTGTAGCCCAGCTCTGGGAAACCCGGGTGCGGGTTGTAGGGGTGCGGGGGTGGCGGGTACTGGTACGGGAAAGCCATGGGCCACGGGGCGGCCCCTGGGTGCGGCAAAGGGGCCAGCGTGTCCTGGTCAGAGGCACCACTGGAGCCATCGTGATCGTGGAGAGACAGGTTGGCCATGTTGCCGCAGAGGTCGCCAAATATGTAGTAGCACTGCTCGGAGAAGGTGATCTTGTTGACGGTGTGGCGGATGAAGCCAGCTTTCAGCGGGTTGCTGGCATACTTGCGGGCCTCGCTCTGGTCCGTGAAGCCTTCCACATTGTGGTACAGTCAGTCCACCACATCCAAGCCGATGAAAGCGTTAGGGATGGTAATCTTGAGCCATATGCGGTCACGGACCTCCAACCCTGATTCAGGGGAGGCCATGGCTTTTACGATGGCAGCCATGTCACTGTGGATGGACAGGTGGAAGTCGTCTAGGTGCTCTGTGTCAGGGATAGAACTGGTGATGGAGGAGCTGGTGGAGGTGATGGTGCTCAGGGAGGGGCTCATGCGGTATGCAGGGAAGGTGACCGTCATGGCTGCAGTGTGGGAGACCCAGGCCGCAGGGTCAATGGGCCGGATGGGCTCGCTCCTGGGCAACGTGAAGCAACCACGTGGACTTGGGTCCCAGCACTTGGCTACAGCAAGGGTGATGGGCCCCGGTTTGTGCACAGTCTCCCGCAGTACCCGGACTGCGTCGTCATTACTCATGTTCTCAAAGTTGATCTCGTTTACCTGTAACAGCATATCTCCTGGCTCGATGCGCCCGTCAGCAGCCACGGCCCCACCCTTCATGATAGAGCCAATGTAGATGCCGCCGTCTCCACGCTCGTTGCTTTGGCCCACAATGGTGATGCCCAAGAAGTTATATTTTTCCACGTTGAGAATGACCGTGATGATGTTGAGTGACATGGTGGAGTCCGTGATGCTGCTGAAGGATGAGGACCGCTCAATCCGGGAAACCTTCTGCTTCCGCGGCCGCCGCTTGTGTCGTCTCATCAGGCGTGAGGCGCTGCTCTGCTCTGTGGAGCTGCTGAACCTGCTGGTGGAGTCATCCTCATCTGAGTCAAAGAAGCTGGTGGTCTCCAGCTCGCTGCTCATGAGGGTGGACGAGCTGTCGTAACCGCGTGGCTCTCGCCTCCGCTCCCCTTTCGCAGTTCCGTTGAGCCGGGCTGCATGCTCTGGGCCATCCCTCCGGCGTGGACGCTCTCGCTGGGCACACACCAAGGAGTCCGTTTCTGTGTCATTGTCCAGGTTTTCCTGGCTGCCTCCACCGGCGTGAGGGTGGAAGGATGGTGGTTGGGAGTCCCCGATGCCTCCAGTGCGCTCCATAGGTGGTGGCAGCTTCGATGGGCTGTCAGCACAGAAGGGGGCTGGGTCTGGGTGTGAGCCCTCAGCGGACACCAGCCAGGACACCACCCGGCCATTGAAGCACGACAGCTTAGCGTTGTCATCCGAGATCTCCTCCTTCACCACTCCGAAATCTTCGTCCAGAGACTTGAAGAACTTATAGCTGGGTCGCTGCAGAACGCCCTTAAAGTTTATTAAAAAATAAACTCGGCATTAACCCTTACATTTGGTGCCGGAAACCCGGGAGGAGTTGTAAGACCCCTCCTGGGGGAAACTGATTCCTCCACCCTAAGCCTGGTGGTCTTAGGAAAATGAAATTTTTCCAATAACATTGGAAAAATCATCTTTTTAAAGAACCCAATGACAGCCAAAGCACAGATAGCTCAGGTTTCCCAGGAAATTGGAGGAGAGTTTAAAATATCAATGTTAAAACTGCAAGTGATCCTGTACCAATCTGTAGGTTATATTTCTTGCCTTGTTACTTAAGTCTCTTCCCCCACTTTGTGGAAACAGTTCTGATACCAGTCTCCTAGCATGAATCAGTACAGTTTGACCACTAGTCAGAGCCCTTAATGCTTGGATAAGATGTCCTCTATTTTGTTTTCCTTGGGGCTTTGTCAAAGTCAGCAATCTGTAGTGGTAGAACTTCAGAAATTGTCCAGCCTTTCCTAGACTGGGAAAGGAGGGTTCTTCCCAGTGCCCATATTCTCTGAAACACTAGAAGATTAGAGGTGGTGAAAATAGCTTGGGATTTTATACCTCTCTTCTTGCCTCCTATGTCCTAGAAACTACTAGTAGCTAATCAGATAAATTTCCTGCTTCTCTGTTTGCACTGCCTTCTAAACTTTTCTCAGACAGGCTGGATAATTTTCAGGTAACAGTCTTCATAGAAATCTTTTCAGGGAATAGAAGCAAGGAAATCTTTTTCTAAACCAGCAGGGCTTTTCCTCTTAGCCCCTGAATCTGGGAAAAGTACCCGGGATTATTTTCTGTCCTAACTAAGTACAGTAGCCTTTAAGAAAGCCCATAAGGAAACTACAGTATGAAACTGTCTGAGATGACAATCTACTTCAAAACCTGCATTTATGGTGAAGAAGAGAACACCTGTCATTGCTGATTAGTATTATGAATGGGGGAATTATTTTAAGTATTCCATGGAACAATAGAGTTCAGGGCATTTTCCTCATGTGATGCTTAAAACCCTGTAAATTACCACATAAAGAAAGTTCCCAGGTGGCTCAGAGGCTAGGAGTTGGCCTGATTGGGGGTGCAGGGGATTACAAGGCTGTGATGGAAGGACTATGGGATGAGGGTGAAACCTGCCAAGGCCTGGAGCTGACTTTATTCTGGGCTTGCCTGTTTTATGTGTTCAATTTGGATCTGGACCCAGGTCCAGATCCTGAAGTAAACGATGCTTGCAATTTGACTCCTTTCTACTCCTATACTGTATTTAAATGATGGGACTGGGTTTTGTTGCAAATAAATCATTCTTTTGTTGTTGAAGAAAATCTGGACTGTTGTTAGAATTGGGAGAGAGTGGAAGGAATTTATTTTCTTCGTTCCCTTTAGCTGAGGCTAGGAATTCAACCCTAATCCCTGAAGGGCAGGGCTGGAGCATCCTCAGAAGTTCTCTCTTAAGGAAACACTACTAGCCATTAGCCCTCGCCAAGGTGCCCCTTTGGCGAAGCCCCGTAAGTCTGTCCCTACCCAATTGCTCTTGACTAGTCTTATGGCAATTCTCATGGGATAGGACTGATTTAGGGTAGGTATGTGTGTTTGTCAAATCCCTACATTTCTTACCTATTAATTGTAAACTAACTCGTTTTAACTTCGTTTTAACACTCCCTTCAACAACTGCTTCCAGCTAGGCTGAATATCTTGCAAGTATATAAATACAAGTTTTATTTTTGTGACTGAGGAGCTGTTCCTTAACATCCATTTGCCTGTCTACCTTCTTTACTGTATCATTAAGAGTCAGCTCAGGCATTTCTCATCTTCTCAATGTCCCCTTGACACACCAGCCTCAGGTGTGTATTAAGTTTTCTATGTATTCAGAACTCACAAAGCTAGGAGACCATGACTTATTGAAAACCCCTAAGATCCAAGATGCTAAACTTAGGATCTGGTCTTATAACCAAGGTCCATCTTCAGCTAGACTGAGTATCTTGCAAGTCTCTACGCATCCCTCTGTGTTCATATAGCACTTTGTGCCTGCCTTTGATATACTCTAGTATAAATGTTTATTCTTGCAAAAAGATGGAGCCCCTTTTGAGGAGTTTCAACTGCATGAAAAAAAAAATTTTTTTTGACCTTGTCTTTAATGTTTATTTCACATTATCTAAGTACATCCAGTTATGCAAATTTACATTTTTATTTCACATCCTTGTATTTCTGATATACATATATCAGGACAAAGAACACATTTGGAACACTCAGCCTGTAAAACTCTCTTGGAGGAAACAAGATTCTCTGCTGCCTTATTCTTCTGCACATGTACAAATAAGATTCTAAGTAATTGGAATGGAAATAAAAAATGATAGAAGAGAAAACTAACTACATTTTTATGCTACTTGAGGCTATTTGTACCTGATTTTTCAAATGGTCTTCTACTTGCTGAGTTACAATTTAATAGCAACACAACTTTGGGGGCACCTTAAAATATGCCAAGAAGCTTCATTGTTTCTAGAGTTCTTAAAAAACACAGGAAGCTGACATCAGCTACACATCACTAATGCTTAGATTTTGGTGCTGTAGTGCTGTGTATTTACCTAAGATATTTTAAAAGGTAGTAATCAGCATTATTATTCCTCTTTTGTGAAAACATCTTGCCAGGCTAGAAAACAAGCAATTATTTCTTCAATTAGGCAAAGAAAAAAAGGACAGACCAGTACAATTCAGTGTTCATTTTAAAGGAAACAATCACATCGAACTAAACATTTTAAATTTCAGTTACAATTTTATGAAATGCAAGCATCTCAGAATCACATTGAGATACTAGATGAGCACGTGTTCATTCTGTTCAATGTTGCCCACGAGATTTTTCCTATCACTAGTTCCTGGGCTTGACTGACTGTTAAAATACAGAGTGTTTTCAAAGGCGCCCTCTTGAGGTAGCTGCACACGTCTTGTCTTGTAAAAGAAATAGGCAGCAAGGCCTGCACCCATTAAAACCAGGAGGATCACAATGATTACTCCGGCCACGTTGGAAGATGGTTTGGAAGGATCTATCTTTCTTGGGTCAGCTTTTGTTGTAAGTAATTCATGAGTAGGTTTGGCATCAATAATTTTTGGCCTTTTACAAATGAATCCCTTGTAGGAAGAACAGTGAGCATTACTCCAAAACCCAGAAGATGCCTGTAAACCTACACAGTCATTCCGTTCAATGGAGGGATCTCCTATGTTCCAGTTGACAAAAGAAACTGGACTGTTATTTATCCACAGCCATGTTCCTTGAATATTTCTGAACATTCCTATCCAAAAATCGGTTTTACTTTTAAGTGGCTCAATCCGATATGACAGAAAACTGGATTCGGCAGCACTTTCAATGGAAGCCAGGGAGGAATCCATTCAAAGACAATCCAGAGAAGCTTGGCCCCAGTTCCTTGTATATGAGGACTCGATATAGTAACAGTGACCATGGAAAAGAATCCATGCTGTGTGATCTGACTCCGGACATCTGCCAGGCAGTTGTGGGGGTTCAGTAGCAGGGATTTCATCTGATTTTTTGCAGAGGGGCGTGAGAATACCCCTGAGAAGGGGATGTCTTTGGGGGCCTTACAAGGAACATGGCCCAGGAATGGGAGGGCTGGTTAGGCTTGGAGCTCAGGCTACTTTAGATTTGGGCACATCAGTTCTGACTTGCCTTGCCTGGGTGGTCAGCAGTGAGTCTCCAGCTGTCTCCTCCAGGGAGCTCTCCCCTTGGCGCTGAAGACTAGCAGGGGCAACTTGCCAGCATCACAGAATTCAGTGTAGCTTACACATATCGATTCCTTTCATCTCAGCAAAATGGGCACCACCAGAGCCATTCTGATCATGCCACCACCCTGGACCGTGTGACTGGAAGGTGGGTGACCAAGTTCACCAGCAATAAAACCCGGGGCCCAGGTATCCTCCAGCAGTGCCGCTTCCTGGCAATGAGGTAGGCCCTGGTGCAGGGAGAGCCACAGTGACCGTTTCAGATGCCGTCCACAGCCAGGGCCGCTGAGACCCGGGACAGTTTCCTGCGGTGCGTGCCAGCCGGAGCCTGTACAGTGCTCCTGAGCCCAGGGTGGAGGAGGGAGCCAGGCTTTGCTTTAAGGTGGCCTCCACTTTCCTGAATGTGTCAATGTGAAAGTCAAATAAAATGTATGTGCCGAACCTAAAAAAAAAAAAAAAAAAAAAAAGGAAGCTTTTTTCATTTTTTTTTCTCTTTAAATTATTTTATTCAAGAAGTGGGGGAGGACAGACAAGGGGACTGAGCTGAGCCCTGAGTCCCTGAACCTCCCAGCTCAGCCCCCACAGCAGGACTGGACCCAAAGTCAGAGTGTGGAGGCTCCAGCCCCACCCAGACACAGCTGGGGACAGACAGGACCCAGGAATACCCACTCACTGTCCTCTGGGAGGCGGCGGCCACAGCACACGGGGCCCAGCCCCGAGTGGGGCTATTTGGGGTGCTGCCGCCCTTCTTGGGAGTGGTGGGTTTCTTGCCCTGCTAGGGGTGTCCCTGGATGGTGAAGGCATCAACGCTCATGGACATGGTCTTGGCGGGGATCTGGGTGAAGCGCTTGCGGTCCGAGTTGTACTTGTAGATGCCTTCCACCATGGCGGGTGTGATGGTCCGGGGCCCAAAGCCCGCCAGCCGCGACAGCTCCTCCGTCTCCCCTGACAGTGTGTAGAGCGCCCGGAACTGGCAGCTCGAGCCACAAAAGAGGATCAGGAAGTGGTTGGCCTTGCTTTTCTCAATTTCCTCCAGAATGCGGTTCTTCTGCGGTTTGTTCACCTTTCCTGCCAGGCGGCAGTATGACAGGGCGTTATGGATGATGAACTTGTTGGACTTGGCACTAGGCTCCTTGCACAGCCGTGGACCTGTGTACTCGGGCACCGACGCTGGGGAGGAGGCATTGCTGCCATTCTCCCAGTCCCGTTCACGGCTCCCAGGCAGGCGGCTTGGGGACATGAGGCCCGATGGGGAGGGAGCCCGAGACGTGGGCCTCTTCACCCCGAGGTTATTGGGGACCTCGTTGGCCACAGTGGACAGTGACAGGGTGGACTGGGAATAGATTTTGCTAAGCCGAGAGCCCAGCAGGCTGCGTGCTGGGCTTCGCGCCAGGGCCGAGTCGTCACAGCAACCTGAGCGAGGCCGGGGCGCCCTCCGCCCGCCCGGACCCGGGCCCCCGGACCCCGCAGCCCCGGGCCGCAGCACCTTATCAAGGTCGCCCATCAGCTTCAGCTGGGCCGGGCGCTTGTACTCCAGCCGCGTGAAGTCCCCCCGCCGGGGGCTCACCTCCTCCTCGGCTGGAGCCCGGGCAGCAGGGGCCGGGGTAGCCATGGGGGCTGCAGGGACTGTGGACACGGCTGGTGCTGGGCCAGGGGCCTCATCATGGGCCAGCCTCGCGGCCTCCTCCCTCCGCGGTTCCTTCTCCGCCTCCTGCCACTGCTTGCGCCGCCGCGCCTCCTCTGCTCGCTGCTGCGGCCGCTCCAGCAGGCTGGCCAGCTTTTGAGCCATCTCGTCCTCACGCTTGTCTTCATCCTTGTAGAAGAACCCCAGCCCTGCTCTGGGCTCCCCCTCTGAAGACGCCTCCTCTTCCAAGGAATCCTCAGCACCAGGGTGACTCCCGTCTCCCCTCTCCTCAGCGGCGGGATCTGCCAGGCTGCCCAGCGGGATCTCGATGAGGCCGGCAGGGCGGCTGGCTCCTCGTGGGGCATCCCCTCTGCCAGGAGGATGGAGGAGTGCGTCTGCACAGGCACCTGGCTCTGGGAGAACTTGCGCAGGTGGGGGAGGCTGTCTACGTCGTGGGGTGGTGTGAGCACCCTGGTCAGGGGCGCCAGCCGCAGCTCCGCCGGCTGGGTGTGTTTCGGGCTTTGGGGTGACTGGCTGGGCCCGGGCCCAGGGCTGCGCCGAGTGGCCGGGACTCGCCGGGCGGAGCTGGGGGACAAGGCTTTTGGCCCCGTCGTCGTGGGGCCAGGGATGATCCATGCAGCAGGGGGCGGGGCGGGTCCAGGGGCCTCCGGCGGGGCCAGCAGCCGCTGCTGCTGGTCCGTGAGCCTCTGCATGTTCCGCTGCAGCGAGCTGAAAGCAGCACTCAGCTTGCTGACCGCTCGATTGTATTCCCCCAGCCCCTCGGGGGGCAGCGGACCCAGGTCTGGCGAGAAGGTCACTGCCTTGGGCCGTGAAGTTGGCTCACCCTGGCCCTCGCCCGCCGGCCGCTCCCCACCAGGGACTGGGCCTGGGTCGGCCTCGGCCTCCGCCTCCCCAGAAGCCTCCCTTGGCTGCACCTGTAGGAAGGCGCTTTTGCCCAGCTGCTGGCGGTGCTTGCCGAAGATGACCTCAATCCGTCGCTTCTGAGCCTCAATGGCTCTGCGTTTCTCCTCCAGCCGGGCACCAAGCTCACTCATCTCTGAACTCAGGGCCTTCGGCGGGGCTGGAGTGGACGTGGGGGACCCTGCTCCAGCCTCAGCCTCTGCCTCTGCCTTCACCAGCTGTTTCTTGCGTTCCGCAAAGCTGGTCATTTTCACCTCGGAGTTGGTGGCTGCTGGGGACGAAGCCACGACCTTCAGGGACCCCTCGGATGGGGCTGATGGTTTCGTTGCCTCCCCCACCAGAGAGGGAGATGGTTTTGAGAGGGACTCGGGGTGTGGCATGTACACCAGTGCTTTGATGGGCTTGTTGGACAGTGGTTTGGAGGTCCCCTCAGGCAGGTACGGGGAGGCCAGGGATGGCTTGGAGGGGAGACCTTTTTTTTTTTTTTTTTTTTTTTAAGGTTTAAAAAAGGGCTTGTTTAATTAATTAAATACAAGGATGAGCCCAGGCAGGGCGGAGGGGCGCCACCCACAGAAAGCACAGGTCTCTTGAAGCCACCTCCCCCGCAAACGCAGGAACCAGGTCCCAGTGACTCCTGGGGGAGTGGAGGAGTGGACACAGGTCTCTCCAGGCCCCTGGACACTGGAGAGGGCCCTGGGAACAGAGTTCTGGACCTCATAGCCCTACCCGACCCTGCTGCAGACAGGCCCCTGCCAGGGCAGGGCCCACCAAGACACGCAAAGGAAAATGGGGCCCCAGTCCCCAACCCGCCCCCAC
>NW_022437011.1:65602-86617 GCF_009761245.1 Sapajus apella | reverse complement strand
GGGGTGTGGCATGTGGCATGTACAGCAGTGCTTTGATGGGCTTGTCGGACAGTGGTTTGGAGGTCCCCTCAGGCAGGTACAGGGAGGCCAGGGATGGCTTGGAGGGGAGACCTTTTTTTTTTTTTTTTTTTAAAGGTTTAAAAAAGGGCTTGTTTAATTAATTAAATACAAGGATGAGCCCAGGCAGGGCGGAGGGGCGCCACCCACAGAAAGCACACGTCCCTTGAAGCCACCTCCCCCGCAAACGCAGGAACCAGGTCCCAGTGACTCCTGGGGGACTGGAGGAGTGGACGCAGGTCTCTCCAGGCCCCTGGACACTGGAAAGGGCCCTGGGAACAGAGTTCTGGAACTTATAGCCCTACCAGACCCTGCTGCAGACAGGCCCCTGCCAGGGCGGGACCCACCAAGACACGCAAAGGAAAATGGGGCCCCAGTCCCCTACCCGCCCCCACAGACTAAGGCATCTCACTAACGCTGCCGGAGGAGGGTTTGAGGCCAGGGACTGAGGCCGTGGAGAGCTCCAGAAGAGCGTCTCCGCTTCCCTCCCCCCAGGCCCCCAGGCCCCCATCCCTGGATCCTGCCAGGCCGGGGCTGGGTCCCAGTGCACACCAGTGCCACCCAAAGGCCCCCTGTCCCGAAGCGAGAGGCAGGAAGGTTCTGGAACAAAAGGGGGAACCAAAAACCTCCTGCAGTCGATTTGGGGGATTCCGCCTTTCTGGATCTGGGACATGAAACCTGGGACCCTTCTCATTCCAGGCTGGAGTCATATTGAAATGCAACCCCGGCCACAGCAGGACGACCCCTGGCAAGGACATGAAGGTGGCCCCCGAGGGACAAGTCCCCACCCACCCAATGTCTTGCAGGGACAAATCAAGGGTCTTCTTGATACAAGAAAGGAAATTCATTTTCGTAATTTGAGGAGGTGAAATGAGGAAAAGGTCTAGGTGAAATGAACCATCATAGACAGACCTCCTAAAAAAAAAATCACGGAAATTTTTAAATTATCAAGAATGATACAGAATTCCAAATAAATGATACAGGCACAAATTTTTTCAATGACATGCAGGGACATATGAATTCATACGACAGAAATTGAGCCTAAGAATATGATGCCGTCTAGTTTTGCCATGAAGTGCCGAAAACATTTGAAGGGTCGGAGATTAGTCAGTGAGAAACAATTTGGTGTGGATAGAATTGTAGATTTTCAATTTGGAAGTGATGAAGCTGCTTATCATTTAATCATTGAGCTCTATGATAGGCGGAACATTGTTCTTACAGATTATGAGTACGTAATTTTAAATATTCTAAGGTTTTGAACTGATGAGGCAGATGATGTTAAATTTGCTGTTCGTGAACGCTATCCACTTGATCATGCTAGAGCTGCTGAACCTTTGCTTACTTTGGAAAGATTGACTGAAATAACAGCCCGTGCACCTAAGGGTGAACTACTGAAGAGAGTGCTCAACCCATTGCTTCCCTATGGACCAGCTCTCATTGAACACTGTCTTATAGAAAATGGATTCTCGGGTAATGTCAAAGTGGATGAAAAACTTGAAACTAAAGATATTGAAAAAATACTTGTTTGTCTGCAGAAAGCAGAAGACTATATGAAAACAACATCCACCTTCAGTGGGAAGTGATATATCATTCAGAAAAGAGAAACAAAACCAATCTGGAAGCAGATAAACCAGTCGAAGACATACTCACGTATGAGGAATTTCATCTTTTCTTGTTTTCTCAACATTCACAATGTCCATATATAGAATTTGAATCATTTGACAAGGCTGTGGATGAGTTTTATTCCAAGATAGAAGGCCAGAAAATTGACTTAAAAGCTTTACAACAGGAAAAGCAAGCATTGAAGACATTAGATAATGTTCGAAAGAATCATGAAAACAGATTGGAAGCCCTTCAGCAGACTCAGGAAATAGACAAACTGAAAGGAGAGCTCATAGAAATGAACCTACAAATAGTTGACAGAGCCATTCAGGTAGTTCGAAGTGCTTTGGCTAGCCAAATAGATTGGACAGAAATTGGGTTAATTGTGAAAGAAGCCCAAGCTCAAGGAGACCCTGTTGCAAGTGCAATCAAAGAATTAAAACTACAAACAAATCATGGTACAATGCTGCTAAGATATCCATACTTGTTATCAGAGGAGGAAGATGATGATGTTGATGGTGACGTCGGTGTTGAGAAAAATGAAACCGAACCACCAAAAGGAAAAAAGAAAAAGCAAAAGAATAAACAGCTGCAGAAGCCTCAGAAAAATAAGCCATTACTTGTAGATGTTGATCTCAGCTTGTCAGCATATGCCAATGCCAAAAAGTATTATGATCACAAGAGATATGCTGTTAAGAAAACGCAAAAGACTGTTGAAGCTGCTGAGAAGGCATTCAAATCAGCAGAAAACAAAGCAAACATTAAAAGAAGTTCAGTCTGTTACCTCTATTCAAAAAGCAAGAAAAGTATATTGGTTTGAGAAATTTCTGTAGTTCGTTAGCTCAGAGAACTATCTAATTATAGGTGGACGAGATCAGCAACAGAATGAAATAATTGTGAAAAGATACTTGACACCAGGAGACATTTATGTACATGCTGATCTTCATGGAGCTACTAGCTGTGTAATTAAGAATCCAACAGGAGAACCCATTCCCCAAGGACCTTGACTGAAGCTGGCACAATGGCACTTTGCTACAGTGCTGCTTGGGATGCACGAGTTATCACTAGTGCTTGGTGGGTGTACCATCATCAGGTATCTAAAACAGCACCAACTGGAGAATATTTGACAACAGGAAGCTTCACGATAAGAGGAAAAAAGAATTTTCTTCCTCCTTCATATCTAATGATGGGATTTAGCTTCCTTTTTAAGGTAGATGAGTCTTGTGTTTGGAGACATCGGGGTGAGCGAAAAGTCAGAGTACAGGATGAAGGCATGGAGACACTGGCAAGTTGCACAAGTGAACTCATATCAGAAGAAATGGAACAATTAGATGGAGGTGACACTAGCAGTGAGGAGGATACAGAGGAACATGAAACTCCTCCTGTAGACGTAGAACTCATGACTCAGGTTGACCAAGAGGATATCACTGTTCAGAGTGGTAGAGAAGAACTAAATGAGGAACTCATTCAGGAAGAAAGCTCTGAAGATGAAGGAGCATGTGAAGAGGTTAGAAAAGATCAGGATCTTGTTGGTGAAATGAAGGATGAAGGGGAAGAGACATTAAATTACCCTGATACTACCATTGACTTGTCTCACCTTCAGCCTCAAAGGTCCCTCCAGAAGTTGGCTTCAAAAGAGGAATCCTCTAATTCTAGTGACAGTAAATCACAGAGCCGGAGACATTTGTCAGCCAAGGAAAGAAGGGAAATGAAAAAGAAAAAACTTCCAAGTGACTCAGGAGATTTAGAAGTGATAGAGGGAAAGGACAAAGAAAAAGAAATTACTGTGCATGTTGAAACTCATCAGAACACAAGCAAGAATGTTACAGCTGTGCAGCCAATGAAACGAGGACAAAAGAGTAAAATGAAAAAAATGAAGGAAAAATACAAAGACCAGGATGAAGAAGACCGTGAACTTATCATGAAATTGCTGGGGTCCGCAGGTTCAAACAAAGAAGAAAAAGGGAAGAAGGGGAAGAAAGGAAAAACAAAGGATGAACCTGTGAAGAAACAGCCCCAGGAACTCAGAGGTGGAGAAAGGGTCTCTGACAACATTAAGAAAGAAAGTCCATTTCTTGAGGTTATTACTCATGAGTTATAAGACTTCACTGTAGATGATCCACATGATGACAAGGAAGAGCAAGATCTGGATCAACAGGGAAATGAGGAAAACCTGTTTGATTCTTTGACAGGCCAGCCACATCCTGAAGATGCACTATTGTTTGCCATTCCAATATGTGCCCCTTACACCACCATGACAAACTACAAATATAAAGTGAAACTTACTCCTGGAGTGCAGAAAAAGGGAAAAGCTGTAAAAACAGCCTTGAATAGTTTCATGCATTTCAAAGAAGCAACAGCAAGAGAAAAAGACTTATTCCGCAGCGTAAAGGACACAGATTTATCAAGAAACATTCCTGGCAAAGTGAAAGTGTCTGCACCCAATCTTCTGAATGTAAAAAGGACATAGCTGAAATGAAATTCTAAAAATATTTGAGAAGACCCAATTTTATAGCCTTTTGGAAGTTCAAAGATGAAAACACCATGTTACAGGACTCAGCATTATAAAAATGAACTAAACATTGCCTTGCTATATATATTCACCAAAAGGACTTAATTCTTGGTTTTTTCCCCCAGTTTTATATATAAGAAGCACTGTCTATGATAGGATTTCCTAAAATATTTGTGGACAGTTAAATGCTAATTATATGCATCTGTCGTTATTCTACATTTTCTTGAAGTTTGGAGGTTAATATTGTGTTGTTTTCATGATGTAAAGAAACTGAACAGTGAAGTGGCTTGATTGCTTAAACTACTGACTTGTTAAGTCTACTGTATATAGCAGCTAATGTATATATTACAGTCCAGCCGCAAGGGTTTTTTTTTTTTTTCTTCTTTTTTTTGGTGTGGGGGAGGTTAAATATTTAGGATTGTGTCTTGAAAACTAAATATTGGAGTGGATTTTCTTCTGCTTTCACCTATACTTAAAAAAAAAATGGTGAAACCCCGTCTCTACTAAAAATACAAAAAACATTAGCTGGGCATGGTGGCGCGTGCCTGTAATCCCAGCTACTCAGGAGGTTGAGGCAGGAGAATTGCCTGAACCCAGGAGGCAGATGTTGTGGTGAGCCGAGATTGCGCCATTGCACTCCAGCCTGGGTAACAAGAGCAAAACTCCGTCTCAAAAAAAATAAATAAAAAATAAAAAAAAAGACCCCCCATTTTTTTTTTTTTTGAGCTGGGAGAAGGGCAGTGAAATTCAAAACAGGGCTGGGCTGAGGGCAGAGGACAGAGTTGCTCTTGTCCTTGGCCCCCACTGGGCTTGGCCTGGTGGCAGGGGTGGTATTTTGAACAGTATCAGCAGCCAAGGCATAGCAGGTTTTGATTCAGTCAGTTGCCCTCAGCGTATCACCCCTCGGCAGCACACCACGGGACTAAGGCTGCAAGAAAGCAAACCCCAGGAAGCCCCAGCCACACTCACTCTGGGGTTCTGAACACAGGCCCTTGACTGCTGTGAGTTCAAATCCTGAACCTGCCACTTGTGGGCTTGTGACAGCAGGCACATGCTTCCTGAGGCCAGTCACAGATTCCTCGCCTGTCAAGTGGATATAATTCACATCATAAGATGGATCTGCAGAAAACACTCCTGGCATATAGTCAACAGGCATCAGTCCAGTCTTCTGATGTCACAGACGGGCCACCTGAGGTGCACAGGGAGGGAGGGACTTGTTCCCGGCCACGCAGCCACCCTCCATCTACACAGCACAGGTCCCTGACCACCCGCAGCCCTTCTCTCCCTGCCTCTGCTGAGGGAGAGGGGGGTCAAGTGTCAGTCAAAGACTTTGCCATTTTTCCTTCCAATGCTTTCAACTTGAATCTGGCATACAAATTCATACGACAGAATTCGTTGTATGAAAAATCAAGGGAGGAGGAAAGAGAGAAGAAAAAAAAAAATCAGAGGGAAGTGAGTTTTTCCAGCTCCCGGACTGAGGGAGCTGACCAAGCCCTGGGGCAAAGAGCCTGATGAGACTGTGCACAGTTTTGCCCAGTGCCGCCTTGGACCTGAGGTGGCGTCTCTAGCCATGCACAGTCTCTGCCGTGGAGTATTTGCAGGCAATAGCCGTGAGCTCAGCATCAGGTCCTGCATTCCCAGTCTCTTCCAAGCTGAGCAAACCCATCGTTCCGTATTACTGGGTCTGCTGCTGGGGCCAGGGCGGACCCCACAGCCAGGCTCAGCACTTATTCGTCAGGCCTCGGCTGAGCGCTGGAGCCAGTGGTCACTTCGTGGAGGTCTAGAGATGTTGCCTCAGGCCCTTGAAACCCACCTGACTAGTAGAGGGGTCACTGTTCTAAGAGGCCATCCAGTCTGTGGGCTCAGCATCCAGGCAGAAGAGCGCTGGAAGGTTTCTCTAGGGGACAGCAGTCTGGAGGCTGACCATGTTATTAGTGCCATTCCAGCTTCAGTGCTCAGCAAGCTGCTGCCTGCTGAGGCTGCACCTCTGGCTCGTGCCCTGAGTGCCATCACTGCTGTGTCTGTAGCTGTGGTAAACCTGCAGTACCAAGGAGCTCATCTGCCTGTCCAGGGATTTGGACACTTGATGCCATCTTCAGAAGATCCAGGCGTCCTGGGAATTGTGTATGACTCAGTTGCTTTCCCTGAGCAGGATGGGAGCCCCCCTGGCCTCAGAGTGACTGTGATGCTGGGAGGTTCCTGGTTACAGACGCTGGAGGCGAGTGGCTGTGTCTTATCTCAGGAGCTGTTTCAACAGCAGGCACAGGAAGCAGTTGCCACACAATTAGGACTGAAGGAGCTGCCGAGTCACTGCTTGGTCCATCTACACAAGAACTGCATCCCCCAGTATACACTAGGTCACTGGCAAAAACTAGAGTCAGCTAGGCAACTCTTGGCTGCTCAGGGTTGCCCCTGACTCTGGCTGGAGCCTCCTATGAGGGGGTTGCTGTTAATGACTGCATAGAGAGTGGGCGCCAGGCAGCAGTCAGTGTCACGGGCACAGAACCTAACAGCTGATCTCCAACTCTCACTCATGAAAATAAAAGTTGCTGGAGCTTGAAAAAAAAATTGATTTTTGGTCTTAGGAAACCGGACCAGGGAACCGCTCCACCACAAGGTAAGACTTCTGTTGCCCACAACCCCTCCTGCTGCTTGCCTCGTGGACCGAGGACCTGAGTGTAGAGGAGACGTCCCTACACTCTTGTCTTCTCCCAGTAAGGGGTTTTCCGGGGGTCAGGAATCTGAGGGAGACGTCCCCATCTTCCTGAACCCTCTCGGTGTTGGGTAGTGCAGTCCAGGACGCCTTCTGATCATCTCTGCAGCAGCGGCCGAGGTTTGGGTATTCAGAAGCCCCATTTGCCTGGGCCCTGCCTCAGAGCAGGACCAAATCCCCGGCTTACACTACTAAAACGTCTATCTCAAATAGGCCCTTTGGCGTATAAACTCCCGTTCATTAAGTAACTGTACTTTGAGTTTCTCTTCCCACCCCCGGCACGAGTGAGTGAGAGAGTGAGTTTATGTGTAGTCCCACGGCCTGACGGCTACGGGGCTTGTGTGGGCCTCAACCCGCGGTTCCACGGGGACGTCATAAGGCATAACGGTGATTCGCCTCAGGACTGAAAGTTCTGAGGTGACCAGGCCCAGGGGTTACACGGGTACACCTTAGCCAAGACGCCCTTCATTTTTCAAATCATTTGCAAAAAAAATGAAAATTTTTAGAGGAAATCATCTCTTCCAAATTTTGAGGAGTTTTTCTATATCATTCTTTCATTAAGAACTTCATTTTTAATTTGTCATAAAAGTTTACAACTTGATTTTTTCAAAAAAGTCAACAAACTGCGAGCACCTGTTAATAAAGGTCTTAAATAATTGTCAAAAAAAAAAATGATGCCTCAGCTTGAAACAATAGCGAAAGGGACCCCAGCAACACATAAGAAAGAACTTCCTGACACATGTACTGTGAACCCTGGGAGTGGATAACCAGGAACGGTAAGATATTGGCCCCATTCCCTCCTTTCACGGGTTGGCAGGTATCTCCCAATGGGAGGATTGGACTAGTTGACCTCTCTCAAGCTTCTTTTAATTCTCTTTGTGATTGTAAATGTGTTTTCCTCTTTTATTGCAAATTATTGCTGTTATTTTCCCCACTGGTGAAAAGCTATTGTACAGTCAGTTTTTTTTTAGTGACTTCAAAAAAGAAAAAAAAAAAAAAAAAAAAAAAAAAAACTTCAGGACTTAGCAGAAATCACCACTCTTGATTGCAGCAAAAGAAATATCATTGGATATTTTGAACAAAAAACCATTTTGTTCATTGAGGCAACCCTCAATGGTTCAGTCTGGCCGCCTCCTTGTACATTCTGCTCAAATTCATGGACAGGAGCTGCCAGCTGGGGAGAGTGGAGGCAATTCTCACTGAGCAGACCTAGGTACCTGTCGAACTGCAGGATGTGAGTGGCGTAGTGATCAAACGCCTGCTCCCGGGTCAGGAAGATGTCAGCTACCTTCTGCTGGCTCTCCCAGTTTGACAGCCTTTCCTCCAGCTCCTCCAGGATGCCTTGGTGAAGTTCGTAAATGGCTGGGAGTTCACTCAGGCCCTGCCTCAGCTCCTCCCAGGCCAATGTGTCTCTGCCTTCATGGTCCATGTCATCCAAGGCCCTCATGACAGCTCCATGGAAATCCAGATGTAAGTGCTGGAGCATCTCCACGTATGACTTCTCTGAAGATAGCAGTTCCTGTGCGATGACAAGGGCTCTGGACTGTCCTTCCACCTTGTGGGTGAGGCTGGGGTCTCTTGAAGCACTATCCTCCTCCTCTGAGCTTCTCTGCTCCTCATCCGACGTGAGGTCCTCTTTAGGGGCTGCCGATGAGATGGGACAGACTTTGTAGGGCTCTGTGTAGGTGCTGGCTTGGGAGAGAAGAACCATGAGTTGAGGAGGGATATTAGAGGTGAACAGTTTATACCTCAGTCAGAAATAAACTCTTCCTCATGATCAGAGCATCCAGCACCGATGAAGCAGCTCTGGGAGTGATGGGCTCGCCGTGGCTGGAGGATTTCAAGTATCTTTTTTTTTTTTTTTCCTGGCCCAGGCTTTACTTGCTCCCGGCCCCACGGGCACAAGGAGCACTGCCTCCTGGGGATCCCTGCCAAGCCGGCCCCAGGCTGGAAGCTGCAGGATCCACCCACCGGTGGCCCTCATGGCCCCCCAGAATCTGTATCCTCAGTGCAAAAGGCCTGGGGAGGAAGGCTGAGCCTGGAGGTCAGGCACGGAGGGGCTGTGCGCCCACTGGCCACTGGCTATCTTCTGCACCAGCACCGGCTCTGACAGTGCCTGCCGCTGCAGCCGCTGGATCAGCTCCTCCACGTAGACCTTGAATTTAATTTAAAATTAATCTCCTCAGTGTACTGGTCTAATCCTCAATGGTTCAAACCATTGACCTGGCGGAAGAGTCTCTAAATTCCAAGATACCACAGATAATGAAAAAAGATCAGAGAGCCAGGGGACAGCCCCAGGCTTCCAGAAGAAGCTGCAAGATGCTCGTGTGGCAGAGGGCGAGAAGCTGCTGCTTCAGTGTCAGGTGTCTTCTGACCCCCCAGCCACCATCACCTGGACGCTGAATGGAAAGACCCTCAAGACCACCAAGTTCATCATCCTCTCCCAAGAAGGCTCACTCTGCTCTGTCTCCATCAAGAAGGCACTGTCTGAGGACAGAGGCTTATACAAGTGTGTAGCCAAGAATGACGCTGGCCAGGCTGAGTGCTCCTGCCAAGTCACCGTGGATGATGCTCCAGCCAGTGAGAACACCAAGGCCTGGGAGATGAAATCCCGGAGGCCCAAGAGCTTTCTTCCTCCTGTGCTAGGAACAGAGAGTGATGCAACTGTGAAAAAGAAACCTGCCCCCAAGACGCCTCTGAAGGCAGCAATGCTCCTTCAGATCATCCAGTTTCCTGAGGACCGGAAGGTCCGTGCAGGAGAGTCAGTGGAGCTGTTTGGAAAAGTGGCCGGCACCCAGTCCATCACCTGTACCTGGATGAAGTTCCGAAAGCAGATCCAGGAGAGCGAGCACATGAATGTGGAGAACAGCGAGAACGGCAGCAAGCTCACCATCCTGGCCGCGCACCAGGAGCACTGCGGCTGCTATACACTGCTGGTGGAGAACAAGCTGGGCAGCAGGCAGGCCCAGGTCAACCTCACTGTCGTGGATAAGCCAGACCCCCCAGCCGGCACACCTCGTGCCTCTGACATTCGGAGCTCCTCGCTGACCCTGTCCTGGTATGGCTCCTCGTATGATGGGGGCAGTGCTGTACAGTCCTACAGCATCGAGATCTGGGACTCAGCCAACAAGACATGGAAGGAACTAGCCACATGCTGCAGCACCTCTTTCAACGTCCAGGACCTACTGCCTGATCACGAGTATAAATTCCGTGTACGTGCAATCAGTGTATATGGAACCAGTGAGCCAAGCCAGGAGTCTGAGCTCACAAGAGTAGGAGAGAACCCTGAAGAGCCGAAGGATGAAGTGGAAGTGTCAGACGATGATAAGAAGGAGCCTGAGGTTGATTACCGGACGGTGACAGTCAATACCGAACAAAAAGTATCTGACTTCATGACATTGAAGAGAGATTAGGATCTGGGAAATTTGGACAGGTCTTTTGACTTGTAGAAAAGAAAACTCGAAAAGTCTGGGCAGGGAAATTCTTCAAAGTATATTCAGCAAAAGAGAAAGAGAATATCCGGCAGGAGAATCGGCATCATGAACTGCCTCCACCACCCCAAGCTGGTCCAGTGTGTGGATGCCTTCGAAGAAAAGGCCAACATCGTCATGGTCCTGGAGATCGTGCCAGGGGATGAGCTGTTTGAGCGCATCATTGATGAGGACTTTGAACTGACGGAGCGCGAGTGCATCAGGTACATGCGGCAGATCTCGGAGGGGGTGGAGTACATCCACAAGCAGGGCATTGTGCACCTGGACCTCAAGCCTGAGAGCATCATGTGTGTCAACAAGACGGGCGCCAGGATCAAGCTCATTGACTTTGGTCTGGCCAGGAGGCTGGAGAACGCGGAGTCTCTGAAGGTCCTCTTTGGCACTCCGGAGTTTGTGGCTCCTGAAGTGATCAACTATGAGCCCATCAGCTATGCCACAGACATGTGGAGCATCAGGGTCATCTGCTACATCCTGGTCAGTGGCCTTTCCCCCTTCATGGGAGACAACGATAATGAAACCTTGGCCAACGTTACCTCAGCCACCTGGGACTTCAACGACAAGGCATTCGATGAGATCTCCGATGATGCCAAGGATGTCATCAGCAGTCTGCTGAAGAAAGATATGAAAAACCGCCTGGACTGCACGCAGTGCCTTCAGCATCCATGGCTAACGAAAGGTACCAATAACATGGAGGCCAAGAAACTCTCCAAGGACCGGATGAAGAAGTACATGGCAAGAAGGAAATGGCAGAAAACGGGCAATGCTGTGAGAGCCATTGGAAGGCTGTCCTCTATGGCAATGATCTCGGGGCTCAGTGACAGGAAAACCTCAACAGGGTCACCAACCAGCCCACTCAATGCAGAAAAACTAGAATCTGAAGGTGTGTCCCAAGCTTTCCTTGAGGCCGTTGCTGAGGAAAAGCCCCATGTAAAACCCTATTTCTCTAAGACCATTCGTGATTTAGAAGTTGTGGAGGGAAGTGCTGCTAGATTTGACTGCAAGATTGAAGGATACCCGGACCCCGAGGTTGTCTGGTTCAAAGATGACCAGTCAATCAGGGAGTCCTGCCACTTCCAGATAGACTACGATGAGGACGGGAACTGCTCTTTAATTATTAGTGATGTTTGTGGGGAAGATGATGCCAAGTACACCTGCAAGGCTGTCAACAGTCTTGGAGAAGCCACCTGCACAGCAGAGCTCATTGTGGAAACAATGGAGGAAGGCGAAGGGGAAGGGGAAGAGGAAGAAGAGTGAATCAAAGCCAGACAAAAGCAGTTTCTAAGTCATATTAAAAGGACTAGTTCTCTAAAACTCAAAAAAACTCAAGATAGCAAAAGCACCTAGTTGTGATAGATTATCTAGATAGGTCATTTTTGTGTTGATTCTTCAGCAACAGCAGTTGGTACCTGGCAGCGTTATTGATGGGCATTAATCCACCTTAGCTGGCACTTAAGATACTAGTGCCGCTAGATTTCATTTAGGGAAATCACCAGTAACTTGCCTGACCAATTGATTTTAGAGAGAAAGTAACCAAACAAAATGTTTATCTGGGCAAAGTCATAAATTCTCCACTTGAATGTGCTCATGAAAAATAAGGCCAAAAGGAGGGTTCTGGGCCACAGCTCAGCCCAGAGGGTCCCTGGAGACAGGAGGCCTTTCTCTCCTCACCCCCTGACTCCAGAGAACTGGGTTTTCTCCCAGTACTGCAGCACCTCCTTCTGAAAGCAGTTGAGCCATTCTAACTTATCAGGCACACTTGATTCCAAAGTACACTGCAGGCATTCAAACTCTCCATTTCTCTTTCCCCTTCCACCTGCCAGTTTTTCTAGATCTGAACTTGTCATGAATTTAAGCATTAGCAACATTATGCTTCTTAAATTCTGAAGACAGGTCCCCTGCTCATGGATGACTCTGGCTTCCTTAGGAAAATATTTTTCTTCCAAAATCAGTAGGAACTCTAAACTTACCCCCTCTTTGCAAATGTCTAGCAGCTTTAGACATTTGGTTAAGAACCCATGGGGAAAAAAAATGCTAATGTGGTTTTCTTTGTAACCAGGATTCATATTTATGTTGTTACAGAGTATCAGTTCTGCATGTGTGGTAAAGATTTTTGTGTTTGAATGCAGGAAAAACCAGTTTGCTGAAATGTTAGTCTTAATTATCTATTGGCCACTATGAAACAGATTTCAACTGATAAAGAGCTGGAGAACTCCATGTACTTTGGAATCTTCTCCAAGACAGTCAGAGTTTAATTCATCTTCATTCTCAACACTCTCCAAAGAACTCGACCTACCTTATGGGTTCCATATCTTTCTTCTTAAATGTGCATCAATCATGCCTTGCCCTCAACCTTTAAATATATTCTTAGACCTGGTAAATGCACTCAGACTTGCACCTTTAGGAATTTTTAGCTTTCTTTCACTACATTGGCACTTAAATTTTTTCTTTATAAAACTTTTTGAAGGTCATAAACAAAGACCATAACTGATAGACCTGATACATTTCCCGTGTGTGTGTGTGTGTGTGTGTGTGTGTATGTGTGTGTGTAACATTCCAAATACTTTTTTCCCCCCACTGTTTGTAAGGTGCAGCCATTTAATATTTTAAGGGACTTTTTAAAGAGTTCCTTAAGAATCAATTTAAAATTACTTCAGTGCAATACTACATAGTATCAACATTAGAATTTTGATATTAGTCTTACCTTATCTTCCATTCTATTTTTATCTGCTTTTTGCTGCTAGTTTCAAATTGCCAGTATTTTTCCTTTTGCTTTTAAAATAGTTACAATATTTTTCATAATAGCCACAGTATTGTCACAGTTTATAAAGGGGTTTTATTTGATTTAGAGCATTCAAAGCTTTTCTCCATCACTTTTAATTGTGTTCAGAATATAACCTTTGTGTGCATGTATGTTGTGTGTGTGCATGTGTGGTGTATATGTGTGTTACAGGTTAATGCCTTCTTGGAATTATGTTAATGTTCTCTCAGTTTATTATGCCATCAGAATGGTAAATGAGAACACTACAACTGTAGTCAGCTCACAATTTTTAAATAAAGGATACCACAGTAAAAAAAAAAAAAAAAGAAAAGAAAAAACATTTTTTTTTCAATATGGCTCTTTTCTGCTCTTATTCCTTTTGTTTTGTATGAAGACTGCAATACAGGCCTTGCTTCCTTTACATTCAATACCAGTAAGATTCTACAGGAAAGCTGGAAGGGACCAAAATACTGATTGTAATAAATATTTGTGGGCCTCCTTGTACTGACTGGGCAGCCGATGAAGGGGTAGGGAGAGGTCTCTGAGAGGCACCACCGATTGCTTCTAGGTCTACACAAGAGACAGGCGCTGCTATTCGCTGTGCGTGGAGACATCGGAGGAGGAGCTGCTGTTGCTGTTGTTGGTCTGGGCCCTCTTTATGTATAAGTTTAGTAGCTTCATCTTGCTCCCTGTGAGCTGTGCGAGGTGAGGTTTCAGGTCTTCTCCGATTACAGAATAAATCGCCACTAAGGAAAACACGCTGGCCTTACGCACACTACTTTTGGTGTTGTCATAACCCTGCAGCAAGCCTGGGATGATGTCAGCGAGGAGCTGCAGCAACGACTCCTTGGCAATCCTCTCGACGACTTTGGTCTGCATCTTGATGGCAGCAAGGTTGATGGGATAGTCGGCCGTCTGGATGATGGGGCAGAGCACCTTGATGCACTGCTCCGGGTGGAAGGAACTGGCCAGTGTGGACGCAGCCTCCTCAGCTGCTCTCACCACCTCCTATGGGAGTCTTTGTGGGCTTCCAGAGTCTTCACAATCGTCAGCTCAGCGTAGTTTTTAAATCTTGCTGGTTGATTTCTCAGAATTTCCCTCAAAACTCTCAACGCCAGTGCTCAAATTGAATGGTCTTTGTCTCCAAGGGTCTCCAGCAGCAGGAGCAGAATGGTCTTGAAGTGCTCCTCCCAGACGCCAAGGCTGTCTTCCCGTGTGATTTTGAGCAGCTCCAGCAGGGCTCCTTTCCGTTCCTCCACCCGCTCGTTGTGGTTGGACAGCTCTTCAGAAGGTCAGCCACCAGGTCAGAATGGTCGATGGGCACATCTCGAAGCTGCTCCATGTCATCATCGAACACAGCCTCCTTCAGGGCGGTCTTGTCGTAGGTGTTGATGGTATCTGAGTAGGGGTACGGGTTGTACTCTCACGCCCGCGGCCCAGGGAAGGCACGCGGAGGCTGGGTGTTGAGTAGCGAGGTCTTGTTATCCAGAGCTGTCCGGCCTCCTTCTACCTCACTGCACCCCGACCCCGGCCCTTGGTGGCAGGAGAGGCAGCGCCCCCATCGCGGGACACAATATCACACTCCTTTTTGCCATCTCGTTTAATTAGCTCATTCAGATCCTCTTGGCTTCGAAGCTAAACTTTTCAATGGCTTCTGTAACTCCACGTAGAGAACTACAGATTTCTTCAGAGTTCAGGTTCTCTGTATCATAGTCCAGCATGCTTGGAGACAGACCCCCATGGGAACAGTTGGTGGGTGAGGTCAGGGGGCTGGTCCTGCTGCTGGTGTGTCGGGAGGGTGTCCGGCCAATCGTATTGCTTGGAGAGCCCACACTGATGTTACTGGAATTCTTGAGGTGGTTATGCAGGAGTTTGGTGGCACCATCGTGGAATGTTTTTGGCAAGGCACCAAGTAAATGGTAAATTCAGGAGTATTCAATTCAAACAGAGAGATTAGCACAATTTGTGCTGCCTTTCTCACGTCTGAACTCTTTGGTTCTGTTGTCCAGGTTATGACTCTAGAAACAGCAAGCCTTGTCTCACTAGAGTTTACAAAATCTGTTGGATCCATCTGTCTGGCCAGAGACTCAATATATTTCAGGATTGCAACTTTGACCTTGAGGTTTGGAGTTTGAGTTTGATCCACAATAAATCTCATCAAAATGTTAAATTGTTGATCAAATGGAAAGGAGGCCCTGGTGACATCTAGAGCCTTTTGGACTTTTGCTTGCATAGATCCAAGTAAATCTGCTCCCATTTTCTTAAGTAATTGTGTGAGAAGAACAAAAGGCCAGTCTTGCAAGTCATCCTTATGAATTATTATAAAATCCACAAGAGTCTCCAAAAACATACTGAAAACTCTCTTGCTATGAGGATCAGCAAACATCCGGGTGAAAATCACACACAATCTTTTCAGTTCAATTCGACTCAGTGTTCTTTGGCTCTTCAGTAGGTTCTGCTGGCTCAGAAGCCCTTCTTTCCTATCTGACCAGTTTAAACTAGCACAGTGGTTGAGAACTGCTGCTACATCCTCGGTCTGCTGCAGATGATGGGGAATGCCACCATTCCTGGAGCCATACGAGCGCTCAGAGCAAACACTTGAGGCATCACTGTTGGCAGCATCGTCAGAATACATCCCATATGGCTCATACCTCCTCCTCACAGGCTTCTTCTTGCTCCTGGAGTCTCCTAATAGCAAAGCATCAGCAACAGCAGCTTCAAGATCTGTACTTGTGCTCAAAACTCTCATGGCATTCACAGAACCAGGTATTCTTCCTGGCTGGCCAAGCCCAAACCGATCTAATCCTATTCAGTTTGGACTTGTTTCCCAGCTACACCCCTGGCTCCTGGTAATCTTCTTCGCTTTTCTGAAGATGGTGTCACAGGCGGGCCTTGTGAGGAGCCCCCAGCAAGTCCACCATCAGTACTTCCCAACAATTTTCCTGGAGAACTTGACCGGCTGCCGGCACCAGCAGGATTAGCAGATCTGGATCGCTGGGACTGTGAAACCACTTTAGCGCGACTGTGGCCCGGTTATCAGAAGGTGTAGAGGCGACGTTGGTGGCACTCCCAGAGCTTTGCTGTCTTGTGCGGATCCGACCTAAGGATGCATATGACCCTGGAGGCAAAGCCGCTGTGGAGCTGAAAGGTGTCATTCCCGAAGATGAGGAGACTTTGGATTTGGCACTGGCTGCTGCGTTCACATCAATGTCACTTCGAGATCGCTGAAGGGAACCAGTCGTTGACACAGATTTGGTACTAACTGTAGAACCTCTAGACGTGGTACTTCCAGTAGGACTTCTTTTGGCAGACAGCGGCCGATTTAGACTCTCTTGAGAGCTGGAAGACAAGCGATCAGACTGAGGCAGAGACACGATGCTGTTTGAGTTCTTCAGGTGGGACTGCAGGGCTTTTTGGTAGGAGGACTCCACGGTGTGGTATAAGTGCTCTGCTTCTCTGCTGAAGTGACTGTGAAAACCCCAGTAACATTTTCTGGCTTCCATTCTTGCTTCGGAATCAGCATCGTGTATTCCTTTCTTTACTGTTTCCGCTAATATGGATATGTGTCGTTCTAGTGAATGCGTCTGCCATTCTTGTAAAAGCAAATCTAAAAATTCAAAACAGCGCCTTCTAACTGCGACGGACTTAGAGGTACAGTTGCTTGTTATGACAAGTATTAACCTAGGGATGTGTGTGTGCCGAATAATTAACTAACAGCTACAACACCAGACGTGGCCATAATTTTGGCGTGACCCTCATTTTTTTTTTTAATGGGAAAAAATGATGGGTATATATATTGTGCTGTTTTTGTAGTATGCTGCTGGTATGATAATAAAACAAAACAAAACAGTACAGTAGATGCCAAGTAAGAAAACAAGCTATAGAACTCTATGGATTTTTTCTTTTCTTTTTTAAGACAGAGTCTTGCTGTTGTCCAGGCTGAAGTGCAGTGGTGCGATCTCAGCTCACTGCAACCTCCACCTTCTAGGTTCAAGGGATTCTTCTGCCTCAGCCTCTCGAGTAGCTGGGATTACAGGCATGTGCCACCACTCCCGCATAATTTGTTTTTATTGATACTATTTATTACAGTAAATTAGTTGAATGTGAAGTTTTGGATAGCTTGAATTCACCATTTTCTTATGCACAAATGGGCATTTTTCTCATTTACAAATGGGCATTTCTCTTTGGCATCCATTAAGTATTTGCCCAGATATTGGCCTCTGTCAAATATTTAAAAAATCATCCTAGTTTCTATTAAACAAAACTAAAAGTGATTCTATGGAGAGTGATTGTGTGATTACCAAACATATCTGATGTTAAATGTCATTAAAGTGCTGTTTGATGATCTCTGTCAGCTTGTGCTAATTAAGACAGAGAGGGCTGGGATTTTATAAATCCCAAGAGTCTTATCTGAACAGTCTGCATATAAAAGTTGTTTTTAGCCTTGTGAAGGGTATCCATGAAGCAGTGGACTTCTGCATTCCTGTCTTTGCTGGTCAATAACAGCCATCTTTCCAACTGTCATCTTTCATGCTACCATAGGTTTTAGGAGCTGGCAAGGATCTGCGAACAGGTTGTGCAAGTTTGCTGCGAGGCACTGGTATGCCCCCAGCAGAAGGGGCACTGGGTCTGGGCAAGCCACTTCTCATTGCAGTTGTCCCTGCAGGTCTGGTTAGAGTAGTGCTGTTGATATTGCTGGGAGGATTTGCTGAGACTGTGTTCGGAACCACAGGAGGCCCAGGTGAGGAGGTGGTTTGTGCGAGCTGTTATTTCTTGGCTACCAGGAGAACCAGAGCCATGATTACTAAATGCTTTCACTGGTTGCAGAAGAGCCAAAGGAGATGGTGCTGCAGGGGAACGGAATTTGCCTGGAGAAGGTATGGCTGAAGCCTGAGGTTGCATGCGAATAAATGATACAGGGACAAATTTTTTTTTAAATTGACATTCAAATTAAAATAAGAATGTCCAGTTTGGAGGAGGCTCCCACACGGTTCCGCTCCAGTGGAATGTTGAACATTTGCTCATCCACCTCCCTCATGGACATGTGACCTCTAAAAATGGCAGCCACGGTTAGGTAGCGGCCATGACAGGACAAGTGGTCCGGCTTATTGTGTTTTTCCTCCCTCACACCACCAGCGCTTCAGCATCTTCACCTTCAGCTCTGTGGACCCTACAGCTGTGAAGCAGGCCCTTAGGGGACCGGTATCTGCACTGCAGCGTGTCAGTCTGCCAGCCTGCTGAGACACCGTCCTGTGTGGTAACCTGCCCTGATCTCAGCCGAAGTAGTTCTGACACCAGTTTTCAGAACACTACTGCTAGTGCTTCTAGCAAAGGCCCCATGATTCTACTCCAAGCCACTAAGGACCCTCCAGAAAAGCTCCGTGTTCCTGCAGACTCAAAGCTTCTGTGGGTGGCAGGTCTTACTGGGACCTTGATCCTTGGAGCCTTGTTAGTATCCTACTTGGCTATCAGGAAACGGATGAATTACCCCAACCAAATGTGTCAATAAAACCAGATTGTACTCCAAAAAAAAAAAAAAAAGAGGTCCTAAAAATAAAAAAAGGTTTTTTTGTAAAAAAAATGAACAACAAAATCATCCCCCCTCTCTCTTTTTTTTTTTTTGCAGACCACAGGAAGTTTACTGTGTCTTTAAGAGACTACCATGCAGACCCCTCTTCCAGAGAAAGGTCTTTCAGAGTCAGGGAACTGTCATTCGGATGCGTTGCTTATTTGTCATTTTCGTAGTCAGCCGGATTCTACCTCTTGGATCTCTCAAACTCTTCAGTCCCCCATGTGTAGAGAAGATAAAACCCTATAAACGGCGGCACCACGCGAAGGAACGACTCCCGAGTGCGGCGCACCACGTTGGGGACTCCTTTAGAGAAGACGTGCGTGAAGGCGCGCTGCTCGAAAGATCACATGCCGCATCCGCGTCAGATTCCCAAACTCGCGGCTCATGGTGGCGGCGGCCCGAACCGCAGTCACCGATTCGGCGGACTCGTTCGTCACTTCCGGTAAGATCGGAAGCGGCTCTTGGAGGACGTGAGATCACTTCTGGGAGATACCATTTTCCTGCTGTCTCTAGGGGGTGACGCCTTTGTCCCAGAAAGAAATGTCCTGACTGGGTGACCGGTAGGTGGGCGGTGCCTTGGAGGCCCTCCCTGGGTCCGTGGCTTGGAGCTTAGCGGGGGAAGTTGGGGGTTGAGCGGGCTTTGGGGAGCAGTGGGCAGGCGGAGGCGCTCACACTTCTCCTCAGCCGTGGGCCTTTCTGTGGAGTCCAGTCAGAAAGCGGTCAAATGCGGAGGCGGGTGAGGGGACAATGAGGTGACAAGGAAGGGGCCTGTGGACCTCGGGGCCGCGCTGGCCAGGAGCTTGGGGCCTCCGAGTACTCCCGGCTGTAGACAGAGCGCCTCTGAGTCTCGAGGCCAGGGCACCCCGCAGCAGAGGAGCGCGGAGTTTTATTTGGTCTTGGCCAGTCGCTCTAAGGGGGCTCCGTTATGTTCAGGCCACCAGCAACCCCAGCACCAAAATCAGGGACACACATCTAAGGCTTTTCTTGGTAACCTCTGTTTTAGAGTCCACTGGCAGGCTGTAAACAGTCTCAAGAGATAATACAAACGTTTCTTGAAATTCAGCCACAAAAAAATTTATTTTTCCTTCGCTTATGAAACATAAGACAAATGAAAATCATTATCTGTGGTCCCTTCCTTTCAGTCCTTCTTTTCCCAAGGAGGTCTGCCAGCTGAAGGAGCTCTGGGACACCACTGGGGTGGTGACCTCCAGCATCCATGCCTGGGAGACCACACCCTGGAGGGATATCAATGTGGAGGCCATGGACTTTGAGTGCAAACAGTTTGCCCGGCATATCCGAAACCTGGACAGGGAGGTCAGAGCCTGGGATGCATTCACAGGCCTGGAAAGCACTGTGTGGAACACACTGAGCTCCCTGAGGGCAGTAGCTGAGCTGCAGAATCCAGCCATCCGGGAGCGGCACTGGAGGCAGCTGATGCAAGCCACTGGTGTGAGCTTCACTATGGACAAGGACACCACCCTAGCACGCCTCCTGCAGCTCCAGCTGCACCACTGTGAGGACGAGGTCGGGGCATTGTGGACAAAGCCGTGAAAGAGATGGGTATGGAGAAAACCTTAAAGGAGCTGCAGACCACCTGGGCTGGCATGGAATTCCAGTATGAGCCCCACCCACGGACCAACATCCCCCTCCTGCGTTCTGATGAGGACCTCATAGAGGTTCTGGAGGATAACCAGGTTCAACTTCAGACCCTAGTGATGTCCAAGTATGTTGCTTTCTTCCTGGGGGAGGTGTCGGGCTGGCAGAAGAAGCTGTCCACAGCAGATGCTGTCATCTCTCTTTGGGTGGAAGTACAACGAACATGGACTCATCTGGAAAGCATATTCATTGGGTCTGAAGATATTCCGGCACAGCTACCCCAGGTACCTGCTAAGGAAATCTACAATCTCTCTATTCTCTGATCCAGGTGAAGGGAAGGTCACCCCATTCCTGCATTGTCTAGGCTCTTTCCTTTTCCGCCTCCTTGCTTTCACTTTACCTAAAGGGGCCTCCCACAAATGTTCACCTTACGTGCCACCAGAAATCAGGCAGAGGAAAAGAGAGATCGTGAAATGCACATCAATTAGTTTGTCCTTAGATGGGTAGGAAAAAGAAAGGACAACCTCCCTCAGGAAAAAAAAAAAAAAATGTATGTGTAAGAAAGGAGATTAAAAAATACTGGCTACTAAAAAAAAAAAAAAAAAAAAAAAAAAAAATTGATTTGCGGTCTTAGGAAGCCGGACCAGGGAACCTTTTTTCATTACCCTCAGCGCTGGATAAAAAGACCCCCGAGCCTTTTTTTTTTTTTTTTTT